>NC_139659.1:7118726-7168726 GCF_951799395.1 Argentina silus
AAAAGATCACACATCAA
Source organism: Argentina silus (assembly GCF_951799395.1). NCBI lineage: Eukaryota > Metazoa > Chordata > Actinopteri > Argentiniformes > Argentinidae > Argentina > Argentina silus. Next base: position 7,118,744 of record NC_139659.1, read on the forward strand.
AGTTGATTACAAATATATTTTTTTATTATCCAAGACATCAACAAATCTGACAAATTCATTTCAACACAAAAATGGAAATGGCAATTTACTTTAAATTGATTAGCATTAGCAAGTCCAACTACAGTTACCTTCCCTCAGCATTTTACAACACTAGTATCTCACCTTTCCAATTCAATGCCAATGCAAAACACACATATGATACAAAATAACCACAGACTTGGTAATCACAGCAGAAAGAGCTTAGCATAGGTACAACTATCACATGCACTGTAGGCCTATATTCTTTTTTTTTCTCATGGATTACAAAAATGAGATGTAGTCATGTCAGCTGCCTAAGACCAGATGTTTAAGGCAACAGCTTCTAAAAGACAGGTCTGTATTGGTAATTCACTGCATTCCAGGGGCCAATTTCATTCAGTTGGACAGAGAGGAGACGGTTGGATGGATGTTGTGGGAGAGGATAGAGGCTGGATGCTGGAGGACCAGGTCTGGAGCCACATGGCCAGGGTTAACTCCCGGTCTTAACCTTTGACCTACAGTGAGGACCTTTTGGCCTTCTTCTCCTTCATGATCTTCTTGCTCTCCTCTCTCCTCCGTTTATTGACGGGGTTGCGCGGATCGTGGATCTCAAATGTGTCCTCATCCTGCATTGTGGCATCCTTGACTTTTCTGGTTTGCTCATCAAACTGCAGTACATGGGCCATCCTAAATCAGAGGGGGAAACGGAGAGAGTTCAAAGAACAGTAATACAGCACTCTGAGCCCACTAAATCACTGCTCATAAGAGTTATTACTCCTAGGCCAGACTCGTTTTGCTGTGACGGTTAGACAGAGATTCAGCAAACTGAATGTTGCAAGATTTTTTTGAAATCATTCAGATTGTTTTGACCTCCCATCAGATGCATTCAATCTAACACTAACATTCACTATCTAACCATCAACAACTGCAGCTAACTACCAAAATAATGGTAAATATATATATATTTTTTAAATCCCTACACTACCCTAACAAGTCCACTAAGATGACTGCTAGTCTTGATCACACTAGTGACCGTATCTGCTGTAGTCATCTACAGTTTGAGGCACCCGGATGTTTGTAGTGGTGAGGAAGACAACTGATGGGGCTGGCAGCCAGAGAACAGATGCTCATATGTCTTTAATTTCCCCAGTCTCCCTCTCTCCTCTCAGACCTGTTGGAGGAGAGAGGCTGGGCATTCAGGAGGAGAGACCAACGTGGAACAACCCCAGGACAAAACCTCAAACATTCCTGCTCTGGTACTGAAGCAGGTGTTACATCACAGGCATCCATGTGAGAACCTATACACCAGACTGCATTCAATAGATTAAATACCGTAGCTACCCTTTAATACAGTAAAGCACAGGTCAAGACTGTCACGAGCATTCCATCATGGGTACTCCATGGGGCATTGATCCATCAAGTGTAATGTACCCATTGCATAAATGAACACAAGTCTCAAAAACATGTAGGCCTATTCTAAGATATGTTTTATTTAGGAAATGTACTGTGTGCATACTAGAGAAGAACCCCCCCCCCCCCCCCCCCACTATATGAAATATGGGACTGAAATGTTCCGTCTTTGGGAGGAGGAGTGATATGTGGCTGGATGAGTTGGCAGCATCCTTGACTCTGGCTGGCCTCTTGTTTTCCTATGAGGACCGAGAGCAAACAACACCTCCACACCAGAAAGGGGCCGAATATCAGAAAGTCATCAAACAGCAGCTGGAGGAACAGCAGGTGACGTGGAACTGTACCAATGTGGAAGGCATGGAGTGCAGACAGCCGTGATGGAACTACCATAGAAAGAGAATAGGAAGGAAGGACATTGTTCAGAAATCCATATGACTTTTCATGCTCCACCGAATCTACTAACTCTAATGCTATGTTAACTGCCTCTACGATGAGGATCAGAAAAGGGCTAAACAATTAATCTACACAAGTGCTTAATAGCTAGCCACCACTCGGGGTGAGAGAAATGAAGCTGACTTTCTTTTCCTTTTAGTAAAAAAAAAAAAAGGGGGGAACGGCCCTGTTTTCTTTGAAGGCATTCACCAAGTGTGAAAATAGACCATGTCAGTCACAAAACAATTTGGGGAGAAAGTACCTGTCTCATAATTCAACCTTTCTCACCCTGGCTTCATTTGAACACCTCGACTGAAAATCCTTATCAGGTGAAAAGTGTTATCTAATAGGCTGTGTGTCAGTCTAACAGTTATTGATCAAACTAAGAGCTTATAGCCACAGGAGGGAGAGGAATTTGCATTTTGTAAGACAGATAGTGACAGCGGAGAGAAAACTTCAAGAGGGGTGAAGCAGGTCACTGTTGTCCATCAAGTGGACACATCTGCCCGTTGCAGTGGGATTTGCACCAAAGCAAAACATGCATAACGGATTGACAAGCCACATCTGTTTCAAGGGTTCTGATCAGCATCATGCTTTCTACAGAGGTCAAAGACAAGCAACCCTGGGAAAATTAAAAAAACACGAATGGCAGATACTATCACCAATTCATAGAAGTGGAGAACGTGAACCAAACCAAAACCTGTCAAGACACTCTGGGACTGTGTTTCACTATGAGTTGACATTAAACTGACTGACATACAGTATGAATTCCCCTTCGAGATGTTATGATTCCACTAAGAACAAGATGGTTTGCAGCACTACGGAATGCTCAATACAGCTAGAGTTAACACTGATGAACCACAGAACCTTTCTTATCTGCTACAAAGATCACATTTACGTGTGTCCTTGTATGTGTGTGTTTGCTTGAGTGTGCACTTGAGTTTGTGTGTGTCGCTAAGTGTGTATGTGTGTGTAAGTGTATGTGTCTGCCGGCTTGTCTGGTGTGAGTGTGTGTGTGTGTGTGTGGCGTGTGGTATGTGTCTGTGTGTGTGTGTGTGTCTGTCTGCCTGTTAGCCTGTTTGTGTGCATTGGTAGTGTGTGTGTGTGTGAGTGTGTGTGTGTGCGCAGTGCGCTCTCTCCTCCTGTGTTCATTTGAAATCGGCAGGAGTTGTGACAGCTCATCTAGAATGTCATGGCTAGACTCTGGCAGACCCTGAGGAGTCCTGCCGTGCGAGCGGGCCGGCTCTGATAATTTGTCTAGCAGTCTCAGTGATGACAGCCTGCCGGCCTCATCGCCCAGAGTTACAGCCTGAGCCCAGCTCTGAGCTCCCAGCATTCAGAACTCCCTGCTTATCAAAACCAACTCTCTGTTGCCATGATGCAAGGCCGCAGAAGCCTTTCCTGAATTTATTTTTCTTTCGCTTTTTGAAAAAAGAGAGGGAAGGGGGAGGTGAAGGGGTAGGCTAGGAAGAAGGTGGGGTGGAGGCTTCTCAGAGCGTGTGTGTATGTGTGTAAAAGTGTGTGTGTGTGTGTGTGTGTGTGTGTGTCTGTTAGAGAGAGAGAGAGAGAGGGTTAGAGTGTGTAGACACAGACACAGATGGAATAGTTTACACTCCTCTGGCCCAGATTTGACTTCCAGTGTCTGACCTGTTGTAACCCAGGTTCCGTTGGTGGGGCTCACATAGTGGCACAGACTTCCCACTGGTGTTTTTCTAGGACGGTTCTGCTGCTGCTCCTGTCCCTCCGTACCTCCCCATACCTGGCTGGGGCTGAGCACTGAGGTGTCCATGACTGGGAGAGCTAAGGCAGGCCAGCCAGACCCAGGGGCCCTCTCTTACTCATTAGGACCCCCACACACAGCACAGACAGAGAGACAGACGCCTTCAAGGGGGCTGGCTGAGACTAATAGGAACTACAGGTTTTGTTATTCTAAATCTCACACACACAGACACTTTCCTTGAATTCAAACACATGGTATTCATTTCAAACCCTGACTTTATATATTTAGGTTTGAGAGACTTTGAGGTCTTTGGTGAAAAACAGAATATGAGAGGAAAACACAGTGTCAGAGCTGATTTCCTGATGGTGACTCTGGTCACTGTGGGCAGAATCCTAACTTGACACACACGTGCGCGCAACTTGAACTTTCGCACAAATCTCTCCTAAACAGTTACGGTTGCAGAACTGAAGTAGTATTCAGCCCCAGTCTTCTCTTTTTCCTGTCACTACAGCCATTATAACATCTTACAGATAGAACACAGGGAAACAATGTTGCGTAACAAAAGTTCCAACCAGATCACAATATTAAAAGGAGCTGAACCAAGCAACAACAACAAAAACAACAACAACAATGGATTAGCCTATACACTGAACACACCTATGGTGGAATGCTCTAGATTCTTACTGCGAAAGAACATGTTCTTACAGTCACCTTGCTATGTGTTCAATCTTGGTATAACTGAAGGCTCAAATTAATGGGATTCTTAGACTTAACGGCAATTCACTGTTCACATATTCACCTCCACCAAAGCTAAAGGTTTGGATCCCCCGAGGTTATCAATACGAATAACAGAATGTAAACTGGGCAGAGGCTAAAGAAAAATGCCTTCAGGTGCCAATTCCTCATGTTTGAACTTCCAACTTCACAAAGCAGTGTGTTTGCCAACCTGTTTCCTGAACTCTCCTGGAGAAGTCAGGGCTGCGGTGTGATGCTCTATACCAGACACAGCAGGATGTTGGAAATATATCAGCATATAAGAGAAATGTAAAACGGTATACATCTGAGGAGTTAATCAAATTGAAAAATAGAACTGAAATAGGCCATAAATGTGAGTGGAGAAAAAATAATATTCCATATGCATGTGATTTCTCAGACAGAAGGCGCAGCCGGAGCCAACAGTACGAGACAGTATAGGTGCACTCACTGTAGATCATTTTGTATATTCCATACATTTTGGGGCTAGGCTGGGGTGGCTGGTGAGGAGTTGGAAACTACCACGTAATCTCTAATTCTTAAACATAATAACTGAATTACAGATCTTATCGAGATGACATGACCCGTGGCTTTGACAGTCACATCAACTACATGAACGTGTTTCACATTCACGGTGAAACTTGACAGAATTCAATGGAGAAAAAAGGGAATGACAACCATACTTTACTGAGTGTGTTACGCATAACACTATAAATACACCACTTTCACTGGTCAAAAAAGACTGTATTTGTAGTACCCATGTACTTCACTTTCAACAATCAACTGATTATAAGAATCAATGAATACTCTCACGAGGAGTGTGTTGTTGTGTATACGAGGCTCCAACATGACAGGCTACAAACGTAGCTACTGTACTCTCACTTATTCAAATTACATCTCAGCCTAAATGCCTGAGTTCCTTCCCGGCTCACTCATATGGTTACCACAAAGTAGCTCCAATCAGCCTTTATGGCCTGTCTAGTCAGTGACACATGCCCCCCTAGTGTTGGAACCTGAAACCATCAGAGCAGATAGAGCCTAAAAACACACATTAGGCTGAAAAAAAACATCCAGCCCTCGTTTAGGTAGTACAAAAAATAACAGTATTTAGTCTTGATATTTAACGGAGTGCGAAATAAGACCCGGCAGACCTAATATTTGCTCGGCGAGTGGTGTCAGTGATTTAGAGCTTAGCAAGATTGCTGACAGCGCAATTATTTCATTCTCTCTTTTGTCATCCAGTGTAGCACAGTGCTGAGGGACAGGAATGTCCTTACTACACGCCTTCTTGCAGGCTGACTCACATCTCATACACAAGATCTGTTCCACTCTCACTCAGTCCACTCAGGAGATTAATGGACATGAAATTATGAATCTAGTTAAAAGCCATTTTAAGATTATAATGTCATAAAGGGGAAGTCGTGCCTGGCATCTGTCTAAAACCAGCTATGAGTGAGTAGAGTCACTTATTAAAATAAGAGAGAAAACAAGGGCTGGTTAGGGACATTTTTTAAGCTGGGTGCTGGTCTGAGAAATGTCCTTTGCTTTCTCAGTGTGGCGTGAAATGACAGTCTCAGGACTGCCTCTAGGCTAGCTATCTAGAACAGTCACATCATATCTGGAACTGTATAAAGTTCAACATTGTGTCAAGTCATTAGTGATGAGCTTGTCTGGCTTTTGTTAAGACTGTTTATTAACAGACAGAGTGTCTGATTCAGGGGGTCTGGCCTGGACCATCAGTACTGGTGGTAGTGGTGCTGCTGGCATGGCCCACCTCCTGTCTGTACTGTTAGGCAGAGTGGGAGTGAGGGACTACATCTGTGTTCAGAAAGGGGAGGAAGGAGAAGAAGTTACCCCCAAACACTGATCTATTGTCACGCACGTTTTGTACTGTAATTACCCCTAATGGATTGAGGGAGTGTAAGCAGATCCCGGATCTGTGTAAGTGGATACTTCTAACCTGAGCATACTCAGATGGACTAACCTAAACTGGACACTGTCCCTCCGCCTAGTGCAGAGTTACTGTATTTGCTCTGTTAAGTCAGCTGGATGGATGAGTTATCCATGAGTGGCCATTGCAGCATTGCAAAAATAAACAGTGCATACTGTTTTAATGGTGTCAGTGGTGTCTAGGGCCTTGCATGCTTTCTGGCCAGGGAGTGCCATACAGTGAAGAGAGGCTGCCATACTCTTACACTCATACACTGTTCGCTGGCTGGCTTTTTAAAGTCCATACGATGTAATGCACACATGTGAAAAGCACCACATAACTACAGTCCATCATGTTCATCACTATCATGATATGATATTTGATATTATGATGAGCAATAGGATCGACAGTATCTCCACAGTGGTAACTAATGAATGGTGAGCGTTTTGGTGCAAAATAGCTGTCGGAGATGGGGAGGTCACCTCCGTCATGGGGTGGAGGTGGTGTTTTGACAGCCAGTGAAAGGCACAATATCCAGTAAATGAAATAGATTATCTTGACTAATATGATCATTGTATGAGGCCTACTGACCATCCCTTGTCATCGTCCTCCCCCAGCTCCTCCACGCCCTCTTCCTGGGCCTCAGGGGCCTGTGTGATGGCTGACGACAGCTTGGACTTGAAGCGATCCAGAAGTGCCATAGTCTATAGACAGAGAACAAAACAGGTCCTTTGGTGGCCAGATCCTAACCTGAGATACATGTGCCAACAATTGAAACGCATGATTTACACAGAACTTTGATCTAACATGCCATTACTCACTTTAGCCCTTGGCCATATAGGAAGCCAACACACCATATACTCAAGCTCTGTGGTACAACACAATTGCATGGCATACTGTACACTGGTAATTATAGTTGCTTATAAGCTTATAGGCAACATACTCAATAATGACTCCTCTTTTACCTGTGCTTCTCTTGTAGATCCCTTCTTTAGCTTCTGTTTCCTTTGGTCTTCATACTTCTTCCTCCCCTCCAGATACTCAGCCACAGCCTCGTTGGCCGGCTTCTTGTCACCTACAGTAACAGTGGGAGACATTCGTTAGGAGATTACGCATCAACAATAGCGGTAACCAAACAATAGCAGGCCTAACATATTTTGGTCTAACTGTTTCCACTGTGAGACACATTCAGGAAAGCCAGTTTGTTCCATCAACCAAACCACAATGGCCTCCAATGACTCCCAGTATCAGAGACAATGCAGAACAAAGACCAACATGATAAAAACATCTGCAGCCTGGGGCTCGTCATTAGTGAGAGATCACCTGAGATGCAGAGACATGCCTGGTCACTGTGACTTACTGATAGTGGAGTCAACTACAAAGCCTGGGACGCTGATCTGAGGCCTACAGTATGAATGATTGCCTCCCAGTTTAACAAGGAAACCCCTCTCCGCAATGAAACCGCTGAGCGTCAGACATCCAAGATATTGTAAATGTTCTCTCTGAAAAAGTGGAGGGAAATGTAATGAATTCTTCCAACGCAGCCTTGAGACTGAATAGACGGGTAGGGAAAACTATACCTCTGGGCAACCAGTTTGAAATGAGAAAACCAAGTGCCTGAAGTAAGTGGATATAACCAAAACCTTGCGCGATTCAACTACAACAATATTGTATAGTACAATGAGGGTCTCTCTTACACTACATTTTCAAGGGATTTTAGCTTCTTTTTCTTGTCCTTTTTTTTTTTTTTTTTTACACACATCAACTGCACTCCATTGTGCACTCCAGGATGTTATGCGCTTGGAAAAAAGAGAGGAAAGCATGTCGATCTGTGAGTTTTCCTACCATATAATCGTGAACGTGTTGATATGAGGGGTCAATATGGGGCAAAAACTGCGAAAGTCCTCACATTTCTGAATGCCATGCTCTACATGGGCTTGCACAGGAGCCTGCTGACACAATAATGAGGAGCAGAGGGATCACAACCCACTAAACGTTCACTTTATCTCACTCATAAGTGACCCACATTTCTGATGTTATCTTATATCCTCCCTTTGTGACAGGCTTACGTAATGGATGACTTGAAGGCAGGGTGAGACAGAACTAAACCGAAACAGAGACGGCAGATGATCTGAGCAGGTAATTGGTCAAACCTGACAAAACTTGACTGACGCCAGGTAGAAGCTGAGAAAAAATGGTCACCTATGAGGGGTGAAAGAAGTGTAGGTATAGATCACGGATCAAAGTTTCTCCAGCTGTCTCTATACTGCAGTAGGTCAAATTCCGCACGCACACCTCTCCAGGGATTCGAGAATCTAAAGTGGGCCTCGAGGAGGGACGCCATGTTCTTTCAATGCATGTCTAATGTCATGCTTTGTCATCTTTGTTGAATTAAACTGTTTGACTAAATCATTGAAAAGATGTGTTGGCTTGATCTGTGGAAAGAGGAACGAGGAAAACTGGTGTGGTGTAGGGGGACAGTGTCTGAGTAGGGATTGCTCCCAAAATACTGGAGAAAAGCTGTGTGTGAATAAGGCTCAATGAATGAATGAATGAATGAATGAGAGAAAGAAAGAGAGAGAGAGAGAGAGAGAGAGGCAGAGAGAAGCTGCCTTTTTGGCATTGGGTGTCTCAAGGCGTTAATGTGCTTCTGCAAATCTCCTGGATCAGACACTCCGGCAGTGATGTCACAGCAGAGGCAGACAGTGAGCACAGAGTCTGCCACCGCCACCGCCAGTGGCACACTTGTTTCCACAACACCCTGTGATGTCACACCAGCTCTGAGGTCTGAGGCAGCCTCACCTGACTGCCAGAGTCATGGCAATTCTGACTAGTGGCCCCAGACCCTGACAGTCAGGGGGGACAAAACAAACAATGTAACATGGACCTCCTGCGCCTGTCATTTATTAAGTGCCGCCATGTCTTGAATGCTGCTGGCATTAACAGTGGGGCATTGTCTGTAAGGCTGTGTCATTACATGTACAGTAGGGTGTTAAAGGATGTGAGAGTGTATTTAACACTTATGACATGTTGAGGCCTATTCTTAAGGGTTTTGGATCTTCAAATGATGAATGGCCATTTTTCCTTCGACTTCTTGTTTTTTTATAGCCAAACATATTATACATGTGCAGTACATCAATCCGTAATGGCAAAACAGAGCATCTAAATTGGATAATGCACATTCATAATGCATGTTTATGGAAAACCATTCTCAAGTGTTATGAAGCCCCAAAATGCCCTCCCAAATCGTTTCACATCAACTCTAAACTCATCCGGTCTAAACTCTCTCTGAAGAAATTGCAGCATGTGTTTGTTTTTCTACAGCTTAAGTTGACTGAGTTTACACAACAGTCTTTTCAAACTTAAGGTTAGTCTCTATGTACATCTCCACTGTAAATACCCAAAGGTTCCCAAACTTTGGATGTTCAATTTGGTCTTTTATTTTTGTGGCAGCAAAAACACTTTCTCTATTAGAACTGCACAAAGTCACATTTGTAAATTCACTGGGATGTTTTTGTAATTGGTATTTTTAAAGGGTAAATGTTGCAAGCATCAAATGAAGTAAAGCGTTTCAGCAACAGAGGTGTATAACCCTAAAAATAAATGCGGGCAACCAGTTAATCTGCACTACTAAATTAGTTTAAAAAGTCTCAAAAGCCTATTATTCCTAAAAAGGAATGAAAAAAGACACTTCACTACTCTGTAAAGCAGAAAGAGTGCATAACGATTATAAAATGCTCTTTCAGCACCAAAATAATGTTGTTTTTGACATTCTAATACCTCCTACAGTGTGTTAATTATTTTGATTAAAACTAGGACCCTAGTTTGTAAAACTAGTATGTAATCAGACATATTTCACTGGTGTGATAACTTAGGTGCCTAGCACTCCTCTGGTACAACAATTGCTATAACTACCCCAAAAAGTAATAATATTGTCTGAGTTTTTTTTCAACAAGGTTGTAAGTTCACTTCAGGAGGAACTTAATTGAGTAACAAAAAGCTCACGTCCCACAGGGGTGGATGGCTATCATTTAAGTCCAGGAAACCATGCAATTACTCTTGTTTCACAAGGCATTTAGGCCATGAATACTCCAAATTCTGAGCAATCATCGGAATCCCCTAACACAATCCTGCAAAGTGTGGGGGCCACTCTTTCTCTCTGCACTTCCCTGGAATCAACACGGAAGTCTGCCCTGCTGCTTGAGGTGCAAATCTTTCCCTTTGATTTATGGGAGCAAGAAGTGATCTCTTTCCATCTCTCCCGTTCACCCCTCGTGCTCTGCGAGCAGCCTGGGACTTGCAGGATGCTGAATGATGATGCCCTCGGGTCCTACATGAGGTACACACTTCACCTTCTCCAGCTGTTGTCACTAAGTACTATCTTTGAGTTTGATGGCCATTCTAACTACATTCCTCCCCACTCCTGTCACCTGGGCCAGAGAGAGCTACAAATCAAGGTGCTGATGTTGTAGCAACGGGGGGTTGTTGTGGACGACAAACGCCTCATCATTTGGGGAAAAGTTTTCTTTTTCCCTTTACCAATCAACGCTTGCTCACAAGGACTCAATGAGGTCTCGAGCATCAAAGCTGTGTTACCGTTCCTCATCCATCAACTGACCCGTCAGAAATAGTTCACCGACACCCACTGGCTCTATCCATCACTGTTATTTCTAAACGATTAATGCCTCTGATTCCAGTTGCGAGGGATGGGAGTGCTGTAGATCACCTGTAGCTGTAGCTACTGTAGATATTGCCTCCAATACCAGAGGGAAAACTATCCAAAAGAGGATAATAATCACAAGATAACTATTAACTAATAATCACTTAATTTAAATCTTTAACAGTAAGAAACATTGAAAGTCATACTGCAATAGGTTAAAAGCAACTACAATATCAAACACAATCCATGGCTCAACAGCCAAATCAAAACCCATTCCTCCATATCAGACATTTTTGAATGAGGCCAAACGATTCATAAATGTTGAACTGAACTCCCTTTGTCAGAAACCTGTGAACTGATATTTTAAGAGAAAAAAAAAAAACTTAACTGCAACATATAATCATGAGTCAATTGACATTTCAAAGATCGCTCTTTGTTACAATTTTTCTTTCACATCAACAATTTGACTGACAGGGCGCCATTGAAATAAAACACCCTGAGCACACAGGCATAACCTGTATAAATAACTCGGAGTGGTAGAAAGAATGTTGCCACATCATTTAGGGTGGGTATAAAACGGACAGTGTTTTTAGCGTGTCTCTCTTATTTTTGGCTCTCAGAACCAACGGTTATGCCAAGAAAGAGAAAACCAGACTAGAGGAACATGCTATAATTTATGTCTTGAAAATTGAAGAGATGTCTGTCGAAAATAATAACTCAAAAGGTACAAATGTCTCTTTTAGCCCTTATGGTGAATTCTGAGGAGACAATTGGCTTTTCCCCTTGAATAAGACGCCAGATGCCAAGTCAGTGGGCTGCTGTTGTTCGTGCATGGAGGAAGAATGTGTTTGCTTTTGTGACTGAACACAAAGCTGTGTGTAGCCTGTGTGGACATTAGAAGACCAGAGGGAAGGTCCAAAACCTGATAGTAACCAAACCATGAGATCAGTGGCTGTGTGACAGTGTGCCTGTCAAAAATATCATTCTCTCAAATTAAGAATACCTCACCAAGAACAATGAAGAAAACTAAAATCACAGCATTTCAAATACAATACAATACAGGCCTACTTCACATATAATCTCAAAAACAGTATTCTCCTTGAACATTTTTTGAGGTAAGACTTTTGTCAATATCTTTTTGGAGGGGATACAAAGAAAACACCATTAAAGATTAGCGATGAGCGAGTAAAAAGTAACAAACACTGACATATTTTAACATATTCTGTTAAATATCTATACACTTAGATAATGATGTGTTTAGATATAGCTACGGCCTATGTCTGTAACTAGCATTAGCTGATCCAAATTGATATGCTAGAGCTCCCTTTTCTTGTTTTTTTCTGGTATTTTCTTGGAGATGAAGGTGAACATGCCTACTCTAAACGGACCATGACCTCTCTTGGCCAAGCAGCAGATGGGGACTCCATCCAAGCACAACATGTGCGCAAGCAGGACCAGAATTCCATCCTCTGCAATTTCATTCTCATAAAAAAAATAAGACAAAGACAAATCTAGTGTTCTTTAGTCTTCCCGTGTGTATTTATCAATAGTGTTTTTTGGCAAGCTGAGAAAACAAGCCAGTTTTTTTCCAAACCATTCTGTCACACTTTAATTTATCAAAAACTGTTCAGAAAACACGTCGGAGGGCAAAAGCTTTGCAAACACACCATGCTTCTGCCAACATTCAGAAATTCTAAACTTCTTAGCGTCTAATGGTCCCCTTCAAACCTCATTCTTTTGAAAATGTAAAATGTAAAAGAACAATACCCCTCTCTTTCCCGCAAGAATGTAAGGAATGCCCACACTGTATTCAAGTGCATGGTCATATACAGTGCCCTCTGTAATTATTGGGACAGTGAAGCATTTTTTCTTCTTTTGGCTCAAAACTCCAAAAGTTTAGATTTAAAGTATACATAGTCAGCTTTTATTTTAAGGTACATATTGGTTTCATCATTTAGAAACAACAAAGAATAGTCTCCCTATATCAGGGAACCAAAAGACAGATAAATATAATGTCCAAATTAAGCACTCATGTTTAGTATTTTTGATCACAAATTCTTTGCATGCAATAACTGCCTCAAGTCTGCAACCTATTGACCCCACCAGACGCTGGCTCTGCCAGGCTTGTACTGCAGCCTTCTTCAGTTGTTATGTGTTTTGAGGTCTTTTTGCCTTAAGTCTAATTTTCAGCAAATTAAATGCATGTTCAAATGGATTTACATCTGGATATTGACTTGGCCAGTCAAGAACTTTCCACTTTTTGGCCTTGAAAAATTCCCTAGTTGCTATGGCAGTATGTTTGCGGTTATTGTCTTGCTGTATGATGAAGCCCTGTGCAATGAGTTTGGAGGCATTTGCTTGTACTTGAGCAGACAAGACATTTCTGTATACTTCAGAATTCATTCTGCTGCTGCCGTCAGCAGTTACATCAACAAATAAGACAAGTGAGCCAGTTCTAGTGGCAACCATACATGCCCAAGCCATAACACCATAGAGTATTTCACAGATTAGGTGGTATGCTGTGGATCTTGGGCAGTTCCTTTTTTTTCTCTACAAACTTTCCTCTCGCGATCACTCTGGTAGATGTTCATCTTCGTCTCATCTGTCTACAAGAACAGAACTTTTCCAGAGCTCTGCAGGCCAATTAGACACTTTTTTTTTTTTTTTTTTATCAGCTGTAACCTGGCCATCCTGTTTTGAGGCCAACTCGTGGTTTGCACTTTGCACTTTTGCGAATGTTAGTCTCTAACACATCCGTGCCATCGTCCTGGAGTGTTCCTGACCTGTCGGACAGTTGTTTATGTTTTTTTCTTCCAACTGTTGATTTTGGTAAGCCTAAGGTTTTGGTGACGTCTCTGATAGATTTTTTATTTTATTTAATTTTTTCTCCTCATAATGGTTTCCTTGACTTTCATTAACACCCCTTTGTTGACGTACACCAATAGCAGACTCCAAAAGCAAATGCAAAGCTTACGATCAACACGAGACATTGACAGCTCTCTGATGCCTACACCAATGATTCGACAGAACATACCTGACTAATCAGAAACACCAGTCGAACCAATTGTCCCAATACTTTTGGTACTAAGAAATAGGGTAAAGCCATGGGTTTCAATCCAAACCTCATACACTCAGTCCCACAGATGAACAGGGACCTCCTCTGAGCTGACTGCTGACCACAGGTCAGAACCAGAGTTCAGATGATCTTTGCTCCCACAGGATATTCAGTGTAAGAACATTGATAGACAACAGCTTCTCCCTGCAAAGCTATATGAAGGTCAAAGGTTTCCCAGAGCATATCTCAGGCCCACACTAATCCTTAGAGAAAGTAAGAGAAAAATCGGAAGAGCTTGAGAACCGTTTGAACAAGATGAAGATGAAGTGAAATAGATGCTGAACTCGTCCGAGTAAGGTTGATTTAGGGTTAGTTTTTACAGTTGAAACTGCAGGTAATCTGTTCTACAATTTTTTTCAAAAGTCACTATCCAGAGAGATGAGGGGAAACAACCTCCCACCATATCACAGTGCATTCTTCTGCCTCAGCTGAGTTTCAGGATTCACAGCATTTAAGCAGATATCCGGCTCCCCTGCGGTGGCCACTGGCCCATGACATCTAAAGATTCCATCCTACGGAATTAACTTTCACACATCAATGTAATGAGAGGACCCTTCAAAGGATCTCCTGTCCTCGGCTCAGCAGCCAGAGACACACATAAATGCTTCCTGAACTACCTCAACAACAGGAGGGTGTAAATGGAAGATAGCAGAGAAGCTAAAGTCAGTGGGGGAACTTGGGAGTAAATGTCAGTTAGGTCAGTGGCTACCAAATGTTCATGCTGTGGCCTACCCAATGCTTTTTGTAGTTTTCTTGTGACCCCCGACCCACCAAGAAAACAAAAACAATGTTTCTAGTTGGAATCCAGTTTCAAACTGTGAGCCAAACAGAATCAGCTGTAACTCACCATAGGGTCCTGGTCTGCTATTTGGGAGATTGAGTTAGAGGCAGCATCAGACACTAGGAGACAATAACAGTGTCTGAGAGATGAGAGCATCTCATGAACTTCAAACTGCCTTGTTGTGACCCCCCCCAGTTGGATTGGCATAATAGAACCACAAGACCCCATGGACAATTTGTTTTGTTGCAAAACAATGTACACACAATCCTGAGCCTTGCAGCCATACTTAACTTCTAGCCAAAGTGGTTTTCAAAAATTTTTAAAACTATGTTTCATCATCGACGGGTGTACCGACAAACACTCAAGAGACTGTGGGCATTATGAGGCTGCAGGGCTGCTGTGTGGTGAGAAGGAAAAAACAACCAGTCACCCTGGGCAAAGCTGCTAACCAACCACCAACAACAAGGGGTATTTACATTATGGGGGCAACTCAGCAATTTATTCTATTTTTCAGACAAAAATGCAGACCCTGGGGTTGATAATAGGGGAGGTCTGGCCAAATTGTCAGAGGCAGATGGCTGTCTACATATGTATACCCTGCAGGAGAATGTGGCATGGACCACCCTCAAGGAGACTATGCTCTTGCTTTTCACACATGTGAGGGAGAGAAACTGAGGCCAAAGCTGAGACACAGACAATTGACTAATGCTAGTATCAGCCACAGAGACCATGGGCTAGTATCAACCACAGGGGCCATGGGCTAGTATCAGCCACAGAGACCATGGGCTAGTATCAACCACAGGGGCCATGGGCTAGTATCAGCCACAGAGACCATGGGCTAGTATCAACCACAGAGACCATGGGCTAGTATCAACCACAGGGGCCATGGGCTAGTATCAACCACAGGGGCCATGGGCTAGTATGAGCCACAGGGGCCATGGGCTAGTATGAGCCACAGGGGCCATGGGCTAGTATCAACCACAGAGACCATGGGCTAGTATCAACCACAGGGGCCATGGGCTAGTATGAGCCACAGGGGCCATGGGCTAGTATCAGCCACAGGGGCCATGGGCTAGTATGAGCCACAGGGGCCATGGGCTAGTATGAGCCACAGGGGCCATGGGCTAGTATCAGCCACAGGGGCCATGGGCTAGTATGAGCCACAGGGGCCATGGGCTAGTATCAACCACAGGGGCCATGGGCTAGTATGAGCCACAGGGGCCATGGGCTAGTGTGAGCCACAGGGGCCATGGGCTAGTATCAACCACAGGGGCCATGGGCTAGTGTGAGCCACAGGGGCCATGGGCTAGTATCAACCACACATACAAGTGTCTAGCTAATGGAGTGGTGAACAACAACAATAATCAACACACATATTTAACAGAGACAGTAATGGAGGCAGTGATATACCCTCCTTGTCTTCTTCCTCCTCTGCTGGGGGTTTGAGGCTGTCCTCTTTCCTCTGCTTGATGGCCTGCAGATCCTTCTTCAACTGGCGGGACTCTTTACGCAGTTCATCACTGTGGAGGGAGCACAGGAGAACTGAATCAGGAACACAGAGGATGAAAGCATTCACATACACAACAAAACGAAAGTTATCTGAACTGAATTACAACTAATGTAATTTCTGTATACAATAAGGCTTGTTCAATATGAACAAAGGCTACAGTGATGGGAAAGGGTGTGAATCCAGAACTGATCCATATCTGTTCACATTGCTATTTCATCGGCATGTGCTCTCATGTCCTATAGTAACTTATTATTCATACTACACTTTCCACAGAAAAAAACACTGAACAGTTACTGTTTTTGTTCTGGGCCTTGACAAACAAATACTTATTGTTCCAACGACTCATAGCCTCATAATGAACAACATAATGAGCCTAACATGGGGAATATGTGTGTGGCAGCATTCATAAAACATGCATAAAACACACAATGATCATAGGCAGCACTTCCATACATGTGTCAGGGGGAAATATGTACATTAAAAGCGAGTTTTTCTCTAATAAATCGAGTGGCGCCTTATTAGAACGAGTGTTCACCCCGGCTTCCAGGCAGTCCAGGGTTCTGGCAGCACTAGAAGGGATGTTGTGGTTGAGCGGGTACAAGACAGGCCTATAAAACTCAAGCAGAGAAAAGTCCATATCTTTCTGGGTAACAAGTTACTAATCCTTCGAGTGGTGGTGTAGCAAATGAACTAAATGAAGTGCTAGAGACGGCGGAAACTGCTCTCAAACTGGCTCGAATTTGTTCCCAGTTAAAAATGCATGTCCCTTTGTGGCTGTAGTCATACCTTCAGTTTATAAAAAAAAAAAATATATATATAATCTCCTTATCATAACTTTTCCAAAGTACATTTATTTCTATAGACTGCTATTCCGCATGCCTAATAAAAACAAGCGCTATGTCTTCAGAGGGATTCAAAGATGTTTTATTTTTATGGAGCCTATGAACCTGAAATGATGGGGTATTTCATTCAGAATGTGCTAGAGTGGAGACACTTTCTAAGACATTTTCAGCCAAGATACACAGCCAACAATACTCAAATATAATACAGAGGACAAGGCTGAGACATAAGCTATGGTAATATTGGATATATAAAATTATCAAAACCAGTTAAGTGAAAATGTGTGTTGAAAAACAATGTATATTTAAAATATGGCAGAAAGTGATGTGGTAACTTCCAAGTCACAACAAAAACTTTCCCACATACTCTACATCTAATATGTTAGCTAAATAAACAAAATTAAAACACTCTTGCCTGTAATACAGCTCTTCCTGTCATCAGTTTGTCATTTATCTTCCAGCGGCACCAGATTAAACACTGAAGGCACTTGTGGTGTCCAGCCTCCCTGACGAAACCTTTAACCAGCTGATAAAGGCAGGCCAAGGCAGATCCTGGCTTCTTGGGTGTGAGGTGAGGTCCCTGTTGGCACGACGCCCAAAGTCGAGCTCAGGAAGGCTGGAGAGGAAGTCTGCACCAAGTGCCAACAATCCTCCTCATACCGTTCCCTTTAACATGATTGAGACCACTGCCAGTTGCCGAGCAGGTATCTTATGTTAGGAAATAATAATATTTTCATACGGCCTGACAGCTCTGTTTTGGTCCCATTCTCTCGCAGAGCCACAAAGCACAGGTAAGCTGCAGAGCCTGGGCCCCTGGCCCAGAAACACGTGAAGCATCTCCAGACGAAACAATGGCTGCCTTTGTTTCTAACATCTGCTTCTCTGAACCGACACACGTTTTTTCTCTCTCCCTCTCTGCACCTTTTATCCTTCCCTCTGTACCTCTCCAGCGTTCCTCTAGCCCTCCTCCGTTCCTCTGATGCTCTCCGAGAGGAAAAAATTGAGGCATCAAACCTAGGGATGTCTGATATGTTGACCTTGTAAGAGCCTCGGTAAAATTAATTATTGTGGTTGACTTGATATTGTGTCTCTTCCATGTCCGTGGCTTCCCTGCTGTTTGTGGGGGCTAAGGTATGAGCTATGACAGATCCAGAGGCAAGGAGGCATGGTGTTGGTTTTTTCTCCTCTCTGTCCTGCAGAGAGACTGTCATAGCTGGTTACAGAGAAAGTTCTCAGAGAAGAGGTGGTAGACAGAAGCAGCCTGAGTCACGGCTGGAGACCTCTGAAGATGGTCGCCTGTTCAGCCCCCTGTCTTACAGCGTGGATGGCAGGCTCATTTCCTGAGCCATCTAGCTTGTTTTGGGAAGACAGGCAAAGTGAACTCAGACGTGAGGATTTAGGTAAGATAAGGTCACCCATGTTGTCTCAAGGAGCATTACGAACTCCAGCTCAGATACGGGAAACACGCTACTTCAATGTTTTAATCATTGTTATTATACTTAAGAGATATTCTGGGACATTAATTAATAACTGTCTGTATTCATTGTGCATGTGGGTATAACCTAGCCTGTTATCAGTAAAACTGTACAAGATACAGGGAAAAGAGCAGCTAACAAAAGCAACAGACTTCTGATGTTTTATGGGACTGATCTCCCAGGAACTAGATGTCCACTTCAGAGGGGCCTTGTTTCCACCTTGTTGAAAACAGTCAACTCTAGTTGACTCTCTGAGCCATCAAGTTGTTGTTACCATAACTACAGCTAGAGCCCTTTATCAGTACAGAGATCTTTGAGTTTCAAACGTATCTAGGCAGACCCTATATATTCCACAGAGGGGGGGAACACTTTTGACTGAGTGATCATTTTGTGCTTGCCTTGACATGCTGCCATTTGCAAAACAAGAGAGACATATCCAAGGCAACAGCCAAACAATCGGCTCCGCGGCCTCAGTGCCAATAAAGAAGAGAGGCCAGAGAAGACGGGAAAAGACCCAGCAACACCTGTTAATGCACTCCTTGAGGCTCAGCAAATTCCTCTCAAAGCCCTCACATCGCAAGGCTACAAATTCTTTTGTTTCAACACACAGGTAACATCTCTCCCCCAACTGCCTGCACAGAGGAAAATATCACATTTCAAATCACAGTTTTTGACCAGACTGATCACAGATAACACTGACACAGTCCTCTGCAAAGAAACCAAAATGGTATGGTAGTCAAATGAGAAATTACACATTTGCTGGGAGAGTATTTTTTAAGAGCAGCAGATATCATTAAAGTTCACGCCTAATGTGAAGGCAGTAATTCGAAATTATTTTTAAAACGGAAAATGCTCCCAAAAATAGAGCTGCTAAAGATTGAAAAAGTGCAAGTCCACCCATACGGTTAAAAATAACAAAGCACAGCAAGGTGTGCCCCACTTCTAGGCGAAGGTGAGGTAGGTATTCATAGTCAAGCCAAAATGAGGAATAACACTTCATTCAATAACTGTGAATACAGTGCCCTTGTGTTAGCGGGAGGATCTCAGCCTTTGAGTATGTGTTAATGAGAGAATGCTTTGAAGGAGCGCCAGAGTGTGCCCTCTGTCTCTGACTCTCCCTCCCTGCCTCCCTCCCTCCTATCCATCAGCCGGGGGGAAGACACATCCATCCATCCCCTCCACCCCCTCCATCCATCCCCAGCACAATGACAGCCATTCAACAGGCCCTCTCCACCTGCCAGCAGGGAAGGGGACTGTCATCTCAGAAAACTAGAAGGAGAAGTAAAAGCAAAGATGTGGTCCAGGGGTGCCAGACAGACAGCCCCGACATAGGCTAGGCTACATACATTAGGAATCCTCCTCTGAGCAGAGGAAAAGCTTTTCGTCACTGCCCGGCGGCTCTCGTCTCTAAGGGGCTGCCAGCGATTGTCGCTCATTCAGACAATTCAAATAAGCGAAACCCAGGGAGCTGTGGATGATTTACTTTTCATAAAGAAAGCACAGAAAGTGGACTGGCTACGGACCAACCACTCTCATGAATCAGTGCCCTGTGTTTAACCCTCCAACGCCCGGCAGAGCTCTCAGGCAGCCAGAGGGATTCAACTCCCCTCGACCAGCAATGCAGAGCAATGAGGCCTCTATGGCTCTTCTCTGAGTTTAACCAATTTGGAAATGAACTAACAGTAAGCCTGCTGCCTTTTGTTTTTCCCAGGTTCCTCTACAGACTTTGAGAGTTTTTCTTCTTCATTGTCTTGTTTACTTATGTTACTGTGTTGCTGATGGAGGTACTTAGTCTTGAGACAGGAGTTCAGTGAAAGTTAGATTTGAAACAAAAAACATATCCCTCTATCAGAAGCAAATCAACTGCTGTGTGGTCAGCACAGACTTCATGTATGAACAATTGACTGTGTACTATCCAGGGCATCTCCACTGATGGCTCTAGTGATGCAGAGAGGATACCTGCAGCAGCTTCTGTCTGTGAGTGTGTGGACCGAGACAACAGTGGAATCCAGCCACATTAAAACCACTCTTATGACTGCGATGGATGAATGTGCTGAAATAACAAGATGGCTGGTTGAACTCCCCTCGAGGGGCACTCCATGGCTTGGTCAATAGCCAAGGAGAACTGTGAGCTGGAGCGGAGGAATCCGACCGCAACACAGGAATTTGCATGACTTTGCAGACTGATCTGGACCGATCCACCACATTATCCAGGCAGCAGAGTGAGGTTCCTCTGTCTGACATGGTCTATCTGACAGGGTAATGAGAGGGCAGGATTGACTGGTTGACTTGGCCGACTGGTGGCTGCCCAGGTACAGTAGGACAGGAAATACTCTAGTGGTACCCTTCCACCAACTACAAATGGTTGGTATTTCTTTAGGATCAAGACACTTCATATTTGAATGATACAAACTTTTCGATGAAGCACAAGTCTTAGTTATGATGGACAGGACTACAGGTGACGTTTCCCTTGAGATATAATTAAGGTTTACTAAAATAAACACTACAGGGGATATTATTGCATCACAAACTGGTATTAAAAGATGGTAAACAACATAGATCTCTATGGTAAACAATACCAACATCTAACTGAATTCTGACAGGTTTTTCATTCCTCTCAGCCAATCAAACACATAGAAATTCTAACACATCGGAATCTAGAGCTGCTTCCCTAGAGAGAGTGCCCCATACAGGGTAGACATGCTACAGCGGGCCAGAGATCCGTAAACCTGGCAGTTCCAAAACACACACAGCCCTGCTGCCAAGAACTGGATTATCTCTTGCGGTTTTCCACAAAAAAGTAGCCAATGCTTTCCTGATCTCTACGACCTTTCCCTGAGAGAGCATTGGAATATGACCGATGACAAGAGACAGGTGCAACCAATTACCCCACGGTGACAGTGTCCAGGGGAAGGCCACTTGGGCAGGAGGTGTCTGGTGTCCCACTTACATGCCATTTCCATTGTTCACAGGGTTGAAGGAATGTCTGCTAAAACCACAACGCACACTTCCTTTGTTCTCAGAAGAAGCCCATACTGACAGTTGCTCTTTAACCCATGAACTGACTGAGATGTGGCCTTTGACTCACTCAACAAAGATGGTCACCTGGACCAAACTGAATGGACAGTGTGACATGAATGTTAACATGTTACATAGGTATAAGTGGAGGAAATGCACTCAGTACGGTATGGAGTTGAGTGGTTGGTGTTGTTACATTAGCGCATAACACAAACCACTCAACTCCATTACTATGCAATTAAAAAACAATTACAATTGTACATTACAATTATAAAAAATAAAGTAAATACTACACAGGTATTGGGGCAACTTAATGTAAACTGTGACGAAAAGGCTTACCTGTAGCATCAATACATAGCATTTCCTTAAAATAAATTACATTTTCAACAAGGCCATACCACAAATACATTCATTCAGTTCTTTTAATTTAGAAATGTAACATTTCTGAAGGCTACAGCTCCATGACAACAACCAGGGAGTCAATTTTGGCCACATTAAACATAGCAGACCACAATAATGATGCACCTTTGGGAACCAAACCCTAATAAAATGGAGGAAAGTTTGAGAAATGTGTGTGGAGAGAATAGAGATTGCCAAGTGTGCACAAGTAAGGTATCAGCAAGGCCATAGTAGCAGAGGTTGAAGAAGAGTGAAGGTTTCCAAGTCTGCCCACACACCAAGACCACCCCTGCTCTTCCTCACCAGACCCTGCCCCCTAGTTCCTAACCACCATATCGTATAGTTCGAAACAACACATTCATGACATCATCTAGAAGTACATTACCAGACATTCCTTTGGCGACAATAAGAGTACTAAAATAGGCACACTGCAGAGCAGGGTGACATACTTCAGAAAATCAACTCTATGTCCTGACCGCAAGTGGTCATTAGAACCCTATGATGAAACTACTCATCAATAATCAATTCACCGATCATCAAGTCACTAGATAGCCATGCTAAAAAGGACAATATTTAGCAATAGTCAGAAGAACTCATGAGTTCATGAGACATTTGTTAATGTAGGGCGAGGGTTAGGGATATGGATGGGGTAAGGTTTATGATTAGTGCTAAAAATCTAATTTGTGCCTAGAAAGTGCCTCTCTAGCAGGGCCATAGTGAGGACTACAGAGAGAGGAGAGACAGCAGAGAGCCAGGGGCCTGCTGGCAGAGGCCGTTAACGCTGTGTCCCAGAGCCATATGGAAGCGTTTTGCTTCTCCAGTCATGCCCCGTCGGGTTTAAAAGTGGCGGCTACCACATGCACTGCTTTTGGGACTTACTTCAACAGGGTCTTTTTCAAATCAACCCCGTCGAAGAGTCTCTGGACACTTCAAACAGAGTAAACCTGACTTCATCAATAGTAATGTGATGAGGTGTTTATCTGTCTCAGTAGTGCATTGTACTCTAGGTGTGGGAAATGGGATTGATATCACTACCTGTTTCAGAATCAGGATATACAGCTTGATATAGTATAATGTGGATAATGATGTGATAAGTACATAAAAGCTTGATAAATCAATAAATACATATTTCTTATCATCACTTATCATAACCAAATGTATTTGGTAATCATACAAGAATAATATGAGAAGTGTATGGCAAGATACTCTGGTAATATAAAGCATGTAACACTGCATCCCTTCAGTTCCAGGTATTTGGGAGAGCCTGCAAAGTTTATCACTCTCTCTCTCGGACAGAACCAAATTACTGTTGTTAATTCGAAGAATTGTGATTTGACATTATGTGAAAATATGCACTTCTAAAAAGTCTTATGGTGCTGAGGAAAATGAAATACTGCGCAACAATGGTAAACAATTGCCTGCCAATATGGTAAAGACGTTATGTGTTGATATGAAAACTATTTGGCTTTCAACGAGATTCGTAATTTTCAAGTTTGTCTACTCAGACTTGATTTTAACAGAAATGATGTAGTCACTGTTTTACCATCTCACCTGAAACCTGCTGTGGGGAGAAAGACACACCACAGATACACATGCTCAAGGAGAAGAATGTCCTTCTGTTGTATCCCCTACAATTGAGCATAAAAGAAATTACAATGGAGGACCAAATAATAAAAAAACACTCTTATCGTCTTGAGACACTATCTCAGAGAGAAAGAGGAGAGAGAAAGCAAGCAAGAGAAAAATACACTCAAGAGAGGAAGAGAAGAAAAGGGCCAGAGAGACAGACAGAAAGACCCAGAAAGGGTGAGACAGACCCAGAGACAGATAGACAATCAGAGCCCTGTAGTAGAACACTTCTCAGATCTTCTCCTCTCCTCTTTCCCAGGTGACCAGACACCAGCCCTTGCTCCTCCTTGCCTACAGAGCAGTTGAAAGCCGAGGCAAAACACTGGTGGGAGAGGGGGGTTTAACCTCCAACAATACCCCCTTTGTCCTGTACCAACACTGTACCTACGAGCCTACTCTTTGATTTTCTGCCAAGACAAACCACTGTGTTGGGTTACAGTTCTTGTAGCCAAACAATCTGCGCTCGTGTTTAATATACTACAGTCTGTCTGCATTGGGCAGGCTGTCAATCATAGCGCACAGCTGACTGGGACCCAGTCCTTATCCTATTAGCTTTAATGAGAGAAGGGTGTGTTGATGATGAGGGGTAAAATAACACACAGCCAGATAACAACAGGACTGATGATGAGGCTACTGTGGGAGTCTGCATGGGGGCAGGAAGTATGAACTAGAACTATGACTGAGAATGTGAAATGTCACCCGATCAGAAACTAGAGATAAATGCTGCATTTAAGACAAGCCAAAGCTATGGAAGAACATCAGTCGTTGCCAAAGTGCTTTGTATGATTAACGCCTATGATCTCAAGAGTAGGAGTGTCTTTTTTATTGCTTTTCCAATCTGATGAAGAAGGAACAGACAATAATGGAATTGGGATGAAGTCACTGGGGGGCCCTGGGGGGTCCAGAGACAAACTGAATGCTGACATTACTGTATATTAACACCAATAACACAAGTTCACTCCTGGAACCCAGGTCCCATGGGTTCAACCCCATTTCCATCACTGCCTTACCTTAACTCCCACCCCAACCATAATTCTAACCCTCCCAGTAACTGATCTTGGACAATGGACTTGAAGTTTGGGAAAGATTTATCTGTCTGTCCATATCACTATCTCCCTCGGTCTTTCTCCCAGTCCTTTTCCCTCTCTTTCTCTCTGTCTTAGGCCAATCCTCCCCCTCTCTCGCTCTTTTCTCAGGCAAAGTTGGCATAAGGGTGCTGTTTGCCTAAAGTAATTTGGTTTGGGTGCCAGCATTTCTCTTTCACCTAGCGGGACCTGGCTGGGTCCATTGATGTTGGTCCAGAGGGCCTGAGGTGGGTGTTAGGAGCAGCAGCAGAGGGAGTTCTGCTTGGCTGACAGCGTCACTAGGCCTCATCAACACCCTGGCATCAGTAAGACCCACTCCTAGGCAGAGGTCAAGAAAAGTCATTGCCATAAACACTTGTTGTTTTATCTCTATGTGGCAGTCAGTCAACCACATATAGCAGTGGCAGTCTGGCCATCAACTTGTCAAGTATACGTTAAAGCAGTTACAGCTGCTATACATATAAACTGTCTGTAAACTCAAATCTTGTCTGTCAACTAATTATAATGTACAAACTATACATTAATGTACTGTAATGTTACTCATTATTACAAAGCTGCTGAAACTCACTGCAGTACCTCTATGTAAGATTATTTTTGTTTGAAAACCTCAAAATGTATTTCCATCTACCTGTGAACTTAGCTGTTCACAAGAAGGAAATTCAGCTGAGCCGGTTAGTGTGGCATCGCTTGTACTTGATCAACTGCCCTGACACAGTTCAACATTGCCTCCCCCTGGTCAATATACCTTTTTACATCCGTGACAGCTTTTCACAGACTCAACAGAAACCTCAGACACCAAGGTGTCAATGGACAAATCTAATACTCCTCAGCCATCAGTAAGGGGGATCTAAGCATCTCACAAGCACACAAATATAGGGGGGGGGAGTGGGGTAAAGAGTTAATAAATGGCATGACTGTTTGCAGTGACTGACTTCAGTTATACAATCCTGCCACCTGTTGGACAACTGAAGAAAACAGGAGATTAACCACTGGTCCACAGACTGGGTGGAGGACATTTTTGCAAATCTAGTTTTACCTGCGATTGGGCTTCTTTCCTCTATCCTCCTCGCTGGGTTCTGTCTTTCCCTCCGGCTTGCCTTTCTTTAGCTTTTTAGAGATGCGCTCCCTCATCTCCTCCCTCTCATCAGAGTCATACTCTTCATCCGCCTCCATGTCCCCTTCGGCTTCATCATCCTCATCCTGACCAGAAAACACAGATGAAAGGAGAGATGCTTTTCAGAGACGCTTTTCAAGATGTGTTTAAATGATAAAGTAGTGACTGTGCCTTGTGGGTTCACAGCATGAATATATAAACACCAAAGGGGTATTGGCGCATACCTCTGCTGCATCTCCAGTCACGCCTTTGTCTTTTTTCCTTTCAACACAAAATAAATACGAATCAGTCTCAACTATTAGCATATCAAGGCAAAAAAAAAGAGTGTGATGAATGCCCAGTTGTTGAAATGCATTAGCTACAGCAATAGGCCAACATGAGAAAAACAACATGGGAATTACTGCATATCAGTATACCTGCTTACAGCAGGGACAGAGCTCAACCTCGGATCATCCTTCAGTAAGTCATGACTGCTTTTGCTTTTTCCTTTCAGTGTCTGCATACACAAAGACAATGTAGGAATTCATTTGACATGGATTTTAAAAATCAAGACAATATTGATGAGGAGACAGTAAATAGGATTTCTCATGGTTGAAATAAATAAATAAGCTGAAAATAAAAACATTACCTGGCTGACTTGATTCACCATTTCCTCCTCTTCCTCAGCCTCCTCACCAAACGACAATAGACTGAAGTTCCTGACAAAACAAATATGGCTTTTGTTCATAGCTACCACGTTTACAACTTGGCAACAGATATGTGATTGTGATTCTTACAAATAAGGGTGAAGGGCAGAAAAAGAGATGTTGTAAATGAAAGCCTTACTTTGTTGCTTTGGACTGAGACTTCTTCCCCTCCTCTTTGTCTTTGTCCTTTTTGTTTTTTTTGGTTTCACGTGGAATGATGTCATCAAATGGAGAATGTAACACCTACAGGGATGCAATGACTTTAGGCACCAATGTGTAACACAACTGCAGTGTGTGTAAGACAAATTACTTAAAGAAGTGATGCAACACTACTCTGCTATATGACAGCATATGACAGAACATACCTCAGTGCTTCGGATCTTGTGTGGATTCAGAGGTCTCTCCTCATTATTGCATTCCACTTCAGCTAATCTGAGCATGTTGTAAACTGTGTCACCTGTCACCTGCATTGGAGAGAGAAGATAATAAGTTTTCTCAAGTTCAGAAGTCAGCTCAAAGATTTCCTACTTGTTATAAATGGTTGTTGGTTCTGATTGTGCGTCAAACACCAAAACATCATTGTAAAGAAGCATTGGAAATGTTTAGCCATGTCATACAGTGCAACTTATTTGTCCAGATTTCCTCTGGCATCGATGCCTACCTTTCCAAATATGGTGTGTTTGTTGTTGAGCTCATCTGCTCTGCCCAAGGTGAAGAAGAACTGGCTTCCATTGTCATGAGGCCCCGCGTTGGCCATGGCAACCAAACCTCTTCTGTTGAAACGCAATCTGGAGTGGAATTCATCCTGAGAGCCAAAATAAGAATCCAAACAAAAATCAGCTAAGCCATTTTATCAACAGCAATGGTTAGACACTTACATGCTCAAACACTCCAGGATGAAATATTGGGTTTGCTAGCTACTAATGTTTGAAGAGTGACTATTTATGAACACATTATGATATTGATAGTAGTATATATAGGTCTCTCTGTATGTGCTGTCCCATCCTTTAAATCCCTCAGGTAGCCTATTTGATAGAAATTGTTCACACACAATGAATTAGTGGAGGCAGTGAAACCTAACCTTGAATGGACGTCCGTAGATGGACTCTCCTCCTGTCCCTGTGCCGGTGGGATCTCCCCCTTGAACAATGAATTCTGGCACCACACGATGGAACACTGTACCATCATAGTAACCTGGGAATGACAGCAGGGTGTGTGTTCGTTAACCTGATGTGTAGTGTGACAAATGGACAGGATAAGTCCAATAAGTCAAATAATCTGCTGTATTGTTCCATCAAACATGCCACAGCACTAAACTGTATTCTGTAAGTTATTCCTCTCTATGTTAGTGACTAATGCCAAATCCATTTCAAGTTTCAAAGTTGAGAAAATGAGAAGAACATTAAGAGGAGTTATGTGAAGTTAAAAGGCTCCAGTTATAACAATTATCAAACAAGTGTGTGATGGTTGCACTTCCGGCTGGACAACATATGTCCACACACACACACACACACACACACACACACACACACACACACACACACACACACACACACATTAACTTACTTTCCATACAAAGCTGAACAAAGTTTGTACAGGCCTTAGGAGCCTCCTTGGACCACAGCTCAATGTCAATGTCCCCTGCAGAGGTCTTTATCAGGACCTTAGGAAAAAGTACAATAAATGCATTGAAGTCCATAATCATGAGTATGTAGCTGTTCTCACAATTCTATTTATTTGTGTACTCACTCGGACGATGTGGCTAAACAAATCAATGGAGTTGTGAGGACAGACAGTAATTGTAGCCCTGACCAGGGCGAGTATTGATGAGTGAGTAGTGGTGGGTAGGTAGTGAGAATATGGATAAACATAATATACACTCCTAACCCTCACTGGGTTTTCAGCATTGATGTTGGCATGTGTGGGAGTCCTCGATAAGCATATAATTTGAAACGTACAGTTGAATGAATGAAAATGAGTGAGAGGTTGAAACGTGAAACTGGATGTACATCATAGATGGTCATAAACAAGCATAGCCATAAAAGTCATAAACAAGCATAGCCATAAAAGCTCTCAAGTAAATTCGTTATTTCCGAAAAATATTGTGATTATTATTTATTATAAATTGTTCTAATCAAATCCAAACCACAGCAAGGGAGTTGAAACAATGTGATATTAGCAAGCAAGCTAGCCTTACCTTTCCATTTGTTGGTGGTTCTTGAATGTAAATGTTACTCATTTCGTCGTTGAGATAAACGCATGAATAGAGAAGGAAAATTCGTTATTCTTATATTTTCAGCAGGTAACTAGAGAAACTTATCTATCTTTCAAACACCACTGATTACTTCTGTTGCTTACTGATAACCACCATGTTGTTTAGAAACATGCGGAATTGCGTATGCTTTGTTTACTTCAATTGAATGGGGGTTCAAGGTTTTGGCTCCAGATAATATTTTCAAGCAGTGACCGTTTGGAGAGTAATACTTATTCGTATTGAAGTAGTTACAAAAGTATATGCAAATACATATAGTGTTATTTCTCAAATATAAGAAAATCTTCATGTACAGCATTATGATTATCACATTACATCCCTAATATTTGTCGTTTGGTTTGGCTCCCCCGTTTGGTGTTACATTTTAACTAACCCGTAGAGAACATGATATAGATATTTTAGCTATACTGAAGCTACATTTATGGTGATAAAAGCCCCATGTTAGAAGATATACTGGTTGTAAATTGTACAATATGCATATAACTTATTACAATGCATCGATTCATATTCCTTAGAGTGTGTTTGAAGTAGCGTACGGTTGGATCTGCTTACAAATCCCTTAATGTTTCCTACTCGGTGCTATTTTGTTGAGCGGACACACTGAGAAGTTTCGAAACGAGTTTTGAGTTCGGCTAGTTGGCTACCAACCATCACATCAATATTTGTGTGTTTTATAGTGTGGTAATGGCTGCACCAGGTATGTATTATCATTTATAGCTACAACTCTTAATTTGTTATTATTTAATTCCGATTGGAGTGGGTTTGGTATATGCTTTTGGCAGAACTAATTATACGCTATCTAGCTAGCTTACAACTACACGCAGACGTCGCACTTTCTTTGTATCACTGACACTGTTTACCAGCATAATTGTAGTTGTTAAATGTTTACTTAGGACTTTCGGTAATAAAGATTCAGTCGGAAATCAACTAGCTGTGATCGACAGCCCTCGGCTGCATCATCAGTCGGCCAGTCCCAGTAATGTCAGGCCTCATTCCATGAATGATAGTTTTCCGATTATTTTTTTTTGTACTGTACAGCTGGTACAATAAATAGTTTCCAATTGATTCCTATGAGTCAGGCTTTTATTGGTGTGAATAGTGTGATCAACATTTTTTCTCTACATTTTCAGCTCTGTGGATGTTGTCCAGTTCCCCAAATTAATTCAAGTTCAGTAACTTGTCAAGACATTAACTTTATTTTTTATATCAATCGTGCAGGTCCCAATAAGGACAACATCAGAGCTGGGTGCAAGAAATGTGGCTACCGTAAGGATTTATTACTATTGCTTAAACTGTCCCTATCCCCTCCCCCTTTGTTCATATACAAATGGATTGCCATTATAAAGACAGCAAGGGTTATTATATTCTCTGTGTCAAATGATATAGGTCATGTAATGGTGGGCCACTTTCTTACCCTATTTGTGTATTAGCGGGCCACTTGACGTTCGAGTGTCGAAACTTTGTGCGAGTGGACCCGCGGAAGGACATTGTTCTGGATGTGAGCAGTACGAGCAGTGAAGAGAGTACGGAGGATGAGCAGGAGGCTCTTCCCAATGACAAGCTGGGCCGTAGTAGCCAGCACTCTAAAGGTAAGTACAATAGACTGGCGGTTCAGTTTTGCTGAATGACTATGCTCATTTATAACTGATCTATAACTGAACAGTGTGACTCTGTTATGACACTTACATGGCAGAGTAGCTACTAGTTACTAACCAGTCACTTGCTCCCATTGACTGTGTTACCCACACTTTCACTAAAGAGATTTATGTCCTAACTGTTTTGTTTCTCACTTGTCATAGGTTCCCAGGACGATGCTAAAAAAGAAAAACACAAAAAGAAGAAAAGTAAAGACAGAAAATCAAGAAAGAGGTATTTGGTTTTTAGTCTTAGTCACTGGATGTTCCTAGGCTGCAGTAGGAGGCGAACCTTTCTTGCAATATAATTTTGCTGTGCTTCATGTAGGTCCTTTTCCTCAAGTGATGAAGAGGAGAGCAAGAAGAGAAAAAAACATAAGAGCCACAAGAAAAAAGACAAAAAGGAAAAGAAAGAACATGGGAAAAGTCACAAGAAGAAGCAGAAAAAGAAAGATGAATTTTCCTCATCTGACAGCTCCAGTGGTTCCTCAGATTTCCTCACTGATTGAGGAGATTGTCCATTTAGGACCAGATTTATTACACGTTTGCACCTGTTTTAATATTAATTTTACCTTAATTTGTACAGCCTTTTACACAATATTCCCTAGTTAGTTGCACAGGTGCAAACGCTTAATAAAGTCTGTCTGTGATGTCTGAATTTTTTTTTTGTAATAAAAGGACCATCCATGAATCTGGCCTATTGCCTCTGCTATCAGGAGTAAAATTAATCGATATACTCACATTTGCTGTTACTGGTTTGTCATTGGCAATCGCTGAAAGGTGTTTTTTAGGCATTTGTTAATAAAGGAAATTGTTTACCTTCCAAGTATTGATGCTTCAAGTCACCTAAAGGCAAAGGCAGATTTAGAAAGG
This sequence comes from Argentina silus, assembly GCF_951799395.1. Classification (NCBI taxonomy): domain Eukaryota; kingdom Metazoa; phylum Chordata; class Actinopteri; order Argentiniformes; family Argentinidae; genus Argentina; species Argentina silus. Next base: position 7,150,097 of record NC_139659.1, read on the forward strand.
AAATTCGCTCTGTATTTTTCCACTTTTGGGGGAAATGGGTGTCCACCCTCCTGTTTACACCTCCTGATTACATTCCTATGTATGATGTCTCAGCTCTCCAGTCTGACTTTGAAATGTTAATAGTTTCATTTAATGAATAGTGATTCACACAAATGTACCATTTATTCTGTGCATAAGTGACTAATATCCATCCGTTTGTCCAATGCACAGACATTGGAGTGTAGGTTAATGAAACTTTATTTTGACACAACAGAAATAGGCACACTGGTACCCATTCCCTCTGTATCTTCATATGGAATTACATTTTACATTTTGATGTTCCTGCATAACTGGTCATATTCTCCAACCAGCAACAATAAAGCAGATCTGGACGAATTTCCAAAGAGCACCTGTCTCAATTTGTTCAATGACGAACATTGAGCTAGCTAACATGATGAGCTAGGACTGCTGAAAGCCACACAGTCATTTCCCTCTTTTGCCTATCCATGTAAGTGTTAGATCAGTTTCTGTTATCATGTTATACTGCTTGTGATATTATCAATGAAGAAAATATGTATTATTTGAGTTGAAGCTGGTTCACACCCATACTACAGGGGGCGATATTCGCTATGAGTGTTTTCCAAGCCCGTCAATTGGTGTACGGACGGAGGCAGAGGGGTATTTGCGAGGAAGTCAGTGACAATGGCGGCAACCACAGACAGCGCGGATCTCAAACGAAAACTTGACGATAAAGAGGGTGAAACTGGAGATGCAGAAGAAGAAGAAGAAGGATGGGTCGGTCCCATGCCAAGCGAAGCTACACAAACAAAGAAAAGAAAAGGTAGTTGTTGTTGTTGCATTGAAATTGATTAGACAGACAACCGTCTAGCACGTTAGCATGCCAGGACTTGAGGAGGTACTGTAATAATCACACAATGATGATTTTGTTTTTGTCAGTACTGGAATATGAACGCGTTTATTTGGACAACTTGCCATCTGCTGCCATGTATGAACGAAGCTACATGCACAGGGATGTAATCACGCAGATGGTCTGTTCCAAGTAAGTATACAAATATCTCAAGTGTATGGTTGCAATCTGAAGTAACCTTTTAGTTTCTTTCAGGGTGTTTACTTCCGGTTGAATTGATTTGGGCTTTGCTTTTGTGTAACACACACATACACACACACACACAAAACAACGTTTTCTATAAATGCAAAATGTCTCCAGTTGTCTGTCCTTCCTCTAGAACGTGAGTTCATTTGTTTTATCCCTCAGGACAGACTTCATCATCACAGCCAGTCAGGACGGCCATGTAAAGTTTTGGAAGAAGAGAGAGGATCATGGGGTCGAGTTTGTCAAACACTTCCGCAGTCATTTGGGTATGAATTAATTTAAGTTTATTCAAATAACACCACATATGCAATCATGAATGTTTGAACAATAAATGAACAATAAAAGTCACTTGTGGCAAAAGTGGACCGACTTTAATTATTTCAATCTCTACTACAGGTGTGATTGAGTGTATTTCCGTCAGTGCTGATGGAGCTCTGTTCTGCTCTGTGGGGGATGACCAGGCCATGAAAGTATTTGATGTTGTCAACTTTGACATGATCAACATGCTGAAGTTGGGGTGAGTTTGCTGGTATGTAGTGGTGAAGTTAGAAAACTGTGGAGCAATGTGCTGACTGTCTCAGCATACATCAGAATCACAATTTCTTTGATCATAATCTGTTGATTGTAATTCCCTTTGTATAAAAGCATCTGCAAAATGCATATTGACCTGGTCTCTGGTCTGTCTCTTGTGTAGCTTTCACCCAGGCCAATGTGAATGGATCTACAATCCAGGTGATGCCATCTCAACAGTGGCCTGCTCAGAGAAATCCACAGGGAAGATCTTTGTTTATGACGGACGGGGGAGCAACGAACCATTCCACATCTTTGACAAGATGCACTCCTCTCCACTCTCCCAGATCCGCCTGAATCCCAAATATCGGGTCATTGTGTCTGCAGATAAGGCAGGAATGCTGGAGTACTGGACTGGCCTTCCAAACGAATTCAAATTTCCCAGGCACGTGGACTGGGAGTACAAAACGGACACAGACTTGTATGAATTTGCTAAAAACAAAACCTATCCTACCAGCCTGGCTTTCTCTCACGACGGCAAGAAAATGGCCACCATTGCCTCTGACCGAAAAGTGAGGATTTTCCGCTTCCTGTCCGGGAAACTGATGAGGGTGTTTGATGAATCATTAACAGTAAGTTCCAACTGGTCTTTTGCACAGGAACACCACAGCTGTGGCTGCTGAAGAGCTGCTACGTGTCACCTCGGTGATGTATGGCTGCCATTTTGTGCCAGTACGCTCACTACACATTTCTGTATGGTAGATGTTCACAGAGCTGCAGCAGATGAGACAGCAGCTGCCAGACATGGAGTTTGGGAGGAGGATGGCGGTGGAGAGGGAACTGGAGAAGGTCGATGGTATCCGGTTGACCAACATCATCTTTGATGAGACGGGCCACTTTGTCCTCTACGGGACCATGCTGGGCATTAAGGTCATCAACGTGGAAACCAACAGGTAACCTTGTGGGCCTCAAAACAGTGGTCAACAACCGTGGTTCTGGTTTGCTCCAGCCCAGCAAAAAATCTAAAAACAAATTCACCTAATTAACTTACCTGTGGTCATATGAGAGTGAAGATAATAGGGGGTTGTCATACTGTACATGTATTTGTGTGTTTCATTTATTCTTAACATGTCTTCTCAGGTGTGTGCGGATCCTAGGGAAGCTTGAGAACATCCGTGTGGTCAAGCTGTGCCTGTTCCAGGGGTGCGCCAAGGTCAACCAGACGGCCCCCACCATTGAGATGAAGGCGTCTGATAACCCCGCCCTGCAGAGCATGGAGTCTGACCCCACTGTCTTCTGCACCGCATTCAAGAAGAACCGCTTCTACATGGTGAGATGGCGCTCCTGATGTCACTGCTACCAGGGTAGTGTACGAAGTGTTTTCTCCTGTTTCCTGGATAGGGAATGTTACGGTTGTTGAGGTTCAATGGGTGGTGGGAGAATGGAGTGAATTTCAACTTTCGCCACTGTAGCCTCATTTATTTAGTGTGTACCTCAGCGTTCTTCTCCAAAAAATGGTTTCCTTTGCTTTCACAGTTCTCCAAGAGGGAGCCAGAGGATACTAAGAACGCTGACTCAGACAGGGACATCTTTAATGAGAAGCCCTCCAAGGAGGAGGTGATGGCGGCCACGCAGGCTGAAGGGCCCAAGAGGATCTCAGACAGTGCCATCATCCACACCACCATGGGAGACATCCACATCAAACTCTTCCCTGTCGAGTAGGTTCCCACTATGACTGCCCAGTTGATGCATCCACAATGCAATGAGCAATATCCTAACCTTTTTTCTTTGATATGTAAATCTCTCTCTATTTTTTTAAAGACTAACCTCTTCAAGACCTTACCTCTGTGTTATTATAATTTTTGCATTGCATATCTGTTATTAATAATGGCTTTTTAATTGATCTCAGGTGTCCTAAAACAGTGGAGAATTTCTGTGTGCATAGCAGGAATGGTTACTTCAACGGCCACATATTTCACAGGGTTATCAAGGTAGGACATTTCATCAGCGCTCTTGTGAACTTGTATCAAACTGAATGTGCCTACAAAACGTTATACACAAATATTGTTTTAATGATTAGAAATGGAGTGTTAAGGTGTTGATGGACCTACTTCCCTACACATAACGTACAAGAATGTGATCGGGAGGAGCATGTTTCCTTTCATGTTTCCTTTTCATGTTTGATTGAACTTGGTGTCTCCTCTCTGCCCAGGGCTTCATGATCCAGACCGGGGACCCTACAGGCACAGGGATGGGTGGGGAAAGCATCTGGGGAGGAGAGTTTGAGGATGAGTTTCACGCCACACTAAGGCACGACCGGCCCTACACCCTCAGTATGGCCAACGGGGGCCCTGGCACCAACGGATCCCAGTTCTTTGTCACCGTCGTACCCACGGTAAAGGGTCTTATGATACAGTAATTAACACTGGTGTGGTGTTCCTTTGGTTCAACTCTGTGTGCTTGTGTGTGTGCGCAAAAAGCCAATTTACAGTTGTTTTGGTTGGCTTGTTTCTAAAAACATTCTATGACCCTCAGATTTAGTTTGTGAATCAATCTCTACACTGCTGTCAGTAACTGACATCTCTCCATGCTCTTCTTTACAGCCTTGGCTGGACAACAAACACACAGTCTTTGGAAGAAGTGCAAAAGGCATGGAGGTCGTTCAGAGGATCTCCAATGTCAAAGTCAACCCCAAAACCGACAAACCTTACGAAGACATCAGCATCATCAACATCACAATCAAGTGATTGTGTTCCCTCACCATACTGTCATGTACAATTACCCTTTTTTAAAGTAAAGTGAGCTATTCAACGATCCATTGAGGTGTCTGACATTATTGTGTGTATGTGGAAACTGTTCGGATAGAAGAAATATTTAATATTATGTTTGCCTTGGATTGTTGACATGTTCTACTTGACAGAAAAAATCTGATCACACAATGTCCCCAAATGTTCATCAGTTGTTTTTTATTTAATAGCATCACATTAATTATGAATGATTTACAAAAGCCATATCAAGTCCACGAGTAACAAATGTGTGGTTGTGCCCTGTGCTTCTAAATGTTTCAAAAACTCACATCAGAAATGGAAGATTTTCACTAATTGAGAGAATTTTTAAGAATAGGGGAAAGGCTTCTTAACACATGCGTTTTTTACATAAATACAAGTAGTAAACATTACATAGCAATGAGGAAAGTTAATTCAAACCAAAGGATGGTTCCTCGATACATTGCATTAGAGGACTTAAAGGTGTTGGGTTAATGATTGACTAAGTTGCACAATGTAGTATGTTACTAAGGATGTGGAATGTAACATTTCATAAGCGCTCCACATAGCTAAAACAGAAGACCTAAAAGACAGAAGGTTGTCACAGTTCTCAAAGATAACATTTTTTTGCAATGAAGAGTTCAAACCTGGAGTCCTATGATCAACAGCAGATATTTTCTCCATTTGGTTCTAAATAAAGTCAGATGTACTGAAGCAGCAGACTTTTGCATAAAATGCATTCTGCATGCAAGACGCTCCCCAAAACAGGAAGCAGAATAAACACATATAAACACTCTTCATACATTTTCCCACAACATCGCAAAACAAAGGTAAATTCCAATCAACTGGAAGTTAATCCACCCCCGAACATAAATAGGTTTTTCAGTAAACTGTATTTTTTTTGTAACACGTTTCAACCAAAGCAAAGTTAACAGATCAGCCCAAACCTTAACTGGTGTGCTGTTTTTTAGACCAGCGGCAGCATTAAATAAATCATAAACTCAAAAGCATAGCTACATGTGAAACCCAAAGATGTTTGATAGACCCCATGAATTCCTATTGCTTGTATAAGACATTGAGGCAGTGCAAGAACAAAGCCAAATTAAGGACATTGGACCATTAGTTAAGATGAAACATTTATATGTATAGCCTTGGAGTAGACAGTTGTAACCAGCTAGAAGCAAATCCTGTTGAGGATAAACTTATGTTTTGGACCATGCAAATGTCTCAGGAAGTAGACCTCTGCTTCTTGTTGGTTTTAGAGAGAGAAACCATATCCGATCCTGAGTGATACACTTAGATGGTGCAGAGTTAGCACTATACCTTTGCTGTCTAACTCCATTGAACAGCAAATAAGATAGATATTGAATACTCATATCTTGCACACAACTTCACAGGATGCACTGGTTATGGGTTAGCATTGGTTATAGACTGATGCCATAAAGATGGTAATAATCATGAGTAACATGATTATACAGGAACACGGATACAATTCACTGTGTCAGAGCACAAGGGGTGCGTTACCTCCTCATAATATTACAACTTTTGAGAAGTAAATTTTTGACAGGTCAATAATAGTTGACAGAGTGACATACTGTAGTCAGATAAACCTTACAGGGAACTGAGCAGTGTGTCAAACTAAATAATCTGCAACATGATGTTAGGCCATGAAATGGCTACTCTAAGCTTCCTCATATAAATCAGGCAAGATGGCAATGTCTAGTTTATGGTGCATTCATGACCAACACGGAAACTCAAGTGATTTGAGGTTGGAAACTCCAAATAACATGAACGCCTGCAGGTGACGGCTAACATTGGCCAGTTATCGTCGCTTTAACTTGCAATTTTGCAAGTTTGCGACTCTCATGCATGAAAACAAACTTCAGTGTGTATTCAACAGCTTAGGGTTTCATGGTTGTTAGATTTCCATTTCACATTAGCGTAAGCTTCTGAAAATCCTGCCATGTTCGCGATTACTTTCTTGTTGACATGACGTCAGAGAACTACAAGTCGTAAACTCTGAGCTCGAGAATGATACCCGAGTTTCCCACTTGTAAGATGAGGGCCATTCAAATAGATTTTTCCCACTGAGTTTGTGTTTCCGACTTGTCACGAATGCACCAATATAAGCATGTTAGTAAGCTTGAAGGAATCCATATGATCTGAATCCATATGATGACATGTATTGCTACAACCGAGCACAAAGCATTCGGACTAATGATGGATTCGCTTGTGTGGTTTAGAAGCTTATTAACATGTTAAAATTTGAGGATGGAGTGGGTGTGGCTGGGGTTGGGTTGGTGCTGCATCCCAATTGTCTAAAGTGGCCTCCTCTACTTGTCTCTCATCTGGACTGGCTACCAAGACCTGCTTTCGCCTGTCCAGTTCTTTCACATCAGTGCAGACGAAGAAAAGGAGGTGAGGAACCTCTTCAGACTACTGAGATGTACACTTGATAAAGACAGTCAGTCCTTAGGGAAGGAAGGGAGGGAGGTTTAGGCCACATCCAGAACACCGGCTTATACGTAGGTTAGGGTTAGGGTTAGGTGTGTGTGTCTTAGGAGGATGGGACTGGGGCCGGTAATATGTCATCATCACAGAAGAGAAAAGAAGGCGATATTTAGGCCACATCCAGGACGCCTGCAGCCACCAGCTGTCGTGAGAGCCAGTCCAGCCCCTCGTGGAGGCCCATCCCGCTGCGGGCGTCACACCCCTGGATGTGCCAGCTCCTCCCACAGCACAGTTTGTGTAGGCTCAGCAGCTCAGTCATCTCCTCCACAGACACAATCCCGGCGACGTCCTGCAACACATCACAAATCAATCAGTTTATCAGTCAATCCTGCTGCACACAGACAAAACAGCAAGTCAGTCAGGTTTATTTTACATCAAGGTTTTTACGAATAAACAGTGTGTTGTACCTGTTTGTTGGCGAAGATGAGCAGCAGGGCGTCTCTCAGCTCCTTCTCCGTCAGCAGCTTGGCCAGCTCACTGTGGGCCTCCATCAGCCTGTCCCTGTGACAGCTGTCAATCACAAACACCACCGCTGAGAGAGACAGAGAGAGAGAGAGAGAGAGAGAGACAGAGAGAGAGAGAGAGAGAGAGAGAGAGAGAGAGAGAGAGAGAGAGAGAGAGAGGCAGATCAGTGTGAAATAATACTGAAGTGATATAAATGTAAGGGATGGCAGGTAATGAGAGACAGGGGATAGATACCTTGTGTGTTCAGGTAATAGTGCTTCCAAAGAGGCCGTAGTTTATGCTTTCCACCCACATCCCAGATGGTGAACTTCAGATTCTTATATTCAACTGTCTCCACATTAAAACCTAAAGATGGGGGGGAAGGGAGATAAAGGTGTGTGTCAATACAAATTCTGAGGTAAATATTCAAATGTAAATCTCAATGTTAAAAGTGTGCCATTTGAGACTTGCATACAAAGGCATTTACTCATAGAATAAATAATTTTACCCATAATAAATAATTTTGCACAACAAAGACAATATTGATTTTACTGATGGTGGAGATGATTGATTGTTGGATAAATGCATATCATGCATGGATTTACCGATGGTAGGGATGGGCTGCATAAACTCATCTTGTTTCAGTTTGAAGAGGATGGTGGTTTTCCCAGCTCCGTCCAGTCCCAGAGTCACTACCCGGATCTCCATCTTTGGACCAATATGGACCCGGTTGTCCTGAAATGGAGTGAGTGTTATAAATCTCCAAAATAGGAATCTCAGGAAGCTTGTCAGCGATTCCTCCTAATTTGGCCTCACTCCTTTTATTTTGCCTCACTATTTCTAGTTTCCAGGGTGAGCATGTACCTTTGTGAAGGTGACAGGGATGCCAGCGTCCAGCTGAATGTGGTCTGCCAGCTCAGTGAACTGCTGCTGCTGTTTCTGCAGGGTCTCTAGAAGCCTGTTTATCTCCTGCTTCGCCAGGACAACTCTGCAGTCATCCTACAGGGCCCAGGACAAACAGAATTCTAAACACTTTGTAAGCAGGTTCATTTCAACCAATCAATATCTCTAAAATGTGATTAAAAATATCGCAGTTCATTGCTTGCAAATAACCAAACATATGTAGTTGCAACTAATTGCTGCTCATCTAGAATGAATCCCAGGCAGCAGGTCCTGAGGATGGACATTGAGAATCCCTGGTCTACCCTGCTACCACAGACACTCATCGGCCGCCATGTTGGCTCCTACCTGCTGCAGTGTCTTCTCACAGTGCAGGCAGGCAGTGGAGACCTGGGACAGCAGGATGGTCATGTCCTCCTGCTGCTGCCGCAGCCAGATCAGCCTCTCCCTGACGTGGGCGTCCACCACGCTCAACGCCATCTCCTCCTGACGGCACAGCGTCTCATGGAGATCTGCAAAGTAGGCTCGCACACAGGAGCGGGCGCTTTCCGCTGTGCCTGGGACCTGAGGATCCAGAGACAAGACATTCCATCTGCGTTAGAGAGGACATGAAAAAAGTGCCTTATCGCTTTGTACAACTCTTTTACACCATCATAACCCTACATCTGAGGTTGCTTTTCTCCATTGTTTATGTGTTGTCGTAATTTTAGTCAAACCATGTGTAGTGTTCAATATATGTTTCAAACTATCATGTCAATCTCATGGATTTTCAGGCCTGGAAATACATTGAATACATAATCTGCTCAGTCATTGAGTGTCATGTCCATTGTGAGCTGCTCTTACATGCTCAGTGTGTGCCATGCCGATCCCATCCTCCACGATCTGCTCTCCCCCCTCGATCTGCTGTACGATGCCCACCAGCTTGCGTGAGTATTCAGACACCTCCTCTGTGAAGGTGCGGATGCAATGGGCCATGTCCAGGATGGACGCACGGATTTGATTGGCTTCACCCTCAAGAACAGCATGCTACAGGGGGACCAAACAGGAAAAAAATGATTTAATACAAGGAATAACAACTTTCTTAAATGTGTGTTTGTAAACTGTATTACATTTTACATTCTATAAACTACAAACATGTGTAGTGCATGTGTAATTATGTGTATATAGTGATGTGAAATAAACAAAACTAAAACTTAGTTTTGAGGCGGGTTGGTCCCTGGCTACATTTATCTCTTCTCATTGCACCACTACACAGGACATAGAAATTAATATCCCATTCGCCCTTTTGTACCTTATGTCCCTGGTGCTTGCCGTACTCCTTGCACACGCAGCACATGAGCGGGCCAGGGTGGCAGGCTTCCTCCAGACAGACAAACTCGATGGCGTGGACTTGGTGCTGTGAGCATAGGGTCTTCTCATGGGGCTTGTCTGCCAGCGGTACACGGCGGTGCTTGGCCAGGGTGCGGGTAGAGTGGGTGAGCTGGGAGCACTCTGCGCACAGGTGGGTGGCACACACGGTACAGTACATGGAGGCTGTGTGGCTCTCATCCTCATCACAGCGGATTACACACTGGAATGAGAGGAGAAGGGAGAGAGGAACAGACATGAGAGGATGATGATACCTTGCATTTACCACTAATATCAGCAGAATAGGAGAAAAATCAGGAGAATAGCCAAAAAGGGCTTCCTACCTCTCCCATCCCTTTGAGGGCGTCCTCTGCCATGCCTGACTGGTTGGAGGCCCCATTCTGAAGCCTCTCCAGAAGCTCCAGCAGCGCAAAGTTCTTCTTCAGCCCCCACACCCCAGAGTCCCCTGGTCAAGAAATCAGAGAGAAAGGTCACTCAGTCACATGATACTTAATGTGTTGGTCTATGAGAAGATGTTTAACCCATCCTCATACATAATAGGGTATTGCAAGTGTAGAGGATAAGAGCGATAATGTAAGAACGATAATGTAAGAGCGATAATGTCTCCCTTGGCACACAAGGAAGTACTGTTCTCCGTGCATGCAAGACTGTCTTGCAAAATAAAATAAGTGATTAACATGGAATCATGCATCATGTATTCCTTTTCCCTGATGTTTTAACATCACATTTTCATAGATGGAAAACGTAACAGTGTTGCACTCACCCAGCTCAGTGACCTGTCTGTCAAAGGGGCAGCGGACCGCCCTGCCATGCAGTGGTAGCCGGGTGAGACAGTCATGGCACACAGTGTGACCACAGAGCAGGAGCCGAGGGACCTTGTCCCCTTGGAGAGAGAAGACATCCTCACATACCCCACACTCAAGCACCTGGAAAACAACAAGCATAGTTTTGAGATAATAGTTTGGCTGAACCTGACAGATCCCTTTACATTGCGCATCTCAAAGTCAGGTATATTTTTGTACCCACGTCCTGCATGATGTCTAACCAAAGCTAAGAGGGGCAAGCTGTCAATTGATATACAACCACACTTGATGGTTTGTTATTGTTAAACTAGTGTGTGATAACACTAGATAAAAGCCAGATCCTTTTACGCACCAGATTTTAAACGCAATTTTTAGAGGGATGATACATGGGATATTGACTCTTTCTATACAATCCAAAAGAAGATCTTTAGCTAGGTCAAAAGATAATCTATAAATGTAATGTAGCAATGTAGCATATAGCTAACGTCAGCAGTCACGAAGCAATGAGGCAGTAGCATATTCTGCGCATCCAGTTGACTGGGATTTGATTTACAGTATATAGCAAACTGTACGGGGAACGGGTGACCCAGAATCACAAACTGAGTTCTGGGGTATCTAGTCCGTCTTTGGTCGGAGGCCGAGGTTTGACGGACAGTAGAGTGCTGCAGCGACGTCCGCCCCCAGCAGAACAGGACAGGAGCATCCAGCCACGAAGGCAACTGGATCCGGCGAAATTGTTGGTAGTTAAGGCAAAGTCACGATCATCGCCAATTTCCCACCCCCCACACATGATTCTATAGTTGTTTAATTTGCTTAACACCAACCTTCACTGTGCCTCCACTTGCCCCTCTCCCATGTCGAACACAGGGCTCCATCGGTGCTGCGGTGCCCTGCTTGTTTATACCCACAGCAGCGGCCATCCTTGGAATAAACCATTACAACGGTGACAGTGGGAATCAGAAAATGCGTATGCGAAGTACCCGTAGTAGACTACCACATGTGGTCACAAAGCATGAACATATTAAACATATTCATGTAGCTTTGTTTCGATTTGACAATAATTAGTCAATGTGTTTCGGATATTGACAAATCAATAGCAACAGTGAAACTGACAACGGTCGATTGCCCCCTAAAATGATGGTGGAATAGTCTGTCAGCTGTTTCCGACCATTCTAAATAATATTGGTGCACAACCATTCCATTTGTATTTGTATTTATAGTACTGTAGTGTATTTTGCTCTGACCAGTGTTGTGCACAATGGAAGATGCAGCATGCAGTTGGCCACTGTAGATTGAGGAAACGATGCAAGAGAGACAGTGCTAGGAATAGCCTTATTTGGTTAAGGCTATGAACATCACAATAGTATAGGTTGAAAATGTTTAGAGTAACGCGGGCCTAGGGATTCCATGCCCAAATCTGGAAGACAAAGCATGCTGTTTTGTATATAAGACTGAACGGCTAGACTAGACTAGGGGGGACATCATTGACTGTATAGGAGCCCCCACATCTGGCCGTGGATTGTAACGATGAAGTTATGATTAATAAAAGACGATTAAACTGACTCATCCGGACCTCTGCAGCTTCCTTTCTTCATCTAAGTTTATTAACTACAGTACTTCATATCCTCGTCTCCTTTCCTTCCTTTGACATGTCATGATTAATGTAAGTGAAAGGGAGAAATCAATATATCATTACTAGATACAGAAAGTAAACTTGAGGACCAGGTGCCTTTTTGTTTGTTTACAAAACAGAACTGTATTAATTGGCAGGGAAGGGTGATATCAGAACGATTATGTTGAATGGGTGGGTTCATTCCTCTCCTTCCCCAGCCTCTCCCACCTTCTCATAGTCCTTCTTCAGGGCTGCCAGATCCTCTCTGGCCTCTGAGAACTCTCTCCCTCCTCCATGCCCTCACCCACATACCAGTGCAAAAAAGCAGGCTTGGCGTACATCAGGTCGAACTTGTGATCAAGCCGTACCCAGGCATCAGCGATGGCCGTTGTGTTGCACAGCATGCACACAGCCCTCTGCACCTTGGCCAAGTCTCCCCCTGGCACCACAGTGGGCGGCTGGTAGTTGATGCCCACCTTGAAGCCTGTAGGACACCAGTCTACAAACTGGATTGTGCGTTTGTTCTTGATGGTGGCAATGGGCAGTAGTTGGGCACCACATCCCCACTCCACATCATTCAACAGGCCATGCACTTCCCAAGGCGTGGGTCACACTTCACCATCTGGTTGGCGGGCTCAAAGCAGGAGTTTGTGATCTCCGCCACTGAGAGCTGCTCATGGTAGGCCTTCTCAGCTGAGATTACAGGCGCGTAGGTGACCAGTACCAGTGGGAAGTGGAAATGGATGCTGGGGTAAGGCACCAATTTGGTCTGGATCTCGCCGGTCAGGTCCACGTTGAGTGATCCGTCAAAGCGCAGCGAGGCAGAGTTGTAGGGTTCCACCATTGCTGTGGACACCTGAGGAGCAGGGTAAATGGCAAACTCCAGCTTTGAATTTTTGCCATAGTCAACTGACAGCCTCTCCATGAGCAGAGAGGCAAAACCTGGACCAGTTCCACCGCCAAAAGCTGTGGAAGATGAGGAAGCCCTGCAGCCCAGTGCACTGATCCGACAGCTTGCGAACTCGGTCAAGCACCAAGTCCACGATCTCTTTACTGAAGGTATAGTGGCCTCATGTGTATTTGTTAGCGGCATCCTTACCGTTGATCAGCTTCTCTGCGTGGAAAAGCTGCCGGTATGTTCCCGAGTTCGTTAAGAACAGTTGGTTCGAGATCAACAAACACAGCCCGTGGGACATGTGTCCATTCCTGTCTCGCTGAAGAAGTCCGCCGATGGTTTTGCCGGTTGGCATTTTGGCCATCTAGCTGGATGCCATGCTCCAAGCTATACAGCTCTCAGCATGCATTCCCGATCTGCACTCCGTCCGGCCTGACCAACGTGGATGTAAATGCATATTGATGAGGCTACAAAATAAGAACTGTGATCATGATAGCAATAAAGTTACTTAATTTTGACAAATGGCTATCTTCTGTCACTATCTAGCGAGTTTACACACTCCTATCTCCGTGGCTCTGTAATTTGTAACGGTTAACTGCCAAATTCAATGTAAATAATTTCTTGTCCTAGTTATTTAGCGCCCTCTTGCGTTCTTTTTACAACACCTCTTTTTTAAGCATGATGACGTAGATATTGTGCGTCTTTATTTTCTTCAGCACAATATGATAACTGCCAAAGCAACTAGGCAGTCTGCATATTTCCCCTAAATAAGTAGCTAACACTCTAATTCATCCACGTTTGCCCCCGCTTGCCTTCAAACCAGGTAAGAAATAGACGAAGTCGCCTCTTACAGGCTTTTGTGTATCTAACATTTGTACCCCTGTAGAGATACAGGAATCCCATCTACAGGGATACACATGTCAGTTATACAAAAGCCCAGAAGCGACATCGGCTAGGTAAGAACATTCTACCGTGTGTGCTAGTAGTCGTTATGCAGATAGGATTCTTTAATTGTGTAGATGCAGATCTGATCAGGACATATGTATCAAATACTTAATTATGTAATCTTTCCTCTCCTGGTATCTAGAGAGATTTGTGATGTCTCACTCGCAGCAGTCCGCCCCGCTCCCCACAGCTCCAGACTCCCCTGCCCTGGGCGTCACTGTTAGTGGAAATGTCACGAAGTATGCTATGAAGAAAAAGAAAATTCTTAATGCGGAAGAGAGTGAGCTGTTTGAGTTAACACAGGCTACAGGTATTGCCATGGACCAAGAGGTTTTCAAGTAAGTCAAATGTCCATTTCAAAACGGGCTCTTTTCCCTCCTCTCTTTGACACCTGTCCAGTTCTTTCACACCAGATACGTCTTATTATACCAGTGAGATTCACTCACCTATAGTTCGACAGACACACATGTCGTGTGCCACAGTATGTACATAGCCACATGCCATGTGCATAGTTTAACTAGCTGCTTCTCTTGCCCCTTTAGGATCATTGTGGACTTGTTGAAGATGAACGTGGCTCCCTTGGCAGTATTCCAGACCCTGAAGGATATGTGTGCTGTCCAGAGGATAGCAGATACCTCCATGGGAGACTCCACCACTGCTTCCCACACCACAACCACCACCACGACTACAGCCCCCTCAGAGCCCAGAGGTCAGTATCTGTATCAGGGGTAGGGAGAGTCAGGATATAAGAATATTAAACTCAGTCTCATGTACTGGGAGTTGTGATTGACCTCAATGTCTATACGCTATCAAAGTCCGTACGTCACAAACTGCAGAATTTAAACACAACTGGAGACACTCGTCATTTTTGGAGACAGAGGTCACTATTAGATAGATAGATAGATAGATAGAAACTTTATTTATCCCAGGGGGAAATTCAATTATGATTGCTAGCAAAAGTTAATATCTGAGCTAATATCTGGTTGCTAACAAACGGTAGATCTATAGTTCTAATTTTGCCCACGGTCAAAAGCTTGCAGGTAAGATAAATTGAGTGATTTACTGGAATTTACTGTTAATTATATTTTGGGCTAACTTTCTTTTTGCTAGCAATCATAACAATGACGCCTGTCTCCAGAAATTAGTTTTGTTTACATTCTGCAGTGTGTGACGTATGGACTTTAATAGTGTGTTGTGTCCCATAATATCTCTCCTTCTGTCAGCCTTGCTTGCTTTGCAGCCCCTTACCTTACCCCTAGCCTATATCCTGCTCAAGCAAGATATTAACCCCTCCACTGCCCCAGCTGGGCATGTGGGATGATCACATTCCTTACTAATGCCTACTCCAGGTTGTGCTTCTACACCTAATCTCCCTCACTAACTCCTGTTCACTCCATAGAGGCCTCTGCCTGCTGAATGGAATGAATGGGGAACATCATATGAAATACAGTCAAACTCCTCTCTGATTCCTCGTGTGTATTTGTGTCTTTACGTACCTGTAATATATATGCACAAACACGGTGTGTATCTGTATTTCTGTGCGTCTGTATCTCTTTTCTCCTTAAGATGAGACTGTTGTCTCTGGCAAGAGCACTAAGCCCCCCGCCCCTCCCCCCTCCTCCTCTGGCCCTCGGCCCACCCGGGTCAACACTAAGATCGTGGTCTATGGCCCCCAAGACGCTTGTGCTCCTCACTCTCAAGGTCCCCTCTTCACTGTCTCTTTTTGCTCCCTCCCTCTATCTATCTGTTTGTCTGTCTGTATGCCTGTATATCCTTCTCTTCAGCTTCAGCTTGAGTTTACTTACTGTGGCATGTAAAGTGTATTATTGCTCTTCTGAGTGTGAGAGGACTCGCTGTGTGTGGTGATTAGTGTTGTGATTAGTGTTGTGATTAGTGTCATATTGCTGGGACCTGTGTGGTGGTATTTCTTTGTGGGTTCTGTGGTGGCATGGAATGCATGATTTTGAATGTGATTCAGCTGTTCTGGCCTGTGAGATATTCAACCTTGTCCTTCAGTGGGGTGCTTTGAGGGAAAGGTAAATGGCATATGACCAGATTATGTTGGAGAGAAAGGAAAAAAAACAAGCAAGAAAGAAAGACCAACCCCTGCACTCATTCACCCCACTAATGCAAACAGTCTTCCATCTTGATTGTTTGTCATTCATTGCTATCTGTCCTACTTTTATGAATGTCCCCCATGCTCATCTGCATGTTCTTAACATTCCCCCAAACTCTGCTGTCTTTGCCATCATGCCATGTGTTCCACTAGTGTGTTACTGTAGGTTGCTACCTGTGATTGGGAGAGGTATAATTGCCCTTTCTGAAGAGAGGTCAGACTTTGGTTTGAGCTTGAGCTCTATAGGTCTACTCTGCTCCACATGTCAACATACATCTACTCCCACTGCAACATACACACAGATCTATGACCTCTCTCACACACACACACACACACACACACACACACACACACTAACCCTGTCTCTTGTTTTATGTCTACAGTGCGGAGTAAAGCAGGTGCAGGCCACAGTGAGAAGAGCAGTCGGGACAGAGAGGGCTCCAGCCAGAGGGTGCCACGCCAGCCCAGCGCCACAAGGGGGCAGAAGACCACCAAGAGCTCAGGCAGCAGCAGCTCATCCTCTCAGATCACACCCTCCAACTAAGGCCTTGACACCAAACTTGACACTTAAATCAGACTTCTTTTATCTGAATATGATGATCAGATCACAATCCCGTCACAGAATGTGCGTCCACATCTGGTATTAAAACGTTTAAAATGTGTTTCTAACAGTCTCCCGCGCCCACACTGTGTCCGCATTTCTTTCTCCCCTTGCTGTATTAATAGCCTGTGTGCGCTTTCAGTGGCCGTCTAGACTGGATAGAAATCGGAAATACAATGCGAGCTCGTCCACCTCGCGAGTTGGTCAGACGAATTCAAACACAATCAAGCCACAATGTACACCATTTCCGATTTATATCCAGTCTAGATGCAATCCGGCCACCGAAAGCGCATACAGGCTATTAAATACACCTGTACAGTTGTATAGGATCATCTTATAAGGATGACAAAAGTCAGATTTAAGTTTCAAGTGTAGGCGCGGCCTTTTAACACACAGCCTCCAGGACGCTCATAGCAAGAATATTACAGGAGCTATAAGCATGCACGACAGTTTCTGAGAATTGATCAGAACTGCCCTCACTGTCATGACACAAATGTCAGCTACCCAAGTAGCTCACATGGATACCAGTTTATGCCAGTGTGGAGACAGTTGCCATAAACTGATATCAGCTGTCATGAATGTTTATAGTATTTATTGTGTCATTGTTATGTGACTTTATATTTGAGCCTTATGATGAAGAGTTCAAGTAAATTGTTACTGAGATTAACTATTTGTTCTCCTGTTGCCAGTTGTTATTGTGGACCCTATACTGTTAGACGGGTATGATCTCTGGGCATGGGCTACTGTACCTGTGTAAACTATTATTATATTGAGTATTTCATGAATTTACTCAGCCAACTTGCTGAACTTTGCCTGTTGATTTGTATGTCTTCTTATACTTTAAAAAAAAAAAAAAAATTAAGCATTGAAATATCTGTAACATTTAGATATTTAGATATTGTGGAATCAAACATGCTCATTCTGTCTTGTCCCAAAATGTATCAATAAAAATATTTTTTTTAGGACCACTGTAAGAAGTCTACAATGCTTTTTTCATAATCTAACCAGTATGTGCAGAATGATTTTGCCTACCCAAGAGCCTGTAAGTAAAGCACAGTCAAGTGGTCCGTTTAAGTGGTTATATTCTCATTTTTATTACAATGGTGCTTCAACAGAGCACACAATGGTTAACTGCTTTTCTCTATTCAGTTCTGTCATGTCAGAATTGTTATTTTATTCTTAAATTCAGGATTTGTTGGTATTCTTAAGGTGTCCTCATTCTTTCCCACCTGTGTTAGTAGTTACATATGAACAGCATATATGTCTTGAGAATATAAATGGTTCTAATTTAGAAACCTTGGACCTTATCCTTGGAACTATACATGTGGTACAAAGCCATTTATCTATTGGAATTTAAAGTATCCAAGATTTTTTTCTTTTTGTGCCTCCCCACCCAACATATCTTTTCAATGTCACTGCAAAGTATATTGCCCATTTTATGAGATGATGCTTAAGAAATGTTTTTGCTTCATGGCCTTTTTCTCCACTGCTATTTGACAGTGAAAGGCAGTGTACATCCAGTATGTATCTGTCTTTCTCAGGTACAGAATTGACTGAAACACCATTGTGCACCATTGTTTCTTTGTAAAATGCTTTGTCCACCATTTTCAGAAGTATGTAATATATAGTATACTTTCTCTGGTATAAAATTATTGCTGTCATGACATAAAAAAACATGTACATTTGAAAGGACAGTAGCTATGTTTTCATCTTGAAATTGTAATAAATCTTGATTATTTAAATTTGTATTTGTAAATGGTATTTGTAACATATTTTGTAAACTCTACATTGATCTCTTATAGAGGAAACATGTTTTCTTTGACCACAAGGGAGCAGTGAAAGCACAGTCAAGGGGTGTGCCTCGAGTAGCACTCAAAGGTAGAACAGAACACTGCCCGTTTCTATGGTCTTTTTGTTTTCTGTTTGTGAGGGTGAGGTGTGGTTTGTATGGTCACCATAGATTGATGGATAGGTGCATCTCTGTGACAGCATGTTAAGTTATTTGTGTGAGAGTATTGGTGACTCTCATTATACTGTGTATACGTGTGATGAGAGAGACCTGGGTAA
>NC_139659.1:7171226-7178726 GCF_951799395.1 Argentina silus
CAGGTGTTATGCCATCTAAGGGTGGTATTGAACTAATGTCAATATGCTGGTGGACCAAAGTGTCAAACTTGGCCTTGTTTACCCAATAGAAAGACCTGGAGAAACTACCGGTTGCATAGCCATTGGCTTTACCTCACATCAATCATTCTCCCCCAGCACTTCCCTTTTCTTGGATCCATGAACCAATGATAGATGTAGTTATATGTATGTCATGACACAAATTCCATGTCACATTATGGTGTCTATGCAAAGTCAGGTAAAGTGTGACATAGTGTGCATACACATTGGTCCTCGTAAATGATCATTATGATTCGTGCAAAGTGGTGCTTTTTCCAAAGAGACTGTTATAGAGTTATTATTACATGGTTATTATGATGTATGGACTGTGAATGGAAGTGTAACCAAAGCTGCATAGGATTCTGAGACAGACACCTCCATGCTCGCTGACTCTGAGCACACCCTCCTTGTGTGGTTCCTCAGTGACGCCGAGGCTCATTTACAGCTTTCGATCGGCAGGCATCGATAAATGAAGGCTGACGAGGTAAACATGGCCTCTTAAGCGTTATTTATTTATTCGCTTTATTAGTGAGAAGCTGTTCATTCCTTCTGTTATCAGCAGCTGTGGGAGCGCACAGAGTTCACACTCGCTGGGACCCCCGTAGTGTGGCGGGCTGTCAGGTTACACACACACACACAAACACACACACATACACACACACACACACACACACAACACACACACACACACACACACACACACACACACACACACACATGACTTGAGGAAAAAAGAGAAGCAAGAGTCCCTTTTTGATGTTGCACCTCAGCTGCCTGAAAGACACCAAAGCTTGCCTTACTCTATCTACCCTAAAGGTTTGTCTGTCTGTCAATTCTATCCATCCATTCACACAGCTGTTCCTTACACCCATCTACCTGCGTCTGTAGAATGGACAATCCATTGCCTATAGGCCTTGTCTACGTTTATAAAGGGTCCCTGCTTGTGAAGAGCTTTGGCTGTCTTAGTTTTTCTTTTGCCTTTTCTGTGTCAGTGTTCAGCAACCTTGGTAGTGACGAGCTACAGGGTGTGTAGCCTTTTGTTGTTGTTTCCACTGACAATCATCAAGATGTTGAGTGGTTGCATTGGATGTTTTTAGTGTTAGGGTTAGCCCTAACCCTAACCCTAACCCTAACCCTAACCCTAACCCTGTACACTTTGAAGCTCTCTTGGAGCAGTGTAGGAGACCAATGATCGACAAAGACCAGGGGAGGCTGGTGGAGGTAGAAATAGGAGGACGGGCTCATTGTAATGCATGGAATGGAATGAGGAATGGTATCAAACATACCATTCCTCATTCCATTCCATGCATTACAATGAATCTGTCCTACGCCCACCAGCTTCCCCTGATAAAGACCTACAGTATTTCACAAGGTTTACACACAAATATTCACAGACTGTGTCAACCTCAATTCAATTAATTCCAGGATAACTTCCAAAACATGTTTCTTGTTCTCCAGCAATGAATGCATTTAATCAATGCTGTGGGCATGTATTTGTTTCAAAAAACATGTATTTTGACGAATATATCATTCCAGAGGTTTTCAATCTGTAATGATCCAAGTGAAAATGATTTTCTATTGATAGTTTCCTTTTTAAATGTCCTGTGCTCCAGGGTACCACAGTGCAATAATTGTGCTGTGGTTTATAAACTGCTAATTGTTCTTTAATGTATAAACAAGAAAGGATCGTGCGGGTTTAATCATCCACCAATTAAAACCAATTTCAAAAGGTGTTCAAAAGGTGTGTGTTACCACTGCCACGGGTTTCACTTCAATTAGCTGAGTGAGAATACAAGTCTATCTTTGTTCTAGTTTTATTTTATGAATTCACCTTTCAATTATGCACATTTAATTAATATACCTTCAGTCTGGGATTTCTTTACTTTTTTCAGAGTGCCTGCTGTTGTCTAACTTCATTTCTATAATTCACTTTTTCTTATTTGTTTATGGCACTCAAATTAAGCAGAACTAAAGGAAAACAGTCATTAAAACAATACAGTAGTCATGCAAATTCATTTCAATTAGTGGGAGTGTGTGTGTGTGTGTGTGTGTGTGTGTGTGTGTGTGTGTGTGTGTGTGTATGTGTGTGTGTTGGGGAGGGGGTCAGGGGGGTGGTGTAGTGTGTGTGTGTGTGTGTGTCCAGGTGTATATGTAAACTGAATAGATAAGAATCGGCAGGATCACATCCCCCTGAGGAATGCATTCTATGTCAGCGATGTGATGTCATGTCAGTGCCCTGAGCGGCTGTCAGCGGCTGTCAGTTGTGTGTGTGTGTGTGTGTGTGTGTGTGTGTGTGTGTGTGTGTGTGTGTGTGTGTGTGTGTGTGTGTGTGTGCGTGTGTGTACTGGGATCTGTGTGAGTGTACATATGTATATGTGTAGTGCATATGAAGAGGGTTATGTCAGTGCCCTAGGTGTGTGTCAGCTCTGTGCCCTACACACTGCAGCGCTGCTTGCCCATTGTGTGGCCCCTGTCCCTCGCCTCACACACACACTGCCTCGCTGGAAATATGCCAACAGCACTCCCTATTGTACCCACTTTGAATGGAACAGAGACAGACATTGACACACACACATACACACACACACACACACACACACACACACACACACACACACACACCTGCCTGTCAAGCTGTTCTAGCTCAGAGAGAACAACGTTTGTTTTATGTATTTTTAACATGTTTCCATATATGGAGGGCATAATGTTGTTTTGTACTTTCTTAGAGTAGCTGCTCTTGTTGTATTCTGTTGTGTCATTAGCATGTGTGTGTGTGTGTGTGTGTGTGTGTGTGTGTGTGTGTGTGTGTGTATCTGATTTCAGCTGGAAAGTGAAAAGCTAAGAACCCTCTCACTCTGCTTAACTCTCTGTCTCTACCCCCCCTTCGCTCTCTATGGTGCCCTCTCTCTATCTCACTTCCCACTCTTCTCTCTCTCTCTGCCCCCTCTCTATCTTATCCCTTTCCTTCTTCCCTCTCTCTGTCTCTGCCCCACTCTCTTATTCCCCTCTCTCCTACCCCCCCCCCTCCCTCCCCTTTCCCCTCTTTCTCTACCTCCCTCTCTGCCTCACTCTTTTCCCCTGGCAGCCTGGTGATTGACACTTACAAATTACCCGGCGGCAGAGGCATTGTGTGTGACCCCTCTCTCTCATCTCCAGCCCGCCGCCGTTTTGTCATCTAATTACTGTGAATCCCCGGCCTGCTCCCCACTGCTGCATTTTTAATGTGCCTGCCTAGCTCCCCCCTCACACACACACATACAAGCACACACACACACACACACACACACACACACACGTGCGCGCGCGCACACACACACACACACACACACACACACACACAAACTTCAACCCCATCCTCCCCCACCCACCTATAACCTGCATTACCTGCATGCCTCCCCCATCTCATACTCTGAACTCAACCCCCCAACTCCATCTCTTCTCTCACACACACGTTTCAATTCAAACCCATCGTCCCCATCCTCCTCAAAACACCTCTACAGTCCTTCCTTCCTACCCTCCCCCCACCCCCCCTCCCCCTTGCATACATGCTGAATACACTCCCTCTCTTTAATTTGTTTAATTGCTTATTATAGATCTCTCTTGAAAAATAGATTGTGTCTCAGTGACACTAACCTGCATAAATAATGGTTAGATATCTATTTGTTTCACTCCCTATACCACCTCCATTGCAGCCCCCTAGTCCATGCAAACCTTCCTACTGTATCTGCTGCCCTTCAACCCCATTTGGCCCTGTATGCCCAGGAGTTGAATTGGGATGGATGGCAACACACAATTGTAGAAAATGATCATGGAAAAGCAAATACAACCGATTTTGGGGACAGTCACCATGAAAGTTACAAACTGCCATCTGGCCCATACCCTTCTGCTTTTTGTGTGACTATGTAATGCAGAGAATTGTTAGATACTTTGAATGATAAAAGTAAATACTTTATCTAAGTAAATACCTTATTCAATGATATAGCGCTTCTAGGTTTGTGTGTATAAGGTTTGTGTGTGTAAGTAAATCAATGAATTTCAATGAATAACTTATTGATATTTCTTGGCTTATTTTCATCAGGCAGGATCATTAACAAATGCTATATTACTGATCTATGATGGTACTTTCCCTACGTTTCCCCATATTCACCTTGTTGTAATCGTTGTCTTTGTGGTATAGTCTATTTGTTTAGGTTGCTAGTCTAGCCAGAGAGCCACCTTGGAAAAAAGCCAAAATAGAAATAAATCTTCTAACCTTGATTACAGAGTACAGAGTGTACTGAATCCAGACTTGGGTCAAAATGGTGTTTTTCAAATATTTGATGTGTGCTTGATTTAATGTAACTAATTAAATAGTCTCAAAAGTGAAAACCTTACCCACCAGGCGTGCTGTGATTACTAAAACAATAATTAAAAAAAAAAATCACATACAATATCTACCCAGGTCTGACCATATCACATGAGTCACATGAGAGTGAAATGGTACGTCTGAGGTATGATGCCACAGATAAAGATAAGAATTCTTCTACCAGAATTCTTTTACCTTCTACCAGTGTGTGTGTGTGTGTGTGTGTGTGTGTGTGTGTGTGTGTGTGTGTGTGTGTGTGTGTGTGTGTGTGTGTGTGTGTGTGTGTGTGTGTTGGGCAAGAGCATAGACTCCATGGCTCAGCTGCCCACAGCCAGACTGAGCTCCCCTGCCGATCCCCATCTTCCAGCTAGAAATCAGCGGAGCATAGCAGACCGCTGCTACAGCAGAGCTACAGAGGAGGGAGAGACAGAGGGTGGAAGAGACTGAGGGGGAAAGGGATAAAAGATGGAAAGAGAGGTAGAGGAAGGTATGGAGATTGAGGGAAAGAAGCATAGCGAAAGAGGGAGGGATAGCGTCGGCAGGATAGAGAGAAAGGGACATAGGTGAAGAGGCAGGAGATTGAGTACTATTTAGATCTCAGAACAAGACTCAAATCAACTGACTGTTAATGCCTTTGTTTCTGTTTGGGATGAGTGGCTGTGTGTCTTATTTGAAATGTTTACATACCTTTTAGTAACCCCAAAAAAATAGTTTCACAAAGATGACAGACTGGCTGAGACACGCACACACACACACACACACACACACACACACACACACACACACACACACACACACACACGCACACAGACATTGGGACACAGACACTCACCCAGAATAGGACAGAGCACCCTTCCCTTGGCCCTCTAGGAAAGCCCCAGGGTGTGGCAGAGCTTAACATGGCCTCATTACCTTGTCATGAGTTAGGAGAAATATTGGTCTCCTGAGAGAGGAAGAGAAAGAGCCAGGGAGAGGTCCAGAGACGTGGAGGGATGAGAGAGAAAAGGAGGGGAGGAGAGAGAGAGAGTGAGGGAGGAGAGGTAGAGCGATTGAGAGAGAAAAGGAGGGGAGGTGAGATAGAGTGAGGGAGAAGTAGAGTGATGGAGAGAGAGAAAAGGAGGGGAGGGGACAGCAGAGGGATGGAGGGAGGGGGGAGTGGCGAAACTAATGGTCCTGCCTGAAGAGATAGCAGTCAATCAATCATCTTTAAACAAAAGCAGCGGGCCCAGGAGAATGTTTAAGGAGTGCTTATTTAATTAAAAGTCCCTTTGCTCATATTTATGGGCCATCCCTCCTTCAAATATTAACCTTGCAGGTCCTGGGAGGTTTTGGGCTGCTCAGTCCAGGCAGGGCAGGAGTGGATAACAGGCTTGTGTGTGTTTGGATGGCTGCTGGACCGGACACAGGAAGGGGGATGTTGTTGGCTAGGGGTATACAGTATTATCACATCTTCATGTCAGGTGGCTGGCTGATCGACCTGCAGTTCTGCACCAGGGCAGCGTTATCACTGTAAGCTGGGCAGCCACGAATTAGGTAAGAAACCAAGTGGTTGGTGGTGGTATTGCGTCCTAATGCTCCATAGTGCCAAAAAAGCAATGTCCTGAATTGTAACCCTAATGTAGACTACAGTAGCTACTCACACTGTTTTGGAAAGCAGCTTTTTGATTCGAGATTCGTTTTTTTCTATCCCTGCTGTAGTCGTGTTCCTGGGACTGATTGTTGCTTAAAATACTTTTCAGAAGAAGTCATTGATAACTGGCGAGATGCGGAGGAGATGCTTGTATCATGTTATTCTTCATCATGATGAACTGCACCAGTGCCACCTGTATTTTACAGAAATGATAAAACATAAAATATACTGAATGAAGTGTAAGAGTTTGGGGATCCTATATTATGGCTCAGCATCCTTTGTTATGTGTCCTCTGAGCTGCCGGTCCACATGTTTGCAAATGATATATGACCTCAGCCTCTCTCAATAACACGTCTCTCTATTTCTATTTTCCCTCCTACTATCAGGTCAACATTTACAGCTCACTATCTGCTAATATATTCACTCACTCAGTCCGCTGTCTCATAAAGAACACGTTGGTGAATTACAACCAACAATAATGCTAAACAAAATTTCATTTCATTTAATGTATGAAAAATTGAAATCAACAAGACATCTCCATAGGTGGTAAATCTAACACATTTCCACAGGCCTAGAGGCACATCTGTAGCACCAGCCTGGCTGTGGTAATTGGCAAACATCTCTGCTGTGTTCTCACCTCATGTGCCGCGCTGTGTGTCTGTGTATTTGTGTGTCTGTGTGTGTGTGTGTGTGTGTGTGTGTGTGTGTGTGTGTGTGTGTGTGTGTGTGTCTGTGTGACTGTGTGTCTGTGTGTGTCTGTCTGTCTGTGTGGCTGTGTGTCTGTGTGGCTGTGTGTCTGTGTGTCTGTGTGGCTGTGTGTCTGTGTGTCTGTGTGGCTGTGTGTCTGTGTGGCTGTGTGTCTGTGTGGCTGTGTGGCTGTGTGTCTGTGTGGCTGTGTGGCTGTGTGTCTGTGTGGCTGTGTGTCTGTGTGGCTAGCACATACAGTATGAATCATATTTCATTTTCTCCTTCCCCTGCTTCTGCTGCTGCTGATGCTAATGTTGCATCCTTGAGACTGGGCTCAGTATGCACGCCTAGCTACAGAAACTAGCTACTGTTCTGAACCAGAGGAGCTGGCTGGTTACAAACACACACATTTTCACACATTCTCACACATCCCAGACAGTGGGAAGCGTCAACACTTCAGAATGCTCTTAGTGTCTAATGAGAATGTGTTCACTGGTAATGCTCACTTAATACCTTCAGAAATACTCACTTTACTCAACTGCTGCTGTAACAACTTTATGTGTAACATATGCAAATGTGCTCATTTTGTTTCTTCAGGATTTTATTGATTATTTTAAATGTTTAATGGTCTAAATACATTATAGGGATACACACACACACACACACACACACACACACACACACACACACACACACACACACACACACACACACACACACACACACACACACACACACACACACATTCTACAGTAACCTTTGAAGATGCTGTGTTGTTCTA
>NC_139659.1:7183726-7186226 GCF_951799395.1 Argentina silus
CACGCACGCACGCACGCACGCACGCACGCACGCACACACGCACGCACACACGCACGCACGCACGCACATACAAATGCATTTACTAATTCAAACACACAGAAACACGCAGACATATACGTACACCTACACACTCCCCTGTACTGTATAGCTACTTTCTCACACACAGGCGAGCTGCGATGGCACCGGATCAGTTCAGTGCTGCCAGTGAACATTGGGCAGGCTGTGACCAGTCTCAGGGGTAAGACTGGGTGAGCTACAGCTGCAACCAACCCAACCACTGCCAGAGAGAGGGAGCAGCCATGACACACACACACACACACACACACACACACACACACACACACACACACACACACACACACACACACACACACACACACACACACAGGCGCCTGTCTGGTCCTGTGCCATGTGTCTCAGCTGTGCCAGCCCTGTTGGCCCCCCAGGCCCAGATCCCCTGGACCCCCCGCATACACCACCCCTCTACCTCCCCTCCCTTCTTCTTCCCCTCCCTGTCTCCCCCTCTATCCCCCTCCCTCCTGTCTCCTCCCTGCCGGTTGCCTTTGTGGGCTAATTAGCGGTGAAATTGGTGAATTGCAGGCTCGGGCACACACACACACACACACACACACACAAACACACACACACACACACACATACACACATACACAGACACATACACACACACACACACACACAGTTGCTGAATTGCAGGCTTGGGTACAGCAGCACAGACACTTCAGCATAGCCAAGCGCCACTCCAGCCCCTGAAAGGGCTCTGAAATGGGGCACACAGCACACAAAGAGGAAAGGGGAGAGGTGGATGGGAGGATGGGAGAAAAGAGAAGAGGAGAGGATGGATGGAGAAAGAGGAGAACAGAAGAGATGTGTGGGGTAGAAGGGAAAAGAGGAGGAATTCAGAAATGTAGAAAGTATAGATGGATGTATATAGAGAGAAAAAATGGAGAACAGAGGGAGGGAGTGGAGGGTAGAGGAAGTAAGACATTTTTCTTTTGTTTTTACCCCTCCCACATGCCTTAATATAATCCAATTTCTCTTTAATTAGTGCTATATCTGAGTCTGTTTGTGTGCATGTGTATGTGTGCGTGTGCGTGTGTGTGTGTGTGTGTGTGTGTGTGTGTGTGTGTGTGTGTGTGTGTATGTGCATGCGTGCGTGTGTGTGTGCGTATGTGTGTGCATCTGTGTGTGTGTGTGTTTATGTGTGTGTGTGTGTGTGTGTGTGTGTGTCAATGTGTGAAGGAGTGAGTGAGTGTGTCTGTGTGTGATGGAGTGATAGTGAAAGTGAGTTTCCAGTCTGTAATGATTTCTTTGACAGAGGACACCAGTTCCATCATCCCTCTATCCCTCCCCCCACCCCATAAATTACCTCCCATATTAACAGGCTGTATTAAAATCATGCAACGTGTTAAGGCTCTCATTTAAAATTAATAAGTGGTAATTATGGAGGAAGGGGAATGTGATGGAGAAGATGGCTGAGAGCAGTCTGGTACTGTAGGAATGGATAGAGAGACTGAGATATAGGAGGCGGTAGAGGACAGGTCCACTGGTACTGGAAGAATAGAGAGAATCAGATATAGGAGGAGGAAGAGGACCAGTTTACTGGTACTGAATGGCAGTGGGCTCAACACAACCCAGATGAGGGGGCAATACAGCATCCTTGAGAACTTTATGAAAATCACTTCAGCACTTTTACTCAACCCCTTGTCCATGGACCAGCACCGGTCCCTAATCTGACACCATAAAGTGGTCATTTGTTGTTATATTGGACAAGAGCTTGCCTGTTTTGAGGAGCACATATCCACAGGACACCGATGGACCGATCTGGTTACAGGAGCATGGTGGTACCAGAATAGTGCAGCATCCATTTGTTGCTGTACATGTCATTCTCAGTCCTCCTCAATCCCACAGTCCCTCAGAGGCACATCAGCCTGTTAATGCTTTGTCATCACAACAGGTTAATGAAGCTCACAGCAGTGTGTTAAAAACAAGCATGATCAATACTGAGAGAGCGGGGGAGAGGGAGTAGGGTGGGGGGGTAGACCAGGGATGGTGTCTGTTGAGAAGTAAAAGTAAATTGATTTGTGCAGTGGCAGGCATATGATTGACCCTCCTATAGCCAAGTTAGCAGGATGTTCCACTATTTGGAGACAGAGCAGATGTACAGATGAGCTTCGTTTACAGCAAAACACAAATACAGAGATTGATACTGACATATGTTTGTGTTGGTTGGAGGGTGTGTGTGTTGTGTATGCTTGTTTAAGTGTGTGTAGGAGTGCATCAGAGAGAGAGTGAGTTGTTGGTGGCAGAACCATCTGTGTTCTAGTTATCACTTTGCAGAAGTCAAACCCTTCACCAAAGCAAGGGCATGAGGGGACAATCAACACAGCCCACACGTGAAGTAAACAAGCTGACGCTGAGTGGAAGACATGTTATACTCCATTATTACCCCTATCACATCCCCATCCTTTCTTTCTCCTCC
>NC_139659.1:7196226-7213726 GCF_951799395.1 Argentina silus
AAGCTCAGCATCTGATAAGACAAAGATATTCTCATGTTTTCAACGTACCTCAAGAGACTAAGAAGAGATAGTAGACTGTGCAGACTGAGTGTATATGAATAGTTCGAATCAGGCCACAGAGAGTGATATAGTATCTGACTACGGTGAGAATACACTGCCATTAGTTGGACTGTGCAGCTGCGATACACCTGTGCTTTTGATGGTATGGTGATTATTTTGTCTGTGGATGCATCCTATTGACTTCAAGTGAAAAGACTGTGTTGTTCTATGTGACCCAATGTGTTAGCTAATGATGCACCTGAAGGATGTGTTGTCGTTATGTGTAACATTCCATTCCAGTGGTACTGTTCATTTCGTCTGTAAATGGCTAAATGGAAACGAGGACTAGGTCTGCATTGCCAGCAGGTGCATGGATTGATTGGCTCATCCAAGCCTCCCACAGACATTAAGATGATCATCTCCAAACCCCAGTCAGGTAAAGTTGAATCTAGCAAGCTAGCAAGCTAGCCATGGTATATTCCAGTGTTGTATAAAGTGATATAGGTAGCATGCTACATTTTAGGCAAGTGCCATAAGACGTTACCAGCCGAGGCAAGGAGACACCTATCACCTCACTGAAGGTGTGAAACAAAAGCGGATGAATCAGAGATGCCTTAATCGAATCTATACTATAACACACACACACACAGGCAGATATAGTGCAGTTAAATCAGATAAAGACAATGACTCAAACTGAATCAAACAAAATGATGAAAATGAAAGAGAGAGAGAGAGAGAGAGAGAGAGAGAGAGAGAGAGAGAAAGAGAGCGAGAGAGAATGAGAGTGGGGTGTGTGTTGGTGAGAGAACTGGAATCACTTGATGAATCAACAAAGAGAAGCAGTGCTCTCTCCTGCTGAAGCCCAATCAAAGCTGTAGCGGCTCTGGGCGCTGCTCCGCTGCTCCAAGGGCCAAATCCTCTTGTTGCTCCACCGGGAGCATGAAAGCCAGGAGGGGAGTCCCCTTTTGTCCGCACAAAGGCAACCCTAACGCGCTTTCACAGTGACAAGGAATGGGAGGGCTGTTTTGGGGGGGCTGAAAAACAGCCAACAAGAGGTGCGAATGAGATGCCCATTCATCTCCTGAGCTTTACACTAATTCCCCCGACCGTTCCCTTTTCTTCCCTTCGTCTGCTCCGCCACAAAACAACAAACAGCGAGAGGGAGTGAAAACACAAGGATCCAGGGGGCTTAGAGCGGACGTGTAATCCCCGCCACTTCTGACCCTCCATCGGCTTGTAAGTCCCTGACCTCTCCATTGAAGGTCTGTGATGTGCGTCTATAGGACGAGTGACCCTCCCACACACACATTTACACACATACACACAC
The DNA here is from genome assembly GCF_951799395.1 of Argentina silus. Lineage (NCBI taxonomy): Eukaryota > Metazoa > Chordata > Actinopteri > Argentiniformes > Argentinidae > Argentina > Argentina silus. The sequence continues at coordinate 7,197,593 of NC_139659.1, forward strand.
ACTATTGCCCCCAACATAGCCACCCTTCACAGACTTCCCTCCCCACCCCCCCACACTCCAAACCCTTTAAAAAGCTGAGCTGGAATTCAGGCTTTGGAACACCTCATGGGCGTTGAAAAGAGGGAGTCTGTGAGGAGTCTATAAGTAGAGCTAGGACTGATCGTGTTTCTTTTCTCTCACCATTTAATTCGTCTTTAGAGGCCATCTCGTTAACACGATCTTCCCTCGCTTTTTTCTTTTTTCCTCCCTCCCCCCCTGCACAAGACCGCCCCCCCCCCCCATCCCCATCTTGCTCAACATCAAAGGCCCCCGCTAGCCGAAGGAGAAAGTCACCTCTTTCTTTCTTTCATTCCCTCTTCTCCCTCACTCCTCTTTTCTTGCCACAGCTTTCTTTCTCTCCTCCCCCCCCCCAAGCAGCCGTGGAGAAATCATCTCACTTTCTGCAGCTGCTTTGCATTTGAAAAAAGGAGTAATTAGCCGAAGGCTGGGTGGTGGTGGTGGTGATGGGGGGGGGGGGGGTGATGGAGGGATGGAGGGATGAGATGGGTGAGGAAGGAGTAGGGGAAGAGAAGAGGGGAGACAGAACCCCCTTGATCACTGCGTTCATGTCACCCACCAACCCAGAGGCCACGTCCACTGAACACAAACAACACCTGATACATACAGTACAGTACAGTGTGTGCAAAGTAGTGGTGGAGTATCATGATAGCAGAGCATAGAGTGGAAGTGTGTGTGTACAACTGTAGTCGTGGTCCGCAGTGGTGGAGGACTTGAATGGTAGCAGGAGCTGTTGTTAGTTGAATTGTAGTGGTGTCGGAAGTGGTGGGAGGTTGTTATGACAATATTTGCATGCTGACGTGTTTGTGTTGTGGCCAATACAGTAGAATCATCAGCTAAGTGCTCACTTTCTTATGTATACTACTATGTATACTACTACTGGGAGAGGACTGTCTGGACTAAATCTTGGCCCCACTGTTTGATTTTGTGCAAACATTTTTCTTTGTCTAATAAAACAAAAAAAGCTTATTTTAACATCAGTTTCATTTATTCAATCTCGGTTCACAGTGGCCCCTCGCACATTGACTCAACTCATTCCCTGTGAAATTCAATTTCAATAATCTAAATAGGAACATATAGCTGTAAGGCAGAGACAGGCTCAGTGGAAGCATATCTAAGGTGCTGTGTAATCCTGTAATATGCAGAGCATCCATCCCCTCTCTCGCCCTCCGGGGTCCTAAGCCCCTGATGCAGCTGATAAGGGTCCAGTGTTATCTCCACAGAACAGAACGATTTAACACACTCACCCCACCGCACCCACCCACACATACACCCACACACACACACACACACACACACACACACACATACACTTAAACAACACCTACACACATGAAAATGCACCCAGCAGACCTACCCAACAGAGAACTACCCTAAGACCACCTTACACGCGTACGCAGACACACATGCACGCACACAGTCTCTCTCACTCACACACAGACACACACAAAAACACACACACACACACACACACACACACACACACACACACACACACTCACTTGCATAGGCAGATGCATTTGCACACATCTGCATTTTGGACCAACGTTGAGAGTTACGCAGGACCAGATGGAATCTTCAGGCAGAATCTCCAGAATCACACAGAGATGGTATAAAAAAAGGAGGATTGAACCTATTCCCATACAGATCAGATCTATATGGACATCCAAATCTATGGAATCAAGTGAAATCAGGACAGATGTATGAATAAAGTTGTATTCCATCTGAGTGGTGGCCATTCAACAGTGCTGCTGAGAGCTGTAGAGCAGCAGAGGGATGGTGCAGGGGATAGTACCAGGGGAGAAGCCTGTTGGTTTTGTCTCTGCCTGATTGTTTGTTTTGTCTGGCTTGCATGGGGCTGTGTGCATAAGCTCAAGTTACTTAGCGTTTTGTCGAGTGTGTATTTGGTGTCTGTTGCTCTGAATTGGACTGATATTGATATGCATTGCCGTTGCTTTTGGTGAAGCGGTGCTGTCAGGTTTTATTGGGGTGCTGATCTATTCACTTTGACTTGCTTATAGAGTTCTTGTATTGACAGGGTGAGTGTTTGTCTCGCTCTGACTGTTTTTGATTAATAGCTGGTGTTGACATTCTATCTGGAAATGATGGAAAGACTATCATGGAATTCTCTTTAAGTTGATTACTTCACACTGGTGTCCATTTTTAGCATTGTAGATGTTCTTTGGCCATGATCGAGCTTAGAGTTTATTTGGTTTTTCTGCAGATTCTCAGCACTGTAGATCCTGGCCAGGCAGTTTTGGCTAGTGTTGATTCTTAGCACTGTAGATCTTGGCTATAGTGTTGATTCTAGACAGTGTTGATTCTGGTGAAGCACTGGCTGTTGATTCTGTTGTGTACATCTGCTGTCAGGACTCCCAGTGGTGGGCTGCTAAACGGGAAGTGTCTGCCTGGAGGAGGAGGGCTGTTTGTCCGCTTCCAAACATATTGATCTCCTGCAGAAGGGAAAACATTAACGATAGCGTCCACGCGGGCTGGGCTGGAGGTGGGTAAATAGCTTTGTCAGGTTTGGCGAGCCTCCTCTCCCGTGGAGGAAATGAATAGCAGCTGTATTTGCTGAGCGTTTGCAGGGAGGGAATCTCCTGCCAGGCTGACACGGCAGACAGAACAGCGGGGTATCACAGCAGCCCCCTCGCTGGGCTCTGATGTGGTATGTGTGTGTGTGTGTGTGTGTGTGTGTGTTTGTGTGTGTGTGTGTGTGCGTGCGCACCCATGCCAGACACCTTACATACTTCACTCAGCTGTGATTTGCACTCAAAGTAGCAGATTTAGACTGTCATGGGGTGTGTGTGTGTGTGTGTGTGTGTGTGTGTGTGTGTGTGTGTGTGTGTGTGTGTGTGTGTGTGTGTGTGTGTGTGTGTGTGAATGCTCACATGCGTCTGTGATGTTTTTTCTTTCACCGTAAGTGGGAAGTTCTGTAAATGACCAGATTGCCTCAGTCCTTTAGGTTGGCCAGTCACACACTGTACAGAAAGTCCTTGATGCAAATATGACAGTCTTACCTTGCCATGTCCACCATCAGAGAACACACACTTATAGGTGTAGGATTCCTTACTGAATGACAATATGGGTGAGATAGGGTTGTCTTATCCTTCAAATGAGCAAACACTATTTGCACCATAGATGGGGGAATGGCTGAACTTGACCTCCTCTTTCCACACATCACTGTGCATGAACACACACACACGTACACACACACACACACACACACACAGACACAGACACAGACACAGACACACACACACGCACACACACACACACACACACACACACATACACACTCATACACACACACACACACGGTCCAGGTTATGAATATTTAACAGTAGCCTCTCGCAGCACACAGAGCCTGCCATTCATTGTCAAATAGGACTTAATCTTTTCAATTTCTGGGTGCAAATATTCACACTGCCCGCTGTTTGTCGCCCAGATTAATGAGGCTCTCTCCCCATAATCCTCGGCTGCTAATTCAAGTGGCCGCCGGTGCGGTTAGCCAGGGGAGGATGGGATGCTGGGGCACATACGCAGCCGAGATTATTCGCTCTCTGATTTGGGATTTGCCCCCCTCTCCCACCTCCCTGACTTCGCCTTTAGTGCAAGCCCCTCATCCTGGACATCTTGTGTCTGGCTGCTGGACAGTGGATCTGGGCATGAAATGGAGGCCGAACTTGACTTTGATATTATGGTGTGAAGTGTTATGGTGTATTCGTTTTCATTCAGGAAATTAATGGTTGAAAGCTGGATCAACCTGTGAAAATCAATCAACAGAATTAAAAAAACTAAGAAGGGAAAACTGGAGAAGGGAAGGTAAAATTATTTGATTCATATAAAGGCAACTTGCCAAATTGTTTGCTTTGTTGTTACTACTATGGAGTGACATATATGCAGCAACAAATCAAATTTGATAACTTACAGTTTGAATGGACAACGTGAACACAAACATCAGTCATGTTCCTGCTGTGATCATATAAAGAATGCTCTTATGCTTTGATATTGGATGTTTTTGCTCTCAAATATTGTGAGAGAACTGTACCATCATGTTAGTGGCTCTAGCAGTAGTCTCTCTGTTAACGCTATTAGAGGGTTTTTTTGTGAACTCCTTGTTGATATAAATGACTGTAGGTGAATAATGAGCTAAATTAATGTTACAGACAAGTCTGATGAAAAGTGGATCGTGAGGAAGACCCAATCAACCTGTTTTTATTACTCTCTCTCTCTTTCTCTCTCTGTCTTGAGCGCACACCCACATATTCTCTCTCTCTCTCTCTCTCTCTCTCTCTCTCTCCCTGAATGTGCCAGAAAACCTTTCTCTGTAGAGGTTTGTTGTGAGAGATGGATGGCAGCAGCACTGTCCTTCACTCTGGTACATGCATGTCTGTCACTGCCTGAGCCTGGCGTGTGCAGCTAAAGATAGCAGGCTGACCCCTCTCTCCCAGGGTCATAACTAGGTCAAAGGTCACCGTGACACACATTCCTCACTCTAACTGCTATTTATTGCTCTCATATATCTCCTATCTTTTCTACCTCAATGTATGTTTTAGGGCATTTCTGCTTTATTGCGATAGAGATAGTAGAGATTGACAGGAAGGATGGGTGAGAGAGAGGAAGGATGACATGCAGGATATGTCGATGGCCGGAATCGAACCAGGGACCTTGCAATGATATGGTATGCGCCTTAGTGTGCTACGCCACTGAGCGCCCCAATGTATCTTTCATTCTTTCTCCTGTCTTCTCCTGTCTTCTTTCCTCCTTTCTCCTCTCCTCTCGTCTCGTCTCGTCTCCTCTCCTCTCCTCTCCTCTCCTCTCCTCTCCTCTCCTCTCCCCTCTTCCCTCCTCTTTCCCTTCCTTTACCTCAGCTACACACTAACTAGACCACTTTAACTAAAAGCACCTTCCATCCGTCGGCTGGTCCATTACTGCAGCCAGATGGGGGAGGTTGGGTCCTGGCTGCTGTGGCTGACCCTACTCTGATTAATAGAGCAGGTGAGGGCAGAGGTGTGATCCCCCCCCTAGTCATTACCTCATTAGGATGGCCGACAGTGAAAGGTGATCTCCCTCATTAGGTGTCAATGACAGGGGCTGAACTCTTCACAGGGTGAGATCCACTCTTTTACTCTGTATTTCCCCCTCCTTTTCTAACACTTTGTCTTTTATTCCTTTATGCCATTCCTCCTCAGACATGTGTATAGTGGTTGAATACAGCAAAGATTTCAGACTTTTGTCTAGTGAGCGTTGATGTGTCTTGGGAGGGTCACATAGCTGTGCACATACAGTGCACATCTAGTCCAACATAAAGCTTGTATTGTTTACCTGGATGTGGAGTGGGTGATGGGGATGGAGGAAGAGGTTGGTGTAACCCTCACCTTTCACCTTGCAGTGAAGCAAGGCTGTCAGATGATTTGTGTGTGCGTGCGTGCGTGCGTGCGTGCGTGCGTGCGTGCGTGCGTGCGTGCGTGCGTGCGTGCGTGCGTGCGTGCGTGCGTGCGTGTGTACTAATGTTTGTGTATCCATATTTATGTATTGAGATTGAGTGTGATGAGATTCCCTCCAGCGTTTGTTTGCCCTGATGGTCCCCCCTGACGAGCCAGTATTAGTCTCTCCCAGTGCCTTCAAATTATGTGTGAAAATATTTATTTCTGCTTGTGCAAATATCGCCAGAGAGGGTGAGTGCATGTTCATCACTTTATGTTTGTCTGTTGAGAAAGACAGCTGCTCAGAAGAATACTGTACCTTTAGGTTGGGTTCTGAACCTATCAAATTAAATAAGGTGTCAGTCCAGAACTTTGTGTGTTTGAATTTGTGTCTGCAGTATTATTTGTGTTAATCTGTAATGCGTGAAGATGTTCTTAACTTCATATTCATTATCTCCACCACCATACCAGTGTCAACATTTGAGAAAATGGCGATTTTCTATGTTCTGTACTCAAAAAGATAAGAGAAAAGGTCTGAAGGAAATTACCCCCTCTGATATCATTCAGGATAAAACAAATAGAATTCAATGATTTTCCAAAACTACAGCTAGAAACATACTCTCCTGGGCCTTTTCTCTGACTAAAGAATGTAGACATTTGCTGTTTTCACATATGTAGACACTGCAATGGTGCTGGAGATAATGAATATCAGTTTAAAAAATGTGTCACTTTAATATTAGTGTACATATATATGATTTGACAGCAGAGTTTGTTCATGCCTATTTTACATTTTGGAGGCTAGTACATATATGCTTACTGTATATATACATACATATATACATATACTGCATATGTCTATGAAGAAGAAGTACAATATGTTTATATGTGGATGTAGTTGTTTATATTGATGAATGCATCTGTGCAAAAATCAAGAGTATGGTCCGTGTTTCATAGAGAAGGCGACAGGCGAGTAGCGTATGTTTATATTTGTGTGTGTATGTGGTTTGACAGCCTCCCTCCCTCGCTCGCTCGCTCCCTCCCCCTGGTGCTCCGGTGGTGGGCTCAGGAAGGGAAGAGAGCGGGAAGGGAAAGGGGGAGCTCCTCAGGCGTGTCCGGACCCTGATGGCTCCCCTGACAGCCTCCTCTGTAATGGCCTCCCTCTCTCTCTGAGTGCTGTGAAATTGCAGGCCGGCGCTCCGCAGCTGAGGACTCGGAGGAGACAAACGGCCTTTTAATTCAGAGCGCGGAGAGGTGACGGAGAGGGAGGCCCTAGGGGAGGGCTACCAATCAGACATCCATCACACTAACCTCTCCCCTGGGACTGGCCCTGCCAGAGAGGGGGCCCTGGAGGTGGGGTGGGGGGCTGGAGAGGGCTGGGGGGTAGGAGTGGTGGGAGGGGAGGTAGGGGTGGGAGGGGTTGATGGTAGTGGTGGGTGGGAGGGTGAATATGGTGGTGGTGGGGTGTACCTGCCAGAGAGGGCTCCTGCTTGGGGTAAGGGGCTGAGGGGGGTCTGGAGGGGTTGGGATAGGTGGTGGTGTGTGTGTAGTGATGGAGGGGGTATGAGGTGGTGGTGTGAGGAGGAAGTGGTGGAGAGTGGGGAGGCTAGAGGGAGGGGGAGGGGTAGTGTACCCCCCCAGGTGGTATATACTGTACATCTCCCTCCCTCCCACCCTTCCTCCCTCCCTTTCTCTCTCTATTCATATATATTGTTTACATCCCCTTCTTTCCATCTGTGTTCCCTCTGATCTATTCTCCAGCATTCTCATTCTGTAATCCCTATAGGTCCTACATTACCTGCATGACGTTTGAGCACAGAGAGTGGCATCCAGCCTTTTGGAAAGGACATTACTTTTTCGAAAGGTTTTCAAATTCATTCTCAATGTTTTACCTCGTTGGACCTTACTGTAAGTGAAAGAAATTGGATTTCAACATCTGAGACATTTTGCAACACATAGTTTTGAAGTAAATGATCTTCTCTTATTTTGATATAGGCCCATTCAACATCAGACCCCATGGCATCACGATATTGTCTAATATCAATAAAAGCAAATGAGAAGTCGTTTTCATTCAAACATCTTTTTCAATGATGTTTTTGGTCAGTAAAGGAAATAATCCACATTATTATCACAACCATTTCGAGAGACATTCACTATGTGCACTATGGACCCCCTGGATATTCTCAATCATCATAATAAACATGTTTGCATCTCACGACTCAAAAGTCTCCCAAGACCTCAGATTTTGTGTTTTGTTTATTGAAATGGTTAAAATATTGTCATTCTCCCTCTTCTCTCTTTAACTTCTCTAAACACTGAGCTGGAGGTGAGAGAGTGAAGACTGAAACACACACACAGACACACACACAGACACACACACAGACACACACACAGAAAACAGAGCAGGGATAGTGTGTGCCAAGGCCTCTCAGTGGACAAAGGGGGCGGCTGCTCGATCTGCTCTGAATTTGAGGCTGCTGCAGAAGGGAAAAGTCCTTGAAAATGTGTGTGTGTGTGTGTGTGTGTGTGTGTGTGTGTGTGTGTGTGTGTGTGTGTGTGTGTGTGTGTGTGTGTGTGTGTGTGTGTGTGTGTGTGTGTGTGTTTGTTTGTTGCACACTGATGTATTTTGTTCTTCACTTCTTGAAGTCACACCTTAGATCAGAGGTTGTTAGGTACAACTCTTGCGTTTGTGTTTTAAATGAGTAATTTACTGAAATGACACATATGACATGAATGACAATGTGGATGTTATTTAATCGATCAAAAAAAGTTTCAGATGTCTGTTTTCATAGCCCAGCAATTGAGGGCTGTGAGTTGAGGGCCTCTCTGATAAGCTTGTGTGAAATTCAGATTATAACATAGCTGACCCCATGCCTCATATCCCATGGCTTTTTAGCTGACAGAGAAAACAAACAACTCAATAATAGCTTAAGTAATATCCTAAGCCTACATTCACTATCTGGTATCTGAAGTAGGCATATATGCATCGCCAGGTACACCTTCTTCTTTGGCCACACTGTCACAAAACAGCCACACACGTCTGATGCTATGTGTTGATGTCACATTAAAGTAAGTAGGCTGCTATATATGAATATGACTGATACGACTATATGGCTTCAAGAATTGCATTAATCCCCTAGACAACACGTGCTCCTTTGAGGGGAATTTTATGAAAACAGACAGCGCGGATAGCCTGTGCTTTCAGCACCTTGGACAATTCCTCCCTGGTGTTTTCGCAGGTGCGTGGCTCGCGCACAGGGTGGCTCTGCTGAGCGGGAGGAGAGACAAAACGTTCCACGAGGAAGAGGATTACATAGCATTCTGCACAATGAGATGTGAGATACGCAAACAAGAGGTTGTTAAGCGATTGCCTCACATGCCCGTTTTCCCACATTGGGCGATAACGCTTTTGTCCCCAAAATCTACCCTGTAAAAGCACCGTTTTATCTTTGTTTGGAAGGGTCTGCACTGTATCCACACAGCTATGAGCCACAGCTACGTGGAGGGCTGATTGTACACGTAGGCCTATAGCTTATCAAAACAACAAACAGGAAAGTAGTCATTTAAAGCGGTTATTTACCAGATATTTTAATCGCAGAAGAGTGGCCTATATCAAATACATCCTCCATGTTACTTGACAGATTGAATTTGAGCAATTTAACCGTGTCAGAAGTGCAAATTATACAAAGTGCCAGAGTCTTAATCACACTTTATTTGTTTATTGTTGACGGAGACGTATGATTTAAAGATATGCATGCATATGCACATAACTAACATTACACTGTGGTAACATAAACTATTCTTAAACGGAGTCAAGAAAACACGAATCATTGAGATGAAAATGAAAAGCTAGCAATTGCTTTGGGATTACAGTAAGACCGTATAAGCGAGGCCAAGCTTGCCTCCGCTGTCGCTTGCCAAGAACTACGGGGGTTCCTTCGGTCGCCCTCGGCTTTCCTTTTCTCTGGAACAAACTGAACGGTGTCCCCCCGGCAAGAGAAATTACCACTTATTATTATGTAGAATCACCACTTAATACTAACCTACATCGTGGAAACACTCCACAAAGATAGATAGATAGATAGATAGATAGATAGATAGATAGATAGATAGATAGATAGATAGATAGATAGATAGATAGATAGGCCGACAGAAGTCATGAACAGCAAAAAAAGCCTTGTTCTTCTGATCAGCCACATACAGGTGCTCATCAAAGAGTGGGCCGCCAACGTGCTAGGCTAGTGTAAAGAACTCCTTTGTGTTTTGGTCTTGAAACAAATCTAATTTAAATAGGCTATTCATAGGAAATATTCTTGAAAATCAGGGGATGGGTTATGTCATTTGAAATTAGGCTACTGGAAATATACGGACTGTGGCTTCTGTGGACGTGCTAATGACCAAACAAACTCATGTTCAACATCCAATTTACCAAGCACAAATACAGACATTTGCAGAATGCATGCTAAGAAATTAACGTTTCGGTTTAGGATTCTGTATTTATTTATGAACAATATATAGGCCTAAAAGAGTGAAGCTTTATTCTTATCGTATACTACTACTACTACTACTACTAGTACTACTACTACTAGGCTAATACTAGGCCTACTGTTAGTCCACTAACCTATTACTACAAACAATAACAGCATAATAATAATAACACTAATAATAATACACATTTAAAACGTTTTGATAATAATGATAATATTAATATATGCTTTATAAAAGCAATTCAGACCTTCGGCTTTTGACCATAATACACGTTTAATTAATTTGCACATTTACGATGTACTGTAAGCTGTTGAATAGGCCTACCTACGCCTATAGGCTTTTTACGATGTATATAGGCTAGCCCTGATTTACAGGTTGTTGTGTTTTTGTGAATTCCCAAAGTTATCCATGATAATGTGAAATGGGTCAAAATCAACACCTACTTCAGTGAGTAATTACACGGGAACAGCTTAAACATTTTTAAACAGTCTCGCCTCTCCACTAACATAAATTAGCGACTGCATGATGTTTGCATTGCGACGACTAACAAAATGAATCTCTGGGTAAATATTGAAATTCCCTTCGATTGGTGGCTACTCTGTTAAACCACCAGGCGACCCCTATTGATGAGGCCCGGGTATCTTAATCCTATGCATTTCCCTGTAAATAGCTTTCTGCATGAGAAAAGGTCCGCCGCCCCCCTCCCCATACACTCTACACACAGGCAGTGTAATGCATGGAGGTTTTGTAGCATTAGCTCTTGCTCAGCCAACTCCCTCTCCCATATTGCATCCCATTCAGTTCATTTAAGGCGGGTATCATGTCATGTAAAGACGGCCCTCACTTTACAGGTTGCTTTATAAAGGTGTTGGCTAACAGGCATATAGACTCGATAGGGCATGGGCCTAGCATGCAGATAAAAAACATATCAGATAGGTTTTTGCTCTTGCCATTGTCAGCATAATTTCACAGCAGCTTGGTGGTTCAAGCTTTAATTCTACTCAATTAAAATAAAGGCCTAGTCTTCTGGCCTAATTGTATCAAATAGTGGTTTTGATAATTTGGGATATTAGACAAAAAAACATGTGTTGTTTAGCCATTCGGTAGGCCCTAACTGTTTCTCGATTCTCCTAAAAACATTAGGAAGTGATTGTCTCGAAAATCCCTTCACTCCATACGAGCATTACAGTCAAATGCACCATATAAAAGGCAGAACTGGTTAGCCCTATGACGTTTGGACAGTAAAGGGAAAAAGTCTCATTTTTTGCCAAAATATCCCTCTAAAGTTGAAGCCTATTCCTGCAAGCATGGTTTAAGGTTTGGGTCGACCTGGAGGTAGGCTAACATTATTTAAACGTGTAACCATAACAACTGGGTCCTGATTGGCCACCCAGGCACAGGAATTAACGAGACCGTCACCCAATCTGAATACGGATGCGCGTCGCGCCCGCAAAGCCAAGCACAGTGATGCGAGAAGTGGCGACGTGAGGTGAGGCGAGGCAAATAAGTGGACCTAAAACAAAAGATATCAGTGGAATAAAAAGGAATAAGAATCCCACAAAATACATCCCCTATACGTATTCTTTTCAGCGTGGAAGAAAAGGCTATCCATATATCCATTTTACGTAGTCCATCCATGAAGACAACTATAGGCGCGTTTTAAATCCATCCTTCTCTCCTCTGGATTCTGGATTCTGACAAGTGCCAAGACAGAAGGGACCAGGACTACAGTCACTTCAGGGATTGTTAACTTACCTTTGAGGGGTAGGTGAGGTTCTGAATAGCTAACTGACGGAACATTCGCTCCTGCTTTGTCCCCAGTCCCGGAGTCAAGACGTTGTTCCGCGTAGAACCGGGTTGCCCCAGTCCGAGCAGTGGTGCCCGCGTGGGAAGGTCGGCACTCGGTGTCCTCCAGGGCAGCGACATGATGGCCCACTGCGCCGGGTGCGAGCGACCCATCCTGGACCGGTTCCTGCTCAACGTGTTGGACAGAGCGTGGCACGCCAAGTGCGTCCAGTGCTGTGAGTGTAATTGCAATCTAACCGAGAAGTGCTTCTCCAGGGAAGGCAAGCTCTATTGCAAAATGGACTTTTTCAGGTAAGGGGTTGTCTAATACATAAAACGGGCTGGCAAAACATATCAAATTCACCATGGAGTAGCTTAAATTATCTTCCTTCTGAAGGCAGTGTCATTGGGGATTTCTGTTTTTTTTTGTGGATTAGTTATAAATGATGTGTTGCCATACAGTTGCTGTCATTTTAACGTCACTGCTGTAATTAATCAAATGATTCTCCTCACAGTGTAGGCCTAATGGCAATTTGCTGTGTGAAAATTGCTGATAAACGAAACAATTTCAGGTATTTTACGAAAATCATAGGCTTATCAAATCAGGTGAAATAGGCACAGTGTAAGAAATGACTAGCCTATTGCTCGAATAGGTTTATAATTTCAGTACAAAATACTTCGCCTAAATTGTCTGTATTTTTGGTATATATATATATATGGTATATATATATACCATATATATACCATATATATATATACCAATTCTTTCTTTCTTTTTTTATTAAAAGAAATCCCTAAAAACGTAGAGCAAAAATATAAATAAACTAATATTATTAGTTAATTTCATGGTCTACTCTTGACTATAGCTGACAACATTATTCATTTATATGTGGCTATTCAAAATGTCTCACTTGATGTGAAATGGCATGTATTATTGTAAGCCTATTTGCTTTTAGGCGTTTGGTTTGACCATGGGCCACCACCACGTATGTCATGTGTGCCCGGTTTAGTTGCAGGCTATAAGCAAAATGTATTGTATATTTGTCCTGACAGTGGAATTGTATTTCTAAACAGGCCTATTTTGTGCTCACCTGTATTCTATGATTTCCGCTTTTATTTTTTTTTAGATATCCATTAGGCCTACTACAGCCGCTCACTTTTCTTCAGTGTTTCATTTAATTGAGTGATAAGTGTAGGCCCTTGTTTGTCTCCTCGCACTTTCATAGCATCATACCAATTAGTTAGGCTATGTGTCAGCTTTTTTCTCCCCTAACAAATTGTTTAATGACATGTAAGGCCTTGTGTTTAAGCCTTTGTGGTGGTATTGTTGGCCCCGAACGGCCTTGACCATCATATTAGCCGGGTCCCATCAAGCCTCGGATTTAAATGGCCAGCCATTAGCCAGGCGAAACAGTAATCACCCTAATGTGTCCATTTGTTGTGTAAGTAGAGTTCTGTCTTTTCGCTGGGGGTGGCTTTCCCATGCATGTGAAAGGGGACAGTGGAGCGATACCATCGCAAATTCAAGGAATAGACCACATCACATATAGCCCACATTCGTGTTTCAAGCGTTACAAAAAGGGTGCTTGCCTCGACCGCTCGCTCATTTCGTGTCCTCCAGCTGCGTCTCAAAACCCAAACAGGACTACTAAGCAAACTCTACTCCCTCATACTCGAATTAAATTTGAAATATTTCAATTCCTCAAATTTTGGTCATACTAAGGCAACAAAATGTTGATGAGAGAGATTGCCAAATCAGCATAAGAGGCGCGTGACAAATGGTTTATGGCTCATGATATGGTGGATTATTTCACAATGAAGGGTTGCACAAATATTACAATGAGGAAAACAAATAGAGCTTCTGCAACACTAGCCTACACCTTTTCTTTCAGTAGCCTATACAGTTTTTCTACCGATTTACCTTGTCGACTTATCCTTGGGAGCGTTTGTATATCCACATAATATACCCACCCTTAATTTTACATTTGAATAGGGTGAATGTGGATTATGAGAAGATTTTCGATGCTAAAATGTTCTTATACTCTGCTTAATCCTATAATATCTCCTTGGTCACAATGTGTTGATTGTCACTAATACGTTTTGCGTGGGTTTATTGTCAGAGCAACTCAATCATAATCATAATTATTTCTCTCAGATTGGCTCAGGTGAATTGTATTTTAAATAGAAACTATTAACCTCCAGTGAAAATTAATTCTACAAGAATAGTATGCCATAAGTGACACGATGCAATAGTAATCAGGCCCAGTGTAAAATAACCTCACACATAACATTTTATTATAGTAGTAGAAGCAGTAGTAGTAGTACTAGTAATAGTGCCTATTAGTTAGTATTATTATTATACTTTATTAATATATATATATATATTTATAAATATATATATATAGTTATTAAGCCTATGAATAAAAATAACCACAACTATTATTATTATCTAAACAACTATTTTTGGGGCTTTTTGTGGCTGCCAGGGGTAGGGTCTACAAATGAGCAACACCTTCTGGAGGATTTTCAAGTATAGGCCTAGATCTATGGTAGATGGTTTAACAAGTTACATTGTGTTTACCTATACAGTCGTTTTCGTTTGTTTTGATTATATCAAGAATAGCTCCATTAAATTAGATTTTAGATTTTTTGTTTATGTTTTTCTATTTCAATGACTTCAACACCCGCTTTTTCTCTGATTTCTTTGCAGGCGGTTTGGCACGAAGTGCGCGGGCTGCCTTCAAGGAATCTCTCCCAGCGACCTCGTGCGCAAGGCGCGCAGCAAGGTGTTCCATCTGAACTGCTTCACATGCATGGTGTGCAACAAGCAGCTGTCCACGGGCGAGGAACTGTATGTCATAGACGAAAACAAGTTTGTGTGCAAAGAAGATTACCTGAGCCCAGGAGCCATCAAGGAAGTTAACTTGAATTCAGGTAACTATCGGATTCGCGTATGCGTCTCAGGCCTACACTTTGATTACGATTCAGTGCTTTGCTAATATTGGATAGTCTAGGGCCTACACAAATATCTTCAAATGAGTTGCCCTATTATTATTACATGGCCTGCATATTTTCAAAAGTGTGGATGAGGTTGCTTTAGTGAGAGCAAGTTAGCAGCATGTCGTGCGCGAGGCCTGCCGTATTTGTCGAATGGTTTACCCCATCGTTGATTGATTAATTGATTAGCCCTAGATGAACTGATTCTTTCAATACAATAACGATTTTAAAGGCAACACACTGGTTGGTGATAAAGAAACACATGGAATAATAGCTTTAACTTCACTCGCTTATATTTAGTATTATTGACTAGGCATATAAAAAAAATCTGAAATGCTTTAGATGATGCTGCATAACCCTTTGTCAGACTACGTTGTTGTTGTTGTTGTTGTTGTTGTTGTTTTTGTTTTTGTTATTACTGTTGCTGCTGTTGTTGTTGGTTCTGCTGCTGCTGTTTTATTATCGGTCCCTAGAAGTGATAATTCAGAACCATGGACAGGGCGTGTGTGTTAGTTAGTTAGTTGTACGTTCCAGATGTCGGCTACTGTCACAGTCGATTCTCACCACCACTGAACGTATAAGCTTACTAGCTCACTGTCTTTGTGGATGACTGAATATTGGTGCATGAAAGGTTTAGCACTGCTCAGCGTGTTGTTATAGCCTTTTAAGCTCCAATGCTTTTATCTAATCGAATGAGCGGAATATGTGCCACAGAAATATCCAAGGCTTTTCATGTCTGTTCTGTTCTGTTATGTTCTGTTCTCTTCAATTCTATTATTTTCTTTTTTGCAATCTGGTCAGTTGAAGATTGAATTGAGAAGTTGGTGGACATAGGCCAAGCAAATGATATAAACATCTCTGAACATCCAACATAGCCTTTGATAAATATTGCCGTTTATGCGTGTATTGGCTCTGACTGGCTTCTCTCACTGACACTCACTTTTTCTATCAACATGGTGGCGAAAAACATTTGCATTCTCGAAATACGTGACATTGATTTTGACCTCTCATTGTGCGTCCTCAAATGTTTCTTACATCATATTCTCACTGCAGCAATGGGCCGTGTAGGGCAGTGTAGCCTACCTTTTGATGATGCTCCTAACAAGGCATTTCAGCATAGCTGAAATGATTTTACTATAGCCAGTCTTATGAAGGCTATAAATTCTTGTCAGATGAATGGTTCATACATCCCCTCCCATCGGACAATGACAAGCTGTTATCGTGTGCCACAGAGGGCCCTTGGGGACTTGCTAGATAGTCTACCCTTTTTGTTACACATTTCTGCTTCATTATTTATATCCGCTTATAGTCACAAGGACACCGTTGGTAGACTTGGTTTCACTTGGTTTTATTTGTGAATATGGTATAGGCTATAGCCTAT
>NC_139659.1:7218726-7221226 GCF_951799395.1 Argentina silus
TTCTTCCGAGGCCCCCGGAGGATGAGGCCCCTGGGGGGGAGACTAGAGGACCCAGACATCATGGGGCCTGGGGCCTACGGCTACTACGGAGGTAAGACTTAACAGCTACATTAACATCTCACCCGCATCTGATAACAGAGTATGCCATTTTGTGCAGTACAGTATAGACCCCTGCATCAGGGTATCTAGTCCTATTTCAGCAATTTTTTTACCTGGTATGTCGTATTAAAAGCACGATAACAAAAGTTATAACAAAAACTATTACTATTAGGGGTGAGACTTATTGGTATCGTTTTAACACTGTAATACACACAACATAATAGCAACAACATAAAGGCATCTGACTTTATAAACAATATAGTTGGTAAGATAGTGGATTACTACAGGGATAGTAGGTCTCATTGATTATACTTTACCTCTTTTATTGGAATGATTTTATTGGATTGTGGATCATTTTGGTTACTACTGAGGATCCACCCATTGGGGTTCATCAGGTGTTTTAAGACTGGGCCAAGTAAACAACCATAGGATGATCAAACAAAAGCATTTGTTTACTGATTATCACAACAGCACAAAGAGTACCGGTGACTCCTCTGAACGTCCCCTGAAAGAGACACAGACAGGCTTGCAGCTCCTGCCTTGGACATGTGCCGGTTGCTTTTTGACGGACAGTTTAGAGTGCTGTAGTTTGTGCATACCTGCCTGAATGGCTCATGGCATTGAGGTTTTAATAAAATGGAGCCTTGAAGGGTAGAACAGGGAGAGAGGGAGGGGAGAGATGTGGACAAAACCTTCATCCTTCGCTCACAGCTCCCTCCGTTCTCAACATGCCTCTTTTCACGCCCTTTTGTGGTACAGCAGCACTGGGGAGCCTGCTCTCCCTTATTAGTGCTCCATCCATCCTTCTGTTCGTCTGCTGTAAGTGAGGGGGGCAGTGTGTGTGTGTGTGTGTGTGTGTGTGTGTGTGTGTGTGTGTGTGTGTGTGTGTGTGTGTGTGTGTGAGTGTGTGTGAAGGGGTTATTCTCACACCCCTCTCTCTGCACCTCCCCCTTCCTTACCGCACAGGTCTATTCTCAAGGTCTGTCAAACTAGCAGGGTTCTGTTTGTGTGAGTCAATAATTAGCTTGTTTATTTTGTTTGGGTATTTTATTCTAACCCTCATTGTCACAATTGAAAAATATGTTTTGTATGATGGTATAGAATTCTAAAGGTTAACAGCATTGTGAACCTAGCAGGTTTGTGTGATGATGTAGTAATGACATGACATGTCTTTAATTTGAGATTTGAGTTTATTCATGTTTGCTTTTTCACTCTGTAACAGTACCAGCAGACCTAAGTGTTTCCTTTTGTTCTCCTCACAGAGTACCAGGGTGACTACTATGGACCAGGGAGTAACTATGAATTCTACCCCCACGGGCCTCCCTCCTCGCAGGCTCAATCTCCAGCAGATTCCCCTTACATCCATGGAACCATGGAGGGGTCTGTATCAGCCCAGCACCACCCCTCGGACGACCAAAGGTTCACGGACATGATCTCCCACGCAGACACCCCCAGCCCTGAGCCAGGCTTACCCAACTCCCTGCAGCCTGTCCCTGGGGAGGTGTACGGAGGGGGCCCCAGCCCCCCCTTCTCCCTGGCCAGCAACTCCAGCTACAGCGCCCCCATGTCCCACCCAGGCCAGGAGATGGGAGAGACCACTGTCTGGTAGAGAAGGAGGAGTTGGGATCAGGCTAAGGGGGAAAATCCCATTTAAATTCAGTCGACTCAGGAGATGAGTTAAAAATTCAATTTGTGAATTGAAAAGTGCCATTTGAATTCTCAATTTTTTCAATTCATGAATTTACTTTTGATTCATTTCCTGAATTGATGGAATTTAAATGGAATCAAGCCCAACACAACTTGGAAGATGGGAAAGGAGGATGGGGTGGCTCGCTGGAAAAAAATTAACTCATAATAATATCCGCTGCCCCATACCTGCCCTTCCCTCCTGCCCCACCTCACACATTTCTGTGGAAATACATCCCCCACCCCTTGGAACATTGGACTGGTATTTGAGAAAGACGCTTTGGTGGTTCCTCACCCCCCCAAATCTACCCTCCCCAGTCCTGACAGCGATGGAGGTATCATATCGATTGATGGACTAATGACACACTTGATATTGTGAAGAAAGATACAGAATGCAAGCCAAAAGGGATCTCTTTTTTTAACCACTTCTGATCTTGTTTTTATTTTTCTGTTTCTAAAGGCACAATGCATTATTGATCAGCTCCTCTACTGCTTCACAGGTCCTTCAATTGTAAGAGTGGGCCCAAGGCTAAAATACAAATAACAAACAAAAACATGTAGGTTTACTATTGCAAAGCACATCCACCTTTTGCTCTGAGCAATGTAGCCAATCCAAAAACAAGCCAACCATGGGGCTCACGGGGCTGTGTGTGGGCAGACATGTGCTTGACTACCACAGTGATACAACAAAATAATTTCAGTCAGGATATCAAAC
>NC_139659.1:7226226-7306226 GCF_951799395.1 Argentina silus
AGGCTACATCTCAATATTCTAACTGGCATCCTCCTGTTGCATCCATTCCTTCACTAGCTCAGCTCTGAAAGAACAGGACAGATGAAAACACACTCCCCAGGTAGGAGTCCACCATATTGCTTTCACCTATCCTGCGTTTCAGATCAGTGCAGACGAAGGAGAGGAAGCCCAGGAGGAAGCCACATTAGACAGTTGTGATGCACCCTGTGATATGACAGGGCACAGGAGGAACCTAGCAAATGTCATATAAAGAGAGAGATATATTTTGTCCCTTACATAGATGTTATATGTGTTATAGATAAAGGAAGGGTTTAATAGAGGCGTTGCTGAATTTTGCTCTACAAATTCTGGACCAAAACACCCTTGTGAAGGCCAACTTTTGGAATTGTAATTCTGATATCAAAGAGGATTATATATATGGCAACATTGACACCGTCTCTGCCTGCTTCAAGTTTAAGAAAGAGGAACGAGGAAACACCATCACAGTGAATGCAACTGACTCATTGTGTGACCTCATTGTCTAACCATCAATCCCTTAGCATGGTACTGTACACATCAATAAACAAACAGACTGGATGCATCTCAATACTCTGAAATGGCTTCCACTACATGGCTCCTCTATTCCATCTGATTTTAAATGGATCCCAGCAGTGATTGTATTTCACCTGTCGAGACAGCAAGGAGGTTAGGAGAGAAAGCCACTCAAGACAATTGAGACGCACCCACATTCATGTTTCTATCTTTGGCTCATTATACCATCTAGTGTTCACAACGTGAACCAACATTCAAATATTAATAACTGCATACAATTTACTAGGAAATAATGAAGATAGCTAAAATTGTGCTATTTTACAACTGTGTATATCAAAAATATCACTGATATATAAAAAGTTGTATTCACTTCAAATTTCTATTTTAAGCATAATATCATACAGCTCTTTTATTCAATAAACATTTATCTTGATATTAATCATACAATAAAGTATACATTGTCATAAATCATACTTGGGCAGGAAACAACTATGATATATAAGAAAGATTTATTAAATTCCTAATTCAGATCTTTAATACCAAACATTGTTCTTCCTATTCCAAATACACTTTTATTTGTAGATGTGCGTGTGCGTGCGTGTGTGTGTGTGTGTGTGCCGGTGGGAGCATGTGTGCGTATATGCCATGCAGGCTACAGACTCATGTTAATTCACAGCTTTTGCAACATAACATCTTCCAGAACATCCAAAAACCTAATCTGAACACCCGAACATCTAAAAAGTAAACTACATGATTTGATGTGTGCTAAGGAGGAATCTTCAATTAAATAACACATTAACTCCTGCAAGACCTATGAACTAAGAGGTGTACCTGTACCCAAACCATGAATTTGGAAACAATACAAGTGACTTATAACAATCCACGACCGTCAATGAATAACAAATAATAACCCACTTTGCAAAATCCCCATCCCCAACAACAGGCAACCCTTAGTACAGTAACAAGTGGAACAAGGTAGTAAAAACAAAAATGAAATCACAGTTTAAAAATGAAAAGGTTTCACATTGGCATATTGCAACAGCAATGCTATGCAATATGATATTCACATATTAAAAATGTGTATCAAGATAAAACAAAAGAAACAACCAACTGTAAGCATAACCCTAACAACATTGAGAGAGGATTCAAGTTAACAAGTGACCCCTAAACAAAACCTGGTCCACTTTCCTCTGTGTGGATTTTGTCAGTTGTTGAGTATAAGTAAAGGCCAATGTGAGCGTGCATGCTCATGTGTGTGTGTGTGTGCGTGTGTGTGTGTGTGTGCGCGCACTCAGGTCTTGCTGCGTCGTTTTCCTCGGGCTTTGGGTGGAGACTGGATTGGTCTGCTCTTCCTCCTCAGTGCTCTCTGATCCACTACTGGTGGTTCCTCCTGTTCCTCCTCCTCCTGTTCCTCCTCCTCCTGCTGCTCCTCCTCCTCCTCCTCCTCAGCGGAGCTCTTCTCCACAGCTTCCTCTTCCTCATCTGTCGTTGTAGCCTTCACCTCTTCCTCCTCGGTGACCTCAATGACCTCTGGAGTCTTGGCTGGTACTCTGCTCAGTCTCTTAGATTGACGTTTAGGCGTGGCCAGGCTACCTCTGCCCACCCTCCTCAGGACCCGAGTCTCCCAAGCCTCATCCGAGCTCCTCTCCTCCACCTCCTCATCCTCTGTGGTGGCCATGGTGTTCTCTTCCACCTCCGTCTTCTCCTCCACCTCTACTCCCTCTGTCTCCTCCTGTTCTCCCTCCTCCTCCTCCTCGGCTGTAGGTTGGTTTTCTTTGTCCTCTGGGGGCTGGTAGGACAAGTCTGCTACCCCAACAAGGAGCACTGCTTCTTCGCCTCTGTACGCTGGGTTGGCCTCCTCCTGCTCCTCCTCCATAGCCACCGTATCATCCTCTTCCTCCTCCTCCTCCTCCTCCTCTCCCTTGACTGGCTCCTCCATAGCTTTCTCCACCTCTTCTTCCTCCACCACCTCCTTGACTGGCTCCTCCATAGCTTTCTCCACCTCTTCTTCCTCCACCACCTCCTTGGCTGGCTCCTCCATAGCTTTCTCCACCTCCTCTTCCTCCTTCATGGGTGCAGCTGAGACCTCCTCTGGTTCAGCTGGCTCTGTAGATGCTGGAGGTTCCACCTCTGCTTCCTCTGTCATCTCCCCAGATGTGGAGGGTTCTTCTGGGGCTGGCTCCGGTAGCGAGGGGGCCTCCTCTGGAGCAGAGGGTGCTTCCTCTCCTGCTGTCTCTTTCGCTTCCTCCTCACCCTCTGGCTCCTCAGACTCAACCAGAGCTGTGTCTATGGTGTCCTGTGGAGGACAAAAGAGAGAAAACATGTCAAGCTGTTGTGAACATAAACTCACATACAAGAAACGCTAAAATGCCTCCTACGCATCTCAGAGGCAGACTGAAATCCTCTTTTAATCAATACTAATGACTAACGATTGACTTCAATAATGGTCTGGACCTTTTACAGTCCTTTTAAAGAACTAAAAACCAGATACTTGATTGTCGTTCGACTGCCCCTCCATCACCTCTTCTTCCTCCTCCATTTCCACATCCTGCTCTGTCATCCCATTCTCCAGCACAGCTTCAGGCTCCTGAGGAACCTCCTCCACCTGGGCCTCCTGTGCCACCTCCTCTGCCATGTCGTCCACTTCTTCCTTCCCCCCCGCCTCCTCCTCCTCCTCCTCCTCCTGGTCGTCAGTCAGCTCACCGTTGACCTCCTCCACCTCCTGGGGAGGGCAGAATCACTGTCAGTGGGATGTCTCCTCTATTCTATTTGAACAGAGACCCTGGACTGAGATCCAGCCCCTCTTACCTGAGCTGAGGGCTCCTCCTCAGGGGCCACCTTCTCTACAGGGGCTTCAGGGGCCACAGCAGCCTCTGCCTCTGCATCCACGGGGCCTGAACACTCATCATCATCATCATCATCCTCCTCCTGCTCCTCCTCCTCCCCCCCCCCCTCCTCCTCCTCAGCAGCCGTAGTAGTAGTAGAAGCCCCCACCTCTGTATCTTCATCCTCCAATCTGAACACATAAAATAGGAGAGTATATAACTTTGAGCCAATGGGAAGCATTTGTACTCAGGTCTTTCATTTAGCGGACCATTCATTACAGATCGTATTCAACGGGTATTTTGATGATTCATATTAAGCTGATATTTCAATGTTTCTCATATTTCTCTGGGATTTAAACATGCTTAGCATTTCTCCGGGACTCTGACCTGGTCATTTTCAGAGGCATGCTCTCCTCCAAGGACTCCGTCTCCTCCCTCCCTCGCTTGTTGCCGCCGCTCCTCGTACGTGTAGACACCGGCGGGTCCTCCATGTCTAGAGAGAAAGACAGAGAAGCTTTTCTTTTACACATCAAACTATGCGTAAATAGGAAATGGAGAAGGTAAAAGTCACTCCTCTTCCCTCCATTTCATTCAAAAGGTTCTTGACAACTAAGAGAAGCTAAAGTGAGACATTGTTAGTAATGCTCTTTAGGGCAGCTACTTACCTTCTATTAGTTTGAGGGCCTTATTCACCACCACTACATCCTCCTAAAACAAACAACAATGACAATCCAAAACAGCAAAAAAAATGTTTAGTCATCATCATAAGGTTATCAAATATTTTTCATCATTGTCTTATGACAGATAGCGCGACTCCGTCCACACTGATTAGCAGTTCAGGTGAAGCGGCGTCGCGTAGAATGACGACACCTGACGTAAGACAATGCACTTTCCATATGGAATGACAATATCCTACTTTTCTAAGGTTTGTGTATCTTCAGAGGACAAACAATAACAAATAAACAATAATGAATCTAGTCAAACAGCTGAACGAGGACATTTGAGATGGAGCAGCAAACGTAAAAAGTGAGCAAGAAAGAGCCAGAGAAAGAGAGAGAGAGAGGCTGAAACACGTACAGTGACATCCAGGCAGTTGTCGTCCTGAGCCTCTTCCTCCATGTCCAGGTCCAGGTCGCCGTCCGTCTCTCCGGTTAGCAGAGATGCTCGGTGGTCTCCGTTGGCCGTCACCACGTGACGGTTGACTTTATAAGGATCAGCAGAACAATAAGTCAATTATGGAGGAATAAGTCATGTGAGGAATGCCAGTCATATCACAATGTGCCCAGCGTGACCAATAGTTAACCCAGGACCGGACTGGATATAGATCCAATGGTACTCATTTCAAGAGTAGGATCGGCTGGTTTGGCTATATGAATGTAATCCATTTATCACCAATATCATTATGATGTGTCAACTAGCTACAGTCTAGATGGCCCAGTGGTTTGAATCACAGTGCTAACAAGGCTAAGATTCTGGAGTCAGTTGCCAATTGGAGTAGAAATATATAAACTGAATAGGTGTATTCAGGATATATGTGCATGCTATAATGGATAATATCAGTGAAACTGATAACAGATACATGACCTGAATGAAGGATTAGGGTTATGATTATGGTTCAAATCAGATTTCTGGGTGAAAAATGTCACAGTTGTGTTCTTACAGCACGGCCAGTGAATGACAACCATGTTACGGCCCTCCTACCCTTCAGTGCTAGTGTCTTCAGCTTGCTAGCCACGTTCTCTCTCTGGTAGGGCCCTCCCACACCCTCCACCACCCACAGCAGGTCCGCGTCTGCTGGGTAGCGATACAGGTACTGGGCACAGACTGGGGGGGGGAGGGGGGGTCACAGAAAACATACATCACAAACTTAAAAAACAACACCAGCATGGTCTTTTGACTTTACATGAATGTCTTTCTGTATCATGCCTTCCTTGTAAAATACTGGTTAGGTAAAGGGAACGGCTTTATGTATGGGTCGAGACAGGGGGTACTTGCTTTTGTACATGGATTGAGAGAGGGGGTACTTCAAGCCCAGCTGGTCGTCTTTGAAGGAGTCCACAAAGTCCTCCAGGATCTGCAGGCCATGGCCGTGTCCACGATGACACTTCCTGATGAAGATGGAGTTCATGACAGGAAGCTGATAGCACTGGCTCACGAAGCTGTTGCACAAGCTATCTGTGGGAAGAGAATGAGTGATTTAACTACGCTGTATGATACATGAATACAAGGTTATCAAACTCAATATGTCACCTCGTAGGCAAAGTTGTCAAGTTTGTATTGGAGTCACTAAAAACTAGAGTCAAAATATATAGAAATATGGGGCACTTAGTGGCGCAGCACACTAATGCGCATACCACATAAGGTTCCTGGTTCGATTCCGACACGTCTTGCATGTCATCCCTCCTCTGTCTCCCATCCTTCCTGTCAATCTCTACTGTCTCTATCCCAATAAAGCAGAAATGCCCTACATATATTTTAAAAAATAAATTAAAAAAATATCTATATCTATATATATAAATATAAAGATAAATACACGTCAACCTTCTTATTGGCAAATTCTTTAAAAAGGTAAACAAAGCAACATTTAAAAGAAAAGTCAAATGGTTAATGAATGGTCCAGAAGTCTGAATACACTACAAGAGCATTTCCTCGATTAAAGAACATTACAGTCAAAACCGAATAACAACCTCTGGCAATCTTCCTGCTCAATGTGGTTCCAATAAAATTGTGGAAAATTAAATTAATTCCAGCTCATCTTGCTAAATACCAAAGTGTATTGTACAGCATTTACCCTGCTCAGAAGTGGTCTTGTCTCTTTTCTGCTACTAACAAAAAAAGATGGGGACGATGTGTAGACAAATAAAGGCAACCGCTCATCTTTATGTTTGACAAACACTGTTCCTCTGAGTTTGATCAAAACCTCTAATCTTCAGGTTTGACCAAATAAAACCCTGCTGACCTTTGGGTTTGACGGAGTAGAATCCGATGGCCTGTCCGTCCTTCCAGAGGATCTTGGCGAAGTCGTGTTGGCCATGGCAGAGGAATGGAATCTCTGGTTTGTCCATCTCATTGACCCGGTACACGATCCGGTTTAGAACATAGAGCACAATCCTCTCCCCTACAGTCCTCACCTGGAACACACACACACACACACTCTCACTGGTCACAGAAGGCAACACACAAGCATATGTATGCTCACGTTCGATTTTAATACAAGTGTATCAGTGTTACATTGTTGATGATGTATCTACTCTACAAAGAAACACCAAAAATATATACACTGAAATGCACACACACATACACACATACACACACATACACACACACATACACACACACATACACACACACATACACACACACATACACACACACATACACACACACACGTCTGGAGACAGGATATTGCGTTTGTCTGGCATAAGGAGAGAAGCAGAATCCAGGCAGGATATGAGCAGATACAGAGATGCTCTTTTGGACAGTAAAACAACATGAAGACAGAGAGCCATGCCAGTAAACAAGACAGGGTTGCTCTCTGTCCTCCACTCGCTGGCCTGCGGCTGTTTATCCAGCCCAGGAGATGCCTACAGGCATTGTTTTCGAGACACACTCAATCTCTAAACGTGTGTTTCATTTCTGAAACTTTGTCTGGAAGCACAGCACAAAGACAGCACTCAGAACAAGCTCATGGCTCACTGCCTGGAATCACCCTGCAACTGGTTCTGATTAGCAGAGAATAATAGCTAAGCAGACAAACAAATAGACACTCACCCACACGTACGTCCACCCCCACACACACACACACACGTACGTCCACCCCCACCCCCACACACACGTACGTCCACCCACCCACCCACCCACACACACATCCGTCCACACACACACACACACAGTTGTGTTTGTCGTCATAAAAAAGGTCAGGGCCAGGCTCTAAACCCACACTTACTTAAATGTAATTGTAATTTACAAAAAAAAAAAAAAACAGTCTTTTACACACTAGGAGGAGAGGTCTAAGGACAGGCACACTACTGTACTGCATCACTACTGCCGGTTTGCCCTCTTCATTTTGAAATAGGTTTAAATAGCCTGAAATATCTTTTCACTTGAGTTTCTGAGACAGGATATTGGTACAATAACGTGCTATTGTACCGAATGCATGACATAGTCATGGTACCTGGTTGGTTCTGACAAGACATCGTCAAGCTGGCAACACAACAGACAGGTGCGCAGGCTAAGCAAGTAATGCAGAGTTAATGGACCCAAGTATTCAGCCACAAAGCATTGTGGGTGCCTAGTTTACCTTGGAAAGGCCAGTCCTGGAGGGGTCAGAGGTTCTGAGGACGTTGTCCACGGCCCACCAGCGGTCAGCCAGGTACAGAGCTACCACTGATCACCACCAGGAGGGAGACAGCAGGAAGGACCAGAAAAGAGTTAGATATTTGGTTATCTACCAGGAATTACTTATATTACCTCCTAAGCTAATTTGCATAAATCTATCCTAGGCAGAAGCAAACAAATTATTTGACCATACAGAATATAATACATCCTCTGTTCTGAATTAGAATAACAGAGGGGGATGTGGCACCATGCAGGCTACCTGTGAGCTGGTCTTCTGGGGCAAACAGGGCCAGAACCTTGTGACTGAGGTCCCCTCCATAGATGGGCACAAAGCCCATATTAGACAGACTCACCCTGATCTGAGAGGGAGAGAGATGGAGATGCAGAGAGTTGAAGAAAGGTGGAGAGGGGAGGTGGAGACCAAGAGGGATACATATTCCTAGAAACATTTTTCATACAGTGTGAATGAACCTATGAGGAGCTAGTGTAATGCTACTCAACTCAGCACCAGATGTGTTGTGTAAGAGCACTGTTTGTGTGTGTGTGTGTGTGTGTGTGTTGACATTTTCCACCTTTCTGTGGCTGGTGAGGGTGAAGCTCTCAGCCTTGTCTGGGCTGACGTAGCGCAGGCGGCTCATGTAGCTCTCTGCTGCCTTCTCCATCTCCTCGTGGCTCACTGACCCCAACACATCCACAGGGAAATCCATCCCTAGGGTCAAAAGGACAGCAGCAAATTCAATGACAACATGAAGTATACAAACAAATCAGTCCCAATGTTTAGTGGGGTCTAGAGCCAAAGTCATTCATCTGTCAGGAGAATGTCCATGTAGACAATAAAACAACATCTGACACAGACGTTACCATGACGTCAACACTTCAGTGAGACCCTTTAAATGTGTCCCTTCCCCTTAACACACCAAAAGATTGATGGCTACACTTCATCTGCACCTGGCCACTACATAGCCACATAAAGCACTGAAGATGGGAAATAAACACTGACATTTTGGTTGGCTATCAGACTTGGCTTCCCCCCCACCCCCACCACCACCACCACCACACACACACACACAATTATAACCCTTCACCTTCTATGTAAACTGACCTGTTTCACCCAGACATCAAATACCTCTCAAACACACACTGCTCACAGCACTGTGTTACTACCACAACTCTGTGACCTGCGCACACGTACTGTACACTTGGGTCGCAAATTCACAGCACTTTTATAGCGGGTACAAACACACAGTACATCAAGTAAAAACTTAAAACAATGCATGCGAGCATGCACACACACACACGCCTGTCCCAGACTGGCAGCAGGCCTAGCTGTCCTGGGACACTCTCCAGCTGTCACCCCAGATCTGTGTCACCCTCACAATCAGAACGCCAGGGACACAGAAACACGAGAGCACAAAAGAGGGAGGGGCAAGCGGATTCAGAGTCATTACAGAGCCAGGCAGCCAAGTGGCTACTGTAACCCCCATTCAGACTGGTGGAGATCACATCCAGGTTAGCTAGGAGCTAGTGAGCTAAGTCCAGATAAGCCTAAATGCCACAGTCAAGGCCAAAGCACTGCTTTAGTTGTTGACTTTCCTTCCCTCCCCTCATTATCCATTATTACATAACAATTTATACCAAACATGATGCCTTGCATTATGCCTGGACAAATACCACTTCAATTGTGGCCGAGAGGGGGGAGAACCCGACTGAGGAAGGCAAATGTCATCATTTGAACTCAACTAATCACGCGAATACGGGGTGTGTCTTCAAAAGGAGGAGCTTCAAAACCCGCACACAGGTGGGATGCAGCAAAAAAAGAGGGGGGGGGGGGGGGGGGGGTTCTGTGGGTGGCACTGGTTGGCAGAAGAACCAAAGGCTATGCGCTGCTCGATTTGGATGGTGCTCCTGTTTACTGAATGTTGGCCAACTTTGGAGGAGTCGACAATTGAGTGAGAAGATTATGGTGTCGAGTGATTGTGGCTGTGACAATAGGGCCCCCGCAGGGAGTTAGAACTGTGAGCTGCCTGGTTAGTAAACAAGCATGTTCCTACTCTTACTTATTAATATACACACGTTGCTTGTGTGAAACATGAGTTGACTCTGGTCACAATAATGTTCAGGAAAACACTTTTCTGAGGAAGTACCCTGTCTGAATGCCTAGCTCTACAGCTCCACAGCCCCCTCCCCCATGGCTTTACCAGAGAAATTTGGTTCCAACTGGTTTGAGCTGAACATTTTGGGGTTGGCACGTGTCAATGCTGTGATGCATTGGGCACGCCTCCCAAGACAAAATCTGGGGTAAACACTAGGTGCTGGTTAGCCCTCAGACTAGCATAACATGACCCCCTCCAAATGGATCTCATCTCCATTTCACACACGCGACACGCCATACACAGAAACATACAGCCACACACAAACACACACTCTAGTAACACATTTGATCATATAACTTCTGAGTTACTTTCATTTTTAGTAAATATAGGTCCTACTTTTCCACTATAATAAAGGAAACTAAACTGGAGCAGATGTTGCTCATGCGTGTGATCGTATATGTGCGCACAAACACACGAAAAACTTTTCTCAAGCAGCTTAGAAAAAGATTTGCAATACAACCCTGAAAAAACACAACTGACAACAAAAGCTTAAGGCCAGTGTATACATATCTGCCTTAGTTAACCCTTGCACTGAGCCTATATGTTACTACATAATGTCCTTCTATAGGGCCAGGGCAGGAAACAGATACCCAGTCTGGGCCTCAGAACTGGTTCACACTGGATCAGAGAATGAATGTGTGATGTCACAGAGAGCACATGTATAGTCACTCACTCGCACACACTTTCTCTCTGTTGCGTGTGCCTGGAGGGAAACTCACACACGCACTCCATAGACAAATAAACATGAGCAGAGAGCACAGAGCTGTTTTTCTCGTTGTGTCACATACAAAAAGAGTTCTGCTTTCCATACGACCCACCAAATAGATAACACCTTCTCTGTGACATTGACTAGCTAACAAACACTTTAGTCTAGAAACTCTCTTTCTAGCACAATGGTCAGTGTTATGCGAGCGCGCACACATACACGCTGTAATCTATCACTCATCTCTGGTGGAGCTTTACATTCCTCACCAAGTCCCCCTAACCTCACACAAAGCCTCTGCCTCTGCAGAGAGATGGCCAGCTCAGACCCATTATGTGCACTATTCCAAACCAACTTCAAGCCCCTAGCCCCTGGACACTATTAATACACATTGACTGGGTGAATGTTTCATCACAGGGCCTATCAGAGGAGAAGGTAGTTGGTTACCATATCAACAACACCTATCCTTTCAGATCTCCATTAGTGTCAAAAGTACAGTAGGAGGCAGAGCAAGGGGGTTGGTTTGGAATTGGGCAGTTGTCCTCTACTAATGCAATGGGTCTCTCCAATAGCTCGTCACTAGCATTACAGTGAGATCTATTCCACCAGGCCAAGCCGATAACAAAGGCTGTCTGCAACACTGAATGTGTTGGAGAGACTTAAACATGATCATACATGTCATTTAGGGTTCAGAGACTTGATAAGCAAGTTTTAGATACAGTTGACATTTTCCTCATTGTTATGCGAGTAGGGCTCAACATCGGCCTCATTCAGCCTTGTATAGTCACACACTACATACTTTATTTAGCGTTTATTTTAGCAGGGAGTCCCATTGAGACCATGGTTTCTTTTACAAGAGATCCCTGCATACACACAGTTTACTATAATACATAATACACAATTATAACATAATAAAACTCATTTTTCAATAAACAGGTCCTTAATCAAAACTTTAAACTGCCCTAGTGTCACCAGAGCAACCAATTGCAATGTTCTCTGCAGATTGTTCCAGCAGCGAGGTATACCACAACAAATCGGATTTACCCAATTGGGTGGAGACCCGAGGAACCTCAAGAGTTAACCAAGTCTGAGAACGAGTTTGGTCATTTATGCTTTTTCATTTCAATAATGAGGTTAGATAACCTGGGAGTTTATGCAGAAAGGCTTTATACACAAAAAGGGAGTAATGAAGAGATCTACGGGACTTTAACGAGGTCCAGCCAACATTTTGATAAAGTATGCAATGATGAGTATTAAAACTATCACCTGTGATAAAGCAAAGGGCACTATGGTAGATGGCATCCAAAGGTTTAAGAGTAGTGGCTACTGCACCTTGGTAGATGACATCACCATAATCAAGCACTGGCATGAAGGTTGATTGCACTGCTGTCTGCTGTTCAGGGAAAGGCAATATGCATAAATCAGATACATTTTTCTGTGATTTGGTAAATATTTTTTTTTTTCCAGCATTAAGTGCCAACCTCAGCCCAACAAATCTCAGAAAGAGCCTGGTTAATCATGGGGGCAATAGCTTTAAATATTGAAGATTTCTCTCCTGCAGCAGGATTTGGACCAAGTAATGTGGTGGCTATGAATCAGTTTGCTTGGTCATCCAACTAAAGTCTTTGATACTTCTTTACGACCCACACAATAGATATATATTCCTACTGTAGCCAAGGCCAGGACCCAAGAGGAACGGGCTGTGCTCTACCAGTAGGCCCCAACCTACCATTTGGGAAACCCCACAATAAAGACGTACATCAAGAGAAAGGCACAGGGAATGACAGTATTTCCCTCTCCCTTTCCCAATCTCATTAACCCTAACCTGTTAACAAACACAGAGGATTGATGTAGTCATTGTTTTCTGTCTTAATCTAAGGGATTTGTTCCTCAATCCAATTAGACAATTGTCCCTATAAATTATAGCTGTGAGGACTAGGGAATTTGGAATAAGGATTCTGTTTTTCTTGAACCAGGCTGCAGGAGTTTCAGTGAGGCACACCACCATGAAACAGAATGGATTATTTGGGGAATAGAAATAACTTCTCTTTTTTAGATCTTAGATAGCCAAGCCCTATAGCTGGTGGCAGTGTTGTGAAACATCATACTCTTAGCCTTGACAAACAAAAGAGAACAGTATGTTCTTTCAGTGCAAAATACAGGTTCACCATGTATTCTGACTTATCTGACAAAGGTCAAATCAAGGCTAGCAAATGCAAGAAAAGACACGTTTTATTGTATCAATGCGAGAAACGAGATAAATATAAGATCGGGTAATGGAGGCCTCGGGCGACCAGGGGGGCGTGCCTATATCCTAGAATAAGCCTATGCCTTTCCAAAGTTTGTGATCCAGCGAACACATAGCCTAAAAGGAGACCGCGAAGTAAACAAAAACCTAACCCCAACCGTGATCTATGGTGCCAACTAATAAACGCAAAATACCTTAAATTGAGGTTTACGCGTGATCTTTTCGTCCAGGTATCGCCCTGTATGTCGCTTGAAATATTTACATTCCCTTTAAATAAAAGTAGGCTACAAGCCTAGGATCGCGCAAAAAAGTAGCCTAAGAATGAAGAGGGTACGTTCTATGGGGGTGGGGCGGTATGTATTGTTGTACCCTCTTGCTCACCGAAAACAATATGGCATATCAACTCTGATTTAAAGTTAGGCTACTGCACATTTAGGCCTACATGACAACAATAGGCCAATTTTGGTCAAAATAACTTTATGTCGGCGAAACGCGAACCCTTAACTACCCACACCACAAGCACACCCACACTCCAGATACAGGAGTCCATTTCCAACATTTCAGTCTATTGCTTTATCCTTAGACTACCCACATGCCGTGTTCATTGCAATCGCGTCTGACGACCATGCAAAATAATGATGATATTAAAAGAAACAACGCCTACATGTATTCAAAGCAGAGAAGCTGCATTTTAACGAGCCATTTGAATCCAATCTAAAGTGATGCTTGCTACTCATCGAGGGCCGTGTCATCCCCGGTGCGTTGGTGGACTTGTGGGCTATTCTAGCAACAAAACACAAATCTCCGATTCATATAGGCTAAAATCCTAAAGCATCAAATAAAGTAGAGGATTGATAACTCACCTTGCTGCTGTTGCTTAAGCGAAGGCTATTTGTTTTATTTATTGTGCACAAAAGCGGTATATTAATGGAATGTTAGAAACCCAAAAGCCTCCCTGGTAGCGTAGCTTCCCTGCGCGACACTACGCACGTTGTCAGTGATGCGCGCGCTCCGTGCGTTGCCCTCTGGCTGCTCTGTTGGGAGTGGGACAGCAAGAATGTGCTTAATCACGTTACAGCGATTACAACGCAATAGAAGGGCCACGCTGCAACTGTTTTACTAAATATTATTCCTTGAAGGGCCATTAGAGTTTATGTATTATGCTTATTAATTGTAGGCCTGTCTATATGTCTTGTTGCCAATTTGTTGCCCAATAAATTGTGAGTTTAAATAATTATGACATGCCTACAGTATAATCTCTTAATCCTAATAATGAAATTGCCCTTGCAAATATTATTGATTTTGCCCTCTTGCCTGCTACAATGTGACTGTGTCACAAACCATGCTTATATCTATCAGCCTTCTATCGGCTTTAATTGAAAATGCAGAAAATGCTCCAGTGCATAATTAAAATCATGATTACTACGATGCACACAATTAATAAACTTGACTGTCAACATGAAAAACTGTATGTTGCAAGTTAGCCTATACCCTTTAGCCTGTAGTATGTGTGTTTCGGGTGAGTGGGCTACGTTCCCATTGATAAAAATAGCCGCAAGCCTTTCCGCCATATGTTTGCTCAGAGCATGTATGGAGGCACTGGGTTCAATTTCAGCTGTGTGCAACCTCAAGTAAACACTCTTCATTCCTCACTCTGACAGGGTCACTGTCTGTCTGTCTGCATGTCTATCTGCCTGCTTGTCTGCCTGTCCTGTTGGTAACAGTAAACTCATCTTCGGGCACCTGTTAGGTGCTGCAGTTCCTGACAGCCAACAGATGGCACTATTTTCCCTTAATATATTCTGCTCTTCTCAGGTGAGAGCAAAAAAGAGTATGGCGAGGTTTCCACTAGATACGTGATCAGTTTTGAATTGATACCCCTGAGTATCAATACGTTTCTGACAACAGTGGAGATCTTGACCCCAAAACAACATTGTAGTGGTGTGATCAAAGTATTTAAAATATTGCCAAATACTTGAGGTGTGCTTTATTAACATACACGCTCGCACAAACACACATGCACACACGTACGCTCGGACACACACACACACACACACACACACACACACACACACACACACACACACACACACACACACACACACACACACACACCTTCTCTAACCTTCTCTAAAATAAATAATGAACTGTAACTCTAACCTCTCATGGCTGTGTCACCCATCAGTCAGGAGTGTACTGTGTTCTTTAATTACTTAAACCGCTTACAGGAGCAAGGAGACAGATAGAGTCTAGAACTTAATAACACCCTGAATGTGATACTGAAGTGCTAACAAACACCCCAGTGTGTAGGCTAAAGAGAGGGCGGGGGATGGAGGCTTCTGTTGCCTGGGCTCATGTCTTGAGGTATCTGGGCTTCTTACATCTCAGGGGTAATCTATCTGAATTACACTGCAGATTCCTCCACACTTTCTAAAATGAGGAAACAGATGAGAAAATAAAGATCACTGTGTTGTGGTTTCCTCTGGTGGCTTCCTGTTTCCTCTGATGCCTTCTGGATTCACATGGTTGTGAAATATTGGGTAACCTGTAAATGAATGAAACCTCATAGCTAGATAAGGAGGACATTT
Organism: Argentina silus; assembly: GCF_951799395.1. NCBI lineage: Eukaryota > Metazoa > Chordata > Actinopteri > Argentiniformes > Argentinidae > Argentina > Argentina silus. The sequence goes on from NC_139659.1 coordinate 7,241,613, forward strand.
AAGAGTTTAGTATTCTTTCTCATTCTCACTCTTCAGACTGATGTCTTGGTACTTGCTGTAGTTTGAAAGGATGATATCTGACAAGATACACTCGAAAATGTGATGATCATATATTACTGTATGTGTTAGACACAGTCAGAGTCAGGTGGCACCAGCCTTCACAAGAGATGCTATTCTCAGGCATGCAACTGGTGTGTGTGTGTGTGTGTGTGTGTGTGTGTGTGTGTGTGTGTGTGTGTGTGTGTGTGTGTGTGTGTGTGCATGTGCGTGCGTGTGCATGTATGCATGCATGCTGAAGGACTTAAAGTGATCAATAATGAAGGATCAGACTTGGCATGCAAGTGACATTTTAATTTTACTTAAAATTAGTATTATATATGAATGGACAGTTCCTGATCTAATGTCAAAAAGACATGGTTGAAGTCCTTAAATCCATTGAAATAGAGGGTGAAGTGGCCTGGGGTGGTTCGGTGGTCTAGCACTATGGCCTACAGTGGCCTACATACGGCCATGTCAGCATGGGTTCGAATCCGGCCCATGCCCTGCTGACATATGCTCTTCTCCTTACTTCCTGTCCTTTTCTACTGTCTATGTCCAATAAAAAAACAGAAAAAATACAAGAGTGGGACTACCCCACTCCAAAAAATAACATGTAAGAAATAGAGGGTAAAGACATTACATTAGATTTTATGCACTCATTAGCTGAAATCTAATCTTTTAGAAAACATAAGTGGTTTGAAGTTGTTAATTTGAATGGGATAAACACTAGTCCCATGCACTGTATCGCTTCATTTCCTTTCCTGTTCTACTGTTGGCCTGGCAGGATGGGGATGTACATGTTAAAACTCAGTGTACCCCTGTATTGTTTTGTTATCTGTTTCCTGCAGGCAGCAGTGTCAGCATTTGGAGGTTAAGTTTTCAGAGGAAGTGAACTTGTGGTGGTCTAACCTCCTTTGGTACATCCAGACCAGCTAAAGTAAAGTTAGACTTCAACTGACGTTCTAAATGATACGTTTTTCAATCATTGTTATCATTTGTCAAACTGTTTACTCTAATGACATAGCCTATGGACTAGATCTCTCTTGAGATCTCAATTGGAAAAACCTGGTCAAATAAACCTTTAATAGAAAAAGAGGTGATCATGCAAACTCACTGATCAGGCAGTTGTTTGTAACTGCAGCTTTACCCTGTCGTTTAGCAAAACAGCGGGTCCAGCTAACTCCGCTACACCGAACGGAAGAGGCCCCAGACCGGCTCGGAAACGAAAACACAGGCGAGGGAGCCGAGGTGGGCTGAGAGCTAGGCTAAAGCTAACTCCACACCGACTCTCACTACCTAGCCTTTTCCTTGCAAATGTTCGTTCCCTGGCAAACAAGATGGATGAACTGCGGCTGCGGATCACCACCCACAAATGGATTATGGACTGTAATATCATGGTTTTCACTGAAACCTGGCTCAACAGCGAGGTTCCCGACAACGCTATCGAGCTAGCAGGGCGCTGCGTTCTCCGAGCAGACAGAACAGCAGGCGACTCCGGTAAGACCAGAGGTGGAGGTTTGTGCATTTATGTTAACAAGACGTGGTGCACGGACACTACCATCACCGAGAGTCACTGCTCAGCTAACCTGGAGTTTCTCATGGTTAAGTGTAGACCTTTCTATCTGCCCAGAGAGTTCACGTCTACTGTTATCACGGCAGCCTATATCCCCCCGGATGCTAATGCTAAGATTGCTATGAAAGAACTGTATGCTGCCATTAGCAAACAACAGACTCTGCATCCCGAGGCAGCCTTCATTGTCGCGGGTGACTTCAATCACTCCAACTTAAAGACTGTACTGCCCAAATTCCACCGAAATGTCTCTTGCCCCACCAGAGGAGACAGGACATTGGACCAAGTATACACCAGCATGGCTGATGCGTACAAAGCCGTTCCCCTCCCCCACCTAGGTCAATCAGACCACCTCTCATTGTTCCTACTGCCCAAGTACTCAGCACTCATCAAACGAGTGAAACCTACAGTGAGGACAGTCAAGGTCTGGCCAGAGGGAGCTGACACAGCGCTCCAGCAGCGTTTTGGAAACACTGACTGGGGTGTGTTTGCCACTCAGGCCACCCATGACTCCCACACGGACATTAATTCATATGCCTCATCTGTTTTGGACTACATCAATTCCAACATCAGCAGTGTCACCACACTCAAGCGGATCACCACTTTCCCTAATCAGAAGCCATGGATGAACAGTGAGGTCCGACTCCTGCTGAAGGCACGTGACACTGCCTTCAGATCAGGGGATGCTCGGGCCTATAGCTCATCCAGGGCTAATCTGCAGAGGGGCATCAAAAAGGCCAAGCACAACCACAAGCTGAGGATAGAGGATCACTTCAGAAACAACTCTGACCCCCGACGCATGTGGCAGGGCATCCAGGCCATCACTGACTACAAACCATCTAACACCTCACCCCTCTCCGTTGACGCCTCCCTCCCTGATGAGCTGAACCACTTCTACGGCCGCTTTGACAGGGACAACAAGGAGGTGGCCATCAAGGCTGTGCTCCCTGCGGATCACCAGCCCCTCACTCTATCCCCCACCGACGTGTGTGCGGCACTGAGCAGGACTAACGCACGCAAGGCTGCTGGTCCTGATGGGATCCCCGGACGTGTCCTCAGGGCCTGCGCTGTGCAGCTGACTAAGGTTTGGACTGACATATTCAACCTGTCCCTAGCCCAAGCAGCTGTCCCCGCGTGCTTCAAAACCACCACCATCGTGCCGGTGCCAAAACACTCCACTGCAACGAGCTTAAATGACTTCCGACCAGTGGCACTCACGCCCATCATCATGAAGTGCTTCGAGAGGCTGGTCTTAGCTCAACTCAAGACCTGCCTACCACCCACACTGGACCCCTTTCAATTCGCCTACCGGCAGAACAGGAGTACAGAGGATGCCATTTCAACGGCACTTCACTCCGCCCTGTCCCACCTCGACAAGACTAACTCTTATGTGAGAATGCTGTTTATTGACTTCAGCTCAGCATTCAACACCATCATCCCCTCCAAACTGATCTCCAAACTCAGGCAACTGGGCATCAACCCCTCCCTCTGCAACTGGATTCTAGACTTCCTGACCAACAGGCCGCAGTCTGTTAGGCTTCACAACCACACCTCCTCAACCCTCACCCTGAACACCGGCGTTCCACAAGGCTGTGTGCTGAGCCCCCTCCTTTACTCCCTCTTCACCTACGACTGCACACCTGTACATGGCTCAAACACCATTGTTAAGTTTGCAGACGACACAACGGTGATCGGCCTCATCAGCAACAACGATGAGTCGGCCTACAGGGAGGAGGTCCAGCACCTAACAGTGTGGTGCAACGACAATAACCTGGCTCTCAACACCAAGAAGACCAAAGAACTCATTGTGGACTTCAGGAAGTCTAAAGCTGGCGCACACACCCCCATCCTCATCAACGGGACTGAGGTGGAGCGAGTCACCAGCTTCAAGTTTCTGGGTGTCCACATCTCTGAGGACCTCTCCTGGACCCTCAACACCTCCACCCTGATAAAGAAGGCTCACCAGCGTCTCTTCTTCCTGAGGAGACTAAAGAAGGTCCATCTATCTCCTCAGATCCTGGTGAACTTCTACCGCTGCACCATCGAGAGTATCCTTACCAACTGTGTCACAGTATGGTATGGCAACTGCTCGGCATCGGACCGGAAAGCACTGCAGAGGGTGGTGAAAACTGCCCAACGCATCACCGGTTCCTCACTCCCCTCCATCGAGGCTGTCCAGGGCAAACGATGCTTGCGTAAGGCACGCAGCATCGTCAAGGACATCTCTCACCCCAACCATAGACTTTTCACCCCACTCCCCTCCGGGAGGCGCTACAGGTCTCTCCGCACCCGAACCAGTAGGTTCAGAGGCAGCTTCTTCCCTGCGGCTGTCACCCTGCTGAACACGAACACTACACCTACCTGACAACCTACTACCCCCGCAACCCCCCCCCCCACCCGGACAATTGCACTATTGCACTATTACTCCCCTCCCCTGCTCTTACTCTTACTCAATACCACTGCTCTTCTGTACATACCTGTCCATACTGTTCATACTGTTCATAATGCACATAATGCACATATCCTATATTTTCTTTAATACTACTGCACATACTGTAGATACTTGTTTATACTGTTTATACGGCATTCCATATTTATATTTATTCTGCATCTACCTCATGTTACTGTTAATACATATATACTGCTAGACTGCATTACCTATACAGCTCATATGCTGCTACACTGCTCATACTGTAACTATTTATTCTGCTATAATGCTACTGCTACTCACATACTGCTATACTGCACTGCTATATATACTGCTTATACTATACTATATTATACTGCACTACTACTGATCATATATTGCACTACCTGTAAATACTGTTCATTGCACTTTCTGCTATTTTGCACTTCTGGTTAGACGCTAACTGCATTTCGTTGTCTCTGTACTTGTACTCTGCACAATGACAATAAAGTTGAATCTAATCTAATCTAATCTTAAGTGCAGTGGAAACTATTGACCCATGGACTCAAATGGCCTACTAAAAGAACCGTCACTCCAATTCTTATCATTTGTTGTTATAAATTAACTAATGTAAATAATGATATGCAGGAATCGATGGCTATAGGTTGGCTCCAAAGGGAGCCATCTTCAAAGTCCTCATTAGAATCTTCTGTATATCAAGAAGATACAGGGATTTCGCTAAAAATAACTACATTGGTCTCACAGCTGATAATGACATTAAAGAGTATGTGGTCTCTGGCCTTATACTCCCACTTAACTGTCCCTGGATTCAGTCTCTGGTCTTATTAACTTAATAAACTCTTGCCTTTGAATAGCAGCCCTTTGTTTATGCCAAACATTTGAACAGGGGTAATTCTTATAGACAACCAACAATTAGATAGATAGATAGATAGATAGATAGATAGATAGATAGATAAATCTCTTATTTACAGAGAAGAACAATGTGTAATTGAGGCTCAGGAACAGTAAACAAACATTGCATTCTTATAATTTGCCCCTGAAACATTATCTTGTTTACATTAATAAAACAAATGATGAAATAGTTTTAGCACAATGAGACAAACAGGTAAATTCAAACAAAAGTATTTGGATCTCACATCAAGAAAGTTCAAGACACTGTCTTATTCAGTATAAAATCATCCTTTTTTCTTTTACAAAAAGGCCTCACATTGAAGGAAACTTTCAACAAGATTGCACATTATTGATACAATATGTGGTGGTGCACGTGCATTAGTTAATCATAGTTACATTCATAAATGCCTGAGTCTCAAAATTAGCTAGATACCAAAGACTTGAGAGACTCCCATCCAGCATTCTTTTCCGTGACCAGCATTCACCCTTAAATTAACTCAATCTTACTGTACTTAACTAATTTAACCTTCATGTCTGGAAGACTGGCACTGTAAAAACAGGATTGTAGGCCTACAGTACATTAAAATTGTAACCTTTTACAGGTGGAGTCAATCGTGATGAGGCAGACTTCACCAAAAGCCTCTGTTTCTCCTGCAGTTTCTCCTCCAAGCACTCAATGAGAATGGGGTCCAGTTTTGGGTCCAACTTATTGGCAAACCAGTGACCGTAGTTGAGTAGCCATCGCAGCTCTGCCGCCCCATAGATACACACACTCCGGATGTGTGTCCCTGTGCAAGGGGGGTACAAGGACCCCTCCAGATAGTGCCACTTCACCAGCCTTGCCTTACTCATCAGGTCAGTGATGTCAGGCTGGGACCTGGGCACCTCTCCGGGCACCCCTGGCACACGGGTGAGCGTGGCCCAGAAATGCTCATCTGGGGAGTACGTGTCCTCAGACCAGGCCAGGAAGTCTCTGACCAGAGCCGTGGTGTTCATGTATGTGACAAACTCCCACGACAGCACAAAGTAGGCGCTGCCAATGAACATCTCGATGCCGTGCGGCGGCGGATCTTTGGCCCTGTCTGTTTTGATGGGTAGCTTGTGGTACTCGAAGGCTGCGTCTCTCAGCTCGTGGTGGAAAGAAAACCTCTGCTTCTTGAGCTCGCTGGGACGGCTCGTCTCCAGCATGTTAGCTCCTTGTAGTTTCCTCAGCTCTGACACTAGCTCGATGTTCGACCTGAGAGGGAAGTCTTGCCCGCAGAGGTTTATAACATACCTCCACTCTACCTTTGACCTCAGAAGGTCAGACAGGCAATTGAGGTCAGCGCGGAGACGGCTTATGCTGGCGTAAGTCACTGACTCCAGTTTGGAGGCAATAAAGACATTGGGCAGACAGCGGGTCAATGCTTTCATGGCTGAGATGAACTGGGCTGAAGACTTCTGGTCGTAGTGGATACAGTAGATGTTATTGGGGGTGTACACTGCCCTGAGAATCCTCTCCACCATCAAGGCAGATTTGTGCACCACCAGTGAGTACGCGAGAGGGAAGTCAAGTTCCTCCTCTGATACCTGTATGCCTCCATACCGTCTAGACCTGATGTACTGTGGGCAGTTTGAGGTTAGGTTCACTAGACTCTCGTCAGGTTCCTCTACAACATTCCTTCTAATGACCAATGATTTCCCCACCTCTACAGGATCAAGTTCATAAATAGCAGAGCAGTCGATGTTGTATCTATTGGACGGCTGAATGCCATCAACACCCACTGTAGTTCCATATGGCTCGATGAGCATGCTATGTTTCACAGTGGCTTTTAAGCAGAGCAGCAGCACGGCGCAGATTAATAGCAGCCATAATAAAGACGAAATGAAACACTTCCTTCTCAGTCTTTTCAGAAATGTACATCTCTTGTTCATTCTGTGGTAAAAAATAGAGAGATAAGAAACATGTTACATTCTTGAAATATATGGTATAATGATGTATCTATGACTGCTTGGATAGAAATAAAAGTGTGGATGAACTAAATGAATCATTAGGTTATTTGCTCTGCTTAAATTACTCTTCTGGTAAATATATATTCCTGAAAAAATAATCACCTTGCTCAATAAACAGGTATGGTGGTCTCCAGAACGTCCTGAAAAGCTTCCTTGTTCTAGCACCACAGCCTGGAAAGTGTCAAATATGCATATATTACATTTTCCAAAGTAAATCTGAAGACAACAGTATCTTTTGTTGACTAACAGCAACTAGAAGAGGTAGATTATGAACACATAAATCATGAGCTGAATTTACAGCCTCTGGTTGTAGTTTCAAAGTGGAAGCAGTGTCTCAATAATTAAAAAAATTGTTGAATTCAAACTTTTCTCATGACATAATTATCATGAGATGTTGGAGGAAAATAGAAAACATTCTCATTTTACCATTCGTAGACCAAGATCAAAGGAAAAATAGGCTAGACTACGCGTCTCCCGTTCCAACTTTGCGCATGTTACAAATCCACTCAGAACAGAAAACTTCCATTAATCTCTCCAATGTGCTCTACTCCATCTACAGATTTAGTTTTGCTGCATGGTAACTCCCTTATCATGTATTGCCTAGCGCTAATATCTGAGCAACGGTATCTCTAGCTATCTCCTATCGCGCTCTCTCTTTACGCACAGACAGAATGACCCCACAGACAGAATGACACTGGTGATGAGAAGTGGCTCGTTTGACTACAGATAGCTAGCTAGCGGAGAGGTGTGGTCAGTATTAGGGGAGGTGCATGTCTATAAAAAGTAGGCATATGTATGTACAATCTCTCACGAACCTCTATTCTTATGGAGGATCTGCCCCAGGTAAAATTAAGGAGAAAACAGAACCTACAATTAACGCGCAATGAATGTTGTTTTTTGTTGCTGACTTTTTTTTTTCTTCTTTTTTTGCAAATGCAACTGATAGATTCAGCAGGGGCTCTTATGTCTAAGGACAGGTCTTGAGTTATTCTCTGACAACTCTTTTTCACCTGTGGCAGGAAGCTAAATAAATCTTAGCCAAGCATAACCAACCGGTTGACGATATTGAATTGAGGCGATATTAACATTCACACGATTAACTGCTGTAGTAAGCAACTGATTAACAGTCTAATTATGGTAAAGCAGATTTGTACAAAACTTGTTCAATTATCTATTTTAAGTCAGTTTCATTTTTACAGCTGCTATAATTCCTTGGTCAGCAGAAATGATCCCCCAGAATAATTTGGAGTCTATGTTGACATACAGCAGAAAAGTAGGAAGTAAATCCCCCTACTCTGGCCCCTCCAGTTGCTGCCATCTCCCTGTATTGACTTTTCTTAGCAGGGCCTGTTTGAACCTCAAAAATGTTATTCCTCCTTGATATAGTCCGACAGGAACTGGAAAGGGGAAGATTAAGATGCATAAAGTGGCCTACTTGAACAGGACAATTCCCATGTAGAGCTAAACCCTACCAGATGCTCATTTAACTGCCACCTGCCCCTTGGGGGAACATTTAAACAGAAATGGCTCTCATGGAAGGTCTGTAAGTGTTTAAACAACATTATGAAAACCGCATGACTGGAGTCATCTGAAACAAACTAAACCATGTTAACAAATGAAAGAGCCACATGCTTCAGCCAGCTCTCCCACAGCAGCGTAGCATTCGATTCTCATGCTAAAACAATCTCTACAGTTTCCTCCTGACATACATAGAAGGTATAGTAGATTACCTGGTCAGGCTGGTAGACAGACCATAGCTGCTTGAGTGACAAATTGGATAGCGAAATAGAAAAATTCTAAAGGGACTATGTTTTTGGACACATGGATCTAAGTGACAATGGGCTAGACCTGATACTAATATCAAACATGTTATTATTGTATTATAACTACGGTATTGTAATCCTAACTCGAAATCTGTGCGCAATCTTGTATTGACATCAATGGGAAATCACAAATGCTTTTATGCCTGTATAATGGTTCTACCTCAAGCCTGCCTCATCTCAAGGCATGCCATGTCCCTGTTGAAGATAAAACTAAAACTAAAATGTTCTGTTTGAGTAATGTTTATGCATTAATCATAGTTTGATAATTTTTCATAGTACCTCTCTCCTCCTCCTGAAAATTCAGGACAGTTAGTTTGTGCATTTTGTATGACAGTTTTTCTATTGGGTGTATAGTCACAGGAATGGAGGAAGTCTCTCACCAGAACAACCTCCTCATTCATTTCTCCGGCCTGTGACATTCAGAGCATAAACCTGGGGTGGGACCTGTGCCATCTAGCTCTTTCATCTTCTCAGAAGGAAATAATTTAGACTGTTTTACTGTGCCATTTTTCTGATTGTCAAACAATGCTTTGTTTCTTGCCTTGTTCTTGACAACTCCAGCTTTATTAAAACATATTTTTGTGTGTGTGTGTGTGTGTGTGTGAGAGAGAGAGAGAGAGAGAGAGAGAGTCTCAGAATGTGGCTTTCCTGTGCGTATAAGTATGTGTGTTGTTGAAATGTGCCTCCATGGAGCAATTCTATAATGGTTCCAGTGTGTTTCCCCTATACAGTTATAGGTTTTTCACCCAGAATGCCAGGGGAGTTAGTTCTCAGTCTGCTCTCTGTCCACCTCCACTGCAGGCTGCCTGTCCAGATCATGAGGTATTTATTCAATAGAGCCCTACATGTGTCACTAACATTGAGACTCACAGTGGATCAACAGGCTCTTTCAGCAGTGAGAGAGAGAGAGAGAGAGAGAGAGCATGCGAGCAGTGTTAGTGTGATAACTTAATCAGAGGATTCCTGAGAATACATGTAGTTCTTTATTCAGCAGCTATTAGTGCTTTCACATATGGCACTGGGCTATAAAATGATGATGTGGCATTTCTTACTCTCTAAATTAAGTTACTGTAATATGAATGATCAAAATGTGCATTTATCATTCTGTGAATGTTTTTTATTAGCAGAGCTGTGCCTTTAAATAATGAATTATTATCAGTACAACTCCTAAACAAATACAAATCAGACCTTAATAGTGTTTCTGGTCCCTTCAGTTGCTTTTCCATTAACTTTGTACATACTGTACTTATTTACTTAATCCTCTTCTTCATGGGTGGTGACATAAGGCTATATTTACATACTGTAGCCTACTCAAATCGCACTATTATTGGTTGTTAAATCAATTTGTTAAATCAAATATAATAAAACACCAACCAAACCACAACCCAGCAAGCAACACAGGGGTGCTATTCACAGTCCTTTTACTCTGTTCAGGAGCACCAGTATTTTACTAAAATACCCCCCCCCCCCCCCCCCCCATTGAAAAACAGGTTTTTCAACATGACTGGCCAATATTGTTTTTACTTTATTAATTTCTATCATCCAAGAACAGGCTGAGCAGGGCTTATAAGGATGTTTGCCTACTTCTCACCTGTCACCACACAGAACATAGGTTGCCTCCTGGTGGTGAAAAGTATAAAACCAGAAAAGGAGCAGAGATGCATGGGGGTCAAACCATTAATTCTTGGGTTCATATTTTCAGACAAAGTGAAAGAGAACCCAAAGTCATGTACACCTGAGCAGCATAATTGGAAAGGAACTTTGTTAAGAACTTTTGAACTCTATTGATCTGGTATAGGCTATTTGTAAATGTTGATATTAATCATATAAATAGATAATAGAAATATCGTGTAATGTTATCTAAATGTTATTTAGGTTATGTTTGGCAGTTGGCAGTTGCACCCCCTGTGTGGATCATCCTACATTATGGGTCTTCTCTGGTGAGAGCTCATACTTGGCTCACGCCCATCCACTGTGGCCAAACCCTCCTCGTGACGCAGGGCAGCCATTTTCGTAGCCGTGTGTGGATGGGTCACAATTTAGGGGACGACTCTCAAATGAAGGTAAATAATTGCCCTTATAATTAAGGTAATGGTCTAACCCCAATGTTGATGTTATCAGCAATTGATTCGGTTGCATGGGAGCTTGACATGACCTTGCTTGGTGACGGGACAGGGTGAGGAGGGTGGTTCAAGACGGTCACACAGTCACAGGTTGAGACTACTTGGGAATGACAGCTAGCCTAGCTTTTAAGCTAGCTAACACCTTTTAAGCTAGCTAGCTAGCTAACGATCGGCAACTAAAATTGTGTAGGCTATAGAGTACTACTATACTATAGGTAGCCAGCCTATATCAGTGGACCAGGTCGTTAGACATTACAGTAGCCAGCTCTCTAAATACTCACTGTACAAGTGATTTGACTTAGCTGTTGCTAGCTGTTTTAGCTTGAGCTACCTGCCATGACACAAGTTGAACCTAGACAATAAGGGGACGTTGGTGTGGTGTGATTCCTCTCTAGCCATATACTAGTTAGTTGTCAACGTTTATATTGTCGAAACAATGTAGCTAGGTAGCCGGAAGTCCCACACAACATTAGCTACAGTGAAATGAACCCGTATAATAGGTTTTCGAAGACGTGACAGCTGACAAGCTCGCTAGCTAGCTGGATATGATTGCTCCCTTTAAATGTTATATATGGTTATCAATGAGAGCGCATGCTGAAGATTTTACCTGAGGAGCAAAATTACAAGTTTCATTAGTTTGGATGGTTGTCATGTGCAGAGACCTGTATACTAATCTCCCATTCCCCCCTCTACACAGGTGAGTCAGTGACCCCAGGTGTGTTACCATGTTGACCCGTCTGTTCAGGCTGCATGGCCTGCTGGTGGCGTCCCACCCGTGGGAGGTGATTGTGGGCACCATCGCCCTCACTGTCTGCCTCATGTCCATGAACAGCCTGGCAGCTAGTGACCAGATCTGCAGCTGGAAGTACGAGTGCCCCAAGCTCCAGGAGGTGAGCCTGTTGAAGACTCGGTTGGGTTGACACTGGGTTGCATGGCGCTGCACCATGCATCTGCTGTTTAGTAGCCACTAATGATCTTTTTTTTTTTTTTTTTAAACTGTCAAAGTACCTGTACTTGAAATACACTTTTGTAACACAATGCAGGTTGTATTTTACATGTGTGAAGGAAGTCATGTGAAGTGCTTCCCTTTCTGCAGAGAATCCTGAGCAGTGACATTATCATCCTAACCATCACACGCTGCATGGCCATCGTCTACATCTACTTCCAGTTCCAAAACCTTCGACAGCTGGGCTCCAAATACATACTGGGTTAGTATGATGTCACACAAGCTATAACCTTCACATCCATACAACATGGGGTACTGCAGTGGCATTACACTGTATTCTAGAGATAGTGGGCTGGATTGTATTTTTTTTTTTTTTTATCGTGCTTGTCTTCTCACTATCCAGGACCAATGTGTAACATCCACCCGGTGTATGTTATTCATGCAACACACAAGCTGATTAATTTGTATTTATTTCTCTCCAGGTATTGCTGGTCTTTTTACAGTATTCTCCAGTTTTGTGTTCAGCACAGTGGTCATTCACTTTCTTGGGAAAGAGTTAACCGGCCTCAAGTAAGCATCTCCTCACGTCATACGATTGAAATACAGAAGTTAAAGATCATAATTCTATTTAAATGTTTTGCCTCATCACTATTTGAAGATAAGTATACTGTGTTTCAGTGAATAAAGTGGTGTTGTTTTCTCCCCTCAGTGAAGCGCTGCCTTTCTTCCTCCTGCTCATTGACCTGTCTAAAGCCTGTGCTTTGGCCAAGTTCGCCCTCAGCTCAAACTCTCAGGTAGAGCCGTCCTCAGCACCCTCACACGTGTGGAAAAACAATAAAGACCATTTTGGACACAAGTCCCTGAAAAACCCATATTTTTAAACTTGCTTTTAATCTTTAACTATTTTTATTGTTGTTTTCACTGACTGTGCTTTTGTTGTAGTTTTTATTTATCTGTCTATTCTTGTTCTCTCCATGGAATGTATTGTCTTTAAGTACTGAGAAAAGCAAATATACAAAATAAATACATTAGTATTATTATTATTACTCTTGTGTATATACCAGTCAAAAGGCTTGTCTTTGTGGTTGAATACCTAGTATGAGTTGGTGTTTTGTGTGTAGGAGGAGGTGAGGGAGAACATTTCCCAGGGCATGGCCATCCTGGGCCCCACCTTCACCTTGGACGCCCTGGTGGAGTGCCTGGTCATTGGAGTGGGCACCATGTCAGGTGAGGCCTGATTTCCCCTGTCTTTTATTTTATTGTAAATATGTTGTTGTCTTACACTACATGGGATCAATGTGCATCATGATAATCTACAAAGACATCTTCTCAAGAGAACTAAAATAAACTCTGTCTCTCCCCCTCAGGAGTGCGCCAGCTGGAGATCATGTGCTGTTTCGGCTGCATGTCCGTCCTTGCAAACTACTTTGTCTTCTTGACCTTCTTCCCTGCCTGCGTCTCCCTCGTCCTCGAGGTAAGGACGAGCATTAGAATAAGAATGAAAGTGTGTGTGTGTGCCGTGTGTGTTCATGCCCCTCACCCGCCTGGCCTGTGTGTGTAGCTCTCTAGGGAGAGTCGTGAGGGTCGTCCTATCTGGCAGCTGAGCCACTTTGCCCGCGTGCTGGCGGAGGAGGAGGACAACAAGCCCAACCCTGTCACCCAGATGGTCAAGATCATCATGGTGAGGAACGGTTTCCAGTCTAGGAGTCATGTTCACTAGGCACACCACATCTTTACAAAACACTTTGAAAGGAGGAGATACATCCTGAATTTGCACCAGAACTGTCACTTTAGTTGTCAATTTAAATATGTTTGTGCCCACTGAATATTAATGACAATATCTAACCCCAAACCCTAACATACACTTCCATTCCTATCTTGTCTGATGGCTCTTCCTCCCTCCCTTCTCCAGTCTCTGGGTCTGGTGCTGGTCCATGCCCACAATCGTCTGGGGGCTGACCAGTCGGGTCAGAACCGCACAGTAGACGGGTCCAGGACAGACCTCGCTCTAGACGGGCCTATGGACAAGAGGATGGACCCCAACCAGACTCTCTGGCCTCTGAACCTCACCAGGTAAACAACAATAACAATAAATGCTATGTCTTATTCCACAAAGTGGTTCCCTTATATCTTCCCTCTTTTGTTACCCTCTTCCTTTGTATACCGTCTTAAACTCCAACTCCAAACCTGAAAGACTGGATGTGAGTGAACCCTCTTTTGGCTTTTGATGAGTGACCATGTCTCCTCTCTCTCTCTCTCTCTACTCAGTATGGACCTGGAGCAGGTGTTAACCCTGGGTCTAGCTCTGCTCCTGGCTGTGAAGTATGTCTTCTTCGAGCAGACGGAGACAGAGTCTCCCCTGTCCCTAAAGAGCCCCATCATCAACTCCCCCCTAGGACTAAACCAGAGGGGGGGAGAGGACTGCTGTAGGAGGGAGCTTGCTGCACCCAAACCCCCCCAGAGGACCAGCAGCACCCCCACCCTTGTCCCTAAAATGGACTCTGAGCCTGACACAGTCACTAAAGACGAGAGGGGTAGGGTTGGCCGTGGAGATGTCTGTTTTGTTTTGAAACTTCTCTTTTTTTGACAGTTTATAGATCATATTCACTTTGACTTCTCTCTCTTCTCTTCTCTCTGTAGATGAGGTGATTCGGCCCCTGGTGGTCCCCGTGGAACAGAATGGCCCCTCCCTGTGTCCAGGTTTTAGGGACACTGTGACAGAGGCCCCCTCTGTTGCTCTACCTAACCCCCTCTCAGAGCCCCGCTCCCTGGACAAGTGTCTGTCCATCCTCAGAGACCCTCAGGTGAGCTGCCCTTGCATAGAAAGAAACAATTTCATGGACACGTTGCTATTGAATGACCAGTCCAATTTTTAACATATTGTGAATTTGTATGAATGTTTGTATTGATTGCTCTCTCCTGACACCTCTCTCCAGAGGGGCGCAAATTTCCTCAGTGACACAGAGGTCATGATGCTGGTGACCTCACGCAACATCCTTACCTATAAGCTGGAGGAAGTCATGGAAACGCCAGAGAGGGGTGTGGCTATCAGGAGACAGATGCTGTCGTCCAAACTGCCCGTTTCCTCTGCCCTTGCCTGCCTGCCTTATAAGGACTATGACTACTCCAAGGTACTGGTACAGGAATGGATATGTTCATGGACATGTGCTGTATCGTCCTGTCATTCACGTAGTAAACCTGTCATCAGTGTCAGTGACTCAAAGTGAGTTGGGCCTTGGTGAGTGATGATGGGTTGGTTCATCACTGAAGTCTCCCTCTAACTTCCTATTCCACAGGTTATAGGCACCTGCTGTGAGAACATCATTGGCTACATGCCCGTGCCAGTGGGAGTGGCTGGCCCTCTCCTATTGGATGAGAAGCAATTCCACGTTCCTATGGCAACAACAGAGGGCTGCCTGGTGGCCAGCACCAACCGAGGATGCAGGGCTGTCGCTGTGAGTAGTGTGGGTGTGGGTGTGTGGCATGTGGCACATTTACGAGCTGCACAAGGCCCTCTGAAGGACACCTCTGCAGTGAGAGCTCCGGACCCTGGCGCTAAATCACCCACCAGGGCTAATCTCACAGCCCAAGGTTGGGTTGGTGTGCGTGTGTGCTCTAACTCTCCTCTCTCTCTCCAGCTGAGTGGTGGTTGCAGCAGCAGGGTCATGGCTGATGGTATGACCAGGGGTCCAGTGGTCAGACTGCCCTCAGCCTGTCGGGCTGTGGAGGTGAAGACCTGGCTGGAGACCGCCGAGGGCTTCAGGATCATCAAAGAGGCCTTCGACCACACTAGCAGGTCAGGGGGCTCTCCACCTAGATATTACATCTGAAAGGATGACAGCCAAGATGGACCTGAAGGGAACTGATAGATGTGGCTCTATGAGGTGCCTTTAAGAAGTGTGGAAAGGTTGGGGTTAGGGGTTCACCTGGGACAGGTTGTAAGCGGATGTGTCCGTCTGTGTCAGGTTTGCTCGTCTGGAGAAGCTGTTGATAGGTCTGGCAGGGAGGAACCTGTACATCCGCTTCCAGTCACAGACAGGAGACGCCATGGGCATGAACATGCTGTCGAAGGTAAGCTTCTACACATTGATGGAACTCAGAAATGATTCATGAAATGAAACCAAATAAATACTGAAACAATACATGAGTATCGATGATTAAATGTGCACATTCTGTCTGACTCCATCTAGAGGCAGATGTAAAGAGACTGCTCTACCTCGCATGTTGATTGTTGTGTGTGTGTGTCCTTCCTTCCTTCCTTCCACAGGGCACAGAGCAGGCTGTGAGAAGGCTGCAGCAGCAGTACCTAGACCTGCAAGTGTTGGCTGTCAGTGGGAACTACTGCACTGATAAGAAGCCTGCAGCCATGAACTGGATCCTGGGCCGGGGGAAGTCTGCTGTGTGTGAGGCCACTATCCCAGCCATGGTGGTCCGAGAGGTGCAGTATCCCAATATTCCTTATAGGCCACCTCCTCCTCGTCTCTTTGACGTCATCTGCTGTATTGATGTGAAACAGCTAGGCTGGTAGAGTCAAACATGGGCCGATCGGCATTCTTAGCCGTTTTCACTTTTTTAAAAATGTATTTTTTCATTATAGATTTTAAAAAAAAATGTTATGCCATTTCGGATGTCCGATCACCGTGCCAATGTCTACACATCCCTTGAATATTGTACCAATTAATATAGCAGGTATCAAAGCTGGTGGTGCTCATTTTGAATTTACTGTCTTTGGTGGCTTTTGACAAGCCATAACTTCTCGCTTAAAACATAGGTTTTGGTTATTAATTTCTCATGTTGACTCATCAGTGCAGATGAAGGAGAGGAAACTAGGTGCGAAAGCCATTTCAGACCATTTAGATGCACTTCATGTGGACTGTGTCCCAGTACTCTTCATTGGATTCCTAGTGAATCATAGATATATAGATAACTATTATATAACTACTAGATAACTATTATCATCGATAACTGAAGGGACTGGATGGGTTGCCATTATACTTCTGTTCCCCAACAACTAAACCGTGTTGTTCTGTAGGTCCTGAAGACCAGCACTGCTGCCCTAGTGGAGCTGAACATCAATAAGAACCTGGTGGGCTCTGCCATGGCTGGCAGCATCGGGGGCTTCAACGCACACGCGGCTAACATCGTAGCAGCCATCTACATTGCCTGTGGACAGGTACTGTCTATTGTAACACTCAACCCCCCCCTGGCCCTTACACCATGACACTTATTTTAGATTTGAGAGGACTAGACTTTAGCAATTTGATAATGGCTCTTACTCTTAAGGTAGGCTAGGTGAGGGTTACCGCATTGTTTACACTGATCGAATCAGCTCGGCTCTAAACGAGCTTTGAACAGAAACAATTCTCCTTGAATTGATGCAAGTAATAGATTCCTCTCTCTGTCTGTCTGTCTGTCTGTCTGTCTGTCTGTCTGTCTGCTCTGTAGGACCCGGCTCAGACGGTGGGCAGCTCTAACTGTATTACTTTGATGGAGCCTGCTGGTCCTGAAGGAGAAGACCTGTATATCAGTTGTACCATGCCCTCTATAGAGCTGGGCACTGTAGGGGGGGGAACCAACCTGCCCCCACAGCAGGCCTGTCTACAGGTACTGTACTGAATTGAAGTGTGTGTGTGTGCGTGCGTGCGTGCCTCCAGTCGACTGACCCCTTTTGTGTGTGTTATAGATGCTGGGTGTGCAGGGTTCCAGTCTGGCTCAGCCAGGGCAGAATGCTCGTCAGCTGGCTAGTGTAGTGTGTGCCACCGTCCTGGCAGGAGAACTGTCACTAATGAGCGCGCTCGCAGCTGGACACCTCGTTCAGAGCCACATGACACATAACAGGTACTACAATACCCAGAAAGCCATACCCATATTGGGTTTTAAACTCTCGTGCAATTGTTTTCTTTACTGTACTGACTTTCAGTTGGCTCTGTTTTTCAATCAGGTCTAAAGCAAATGTGAAAGAAACGCCCACATCACAGTCAGAGGAAGCAGCATGACAGACAAATATGCCAACCAATCAGAGTAAAGTCCTCTTGTGACGATAGAGGGCCTGCAGAGAATTCTGGAAGCTGTAGCAGCCTGAGTGAGCATGCTCAGATCCTCTCTCAGAACTTTCCAGCTCACAACACTGGGGGCGGGAAGACATTTAGCCCCTGAACACTCAGGAGAGTGGAACTGCTAAAAACCTCTTGAGAGACTCCGGATGACTGGACCCAACACTCATACGTACTGCGGAATGGAACAGGACCCAAGGTGTGCGTGTTGACGTAGTGAGTTGTTTATTCAGTGTGAATGTAAAGAATAAGAGGGACTTTTTTTTTTTTTTTTATAATAATAATAATAATTATTATTATTTTTAATATATTCTACTATTTGAGTGCCAAATGTGCCAATTACTTAAATGGCCACTGAAGACTGTGATCCACTACTAATACAAATGAGGATTCTAGCAAGTACCTTCTGTTGCAATAGTTTTTGAAGTTGAATATTTCAATTCATTCAGGGCCAAATCCAAACTTGAGATCAGAAAGTCAGAGTGAGCGCATCTCAAGTTAGGATTAGGCCCTAACTTGCACTCTGCCTGGAAATCATGGTTATAAGAATTAACTGCTTAAAGTGGTAAAAACTGACTGCTAGTCAGTTTAAGATTGTCAAGATCACAAAGGGAGAGGTGTTTTTGCACTTGCTAAATGTCTTGATTGAGAGACAAGCACATACAGTGCATTCGGAAAGTATTCAGACTCCTTCACTTTTTCCACATTGTTATGTTACAGCCTTATTCTAAAATGTATTAAATTAATTGTTTTCCTCATCAATCTACACACAATACCCCTTAATGACAAACTGGTTCCAAACTTCTTCCATTTAAGAATGATGGAGGCTACTGTGTTCTTGGGGACCTTCAATACTGCAGAATTTTTTTTGTACCCTTCCCCAGATCTGTGCCTTGACACAATCCTGTCTCTGAGGTCTATGAATTCCTTCAACTTCATGACCTGGTTTTTGCTCTGACATGCACTGTCAACTGTGGGACCTTACATAGACAGGTGTGTGCCGCTCCAAATCATGTCTAATCAATTGAATTTATGACAGGTGGACTCCAATCAAGTCGTAGAAACATCTCAAGGATGATCAATGGAAACAGGATGCATCTGAGCTCAATTTCGGGTGTCATAGCATAGGGTATGAATACTTATGCAAATGTGATATTTCAGTTTTTTATTTTTAATAAATTAGCAAACATTTCTAAAACCCTGTTTTGGCTTTGTCATTATGGGGTATTGTTTGTAGATTGATGAGGGAAAAAAATTATTCAATCCATTTTAGAATAAGGCTGTGTCATAACAAAATGTGGAAAAAGTGAAGGGGTCTGAATACTTTCCAAATGCGCTGTAGTTCTAAATCATTTTGGTCAAGTCTAAAGCTAACATGCCATTTCTTGTTATGAATGTGTGTGTTTTTTTTTTAAATTATTATTTACAGTATCAATAATGTTGTTGGATAAATGCACTGTAGGGAGCCCAAAACAGGGTTCTATAATGTACAATATGTTTCTATGATTCTTCTTGGTCTGAGTATATGAGAACCTGCCATAGAAACTGCACTGTGCCTTACAGTGGGCTGTTTGTTCAGGAGAGTCACCTTCAGTAGAGAGTGTAGATGTATGATAGTGGGATAACTGTGGAAACATAAAGCCATATAAGTCGCATTGAATAAAATCCTTCTGTTTAACTTGTATTTATATATAAAAAAGGATACATAGGGCTGGTTCCCTGGACCTAGAATGAGCCTACTCTTAAACTGAAATGTGTGATGTAGTTCAGGCCCATCTGTGTCGGGGGGGTAAATCGCATGATGATATTCAGTGTTATGAGGAATCTTTGACAACATATTCAGCTGCAATGGGCTTTTGGCTTGATGAGCAGTACTGGTACAGTTAAGGTTTCATGTTGGCTACCTGTTGTGAAATGCAATAAAGAAGCTCAATTGTGGCCTTAAATTATGTTTGGCCTTTCAGCTTTTGCTCAAATGTTAATCTGTACAATTAAAATCTGTCACTGTCCAATGATTTCCATCTATTTTGATACAAAAACTGAATAAATAATATTAAATGTTTGGTTCCGTTGAGAACAATGGCTTACAAGCTGTGTGTGTGTGTGTGTGTTTGTGTGTGTTTGCTGAAACCATGAGCATGAGTTGAGAAGCAAAGGGAAAACAAACACTGAAGAGCAAAAATGGAGAAGAATGTGAATCATTTAATTGTTCTTTCTAAACAGGGCTAAATAGTGCCACAATTTCACAGTAGTTTTAAGAAGATCCCAATAGCTTTAGTGACCATTTTACTATCAAGATTTCCCCCCAAATTACATTACATTCAGTGCAAATGCAACTAACAAAAACTAAACTCTTAGGAGGGATGTGCATCTTAGGTGGGACATCACCAGGCCTTTCTCCACTTAGCTGACTGCTAAGTATCATCCGGCTTAACCTTGCCTCACCGCTACAGCATGACCACTTACCAAGGGGTCCTGTCCAGCTAATTTTAGGGCAGGCTTAGTGTTAAGGATCTCAATAAACTGTCTGTCTGTCTGTGTGTTTGTTTATGCTTAGTCAGTTCTGCTATTAGTGGTGTGGAATAATCACTGATTGGACATTTATTCAAATAGAAAATAGACAACTTCATACATTGTTTGTGCTATCAATGTACAAATAAATTATTGGACTTCATTGCAAATGGGTAAACGTACAAAGGTGAAATCACTTCGACCAAATCAAGGTACACAGAAACTGGTTGTAATGAAAGCCAGCATACAATACACATCACCATCCACAAATGTCTCAATTGTACAGTAAAGTTGCTTGGCATATGGCTCCACCAATTAGCTGGCCTTTTGGTGAAAATCTGTTTCTGCTGATTGCATTATCACAATGTTTGGATTAAAATAAGTATGAAATGAATTAGACACAGATTAACCCACAACCCATTTTTCATATAAATGTGTACTATGTTTTTGAGACCATTATTGTTTCACAGGAGTACCCAGCGAGGAATACCTTCCTCTACTGTAAAACAATGCCACTGTTGGAATACCGTGCAAGGCCTCCTCTTCCCTGATGTTAACAATTACAGTTCTGACATGATTGGTGAAAGGAAGGTCTCCACAACATGTCAGAGCTGTGATTAAAGAAGAGAGGAAGAAAGGAAGGTTTCTTGCGGAAGTTTCTGATCAGGGCCTCAGGCACTTTTCTAATGATTCCATTGGTGTATGATCAGCCCCTGTCCCTTTCCAAAGCACCTACTTAATTCCTCTTTCTAAGGCATATGGAGTCCATTCAGTCACAACAAGCAACTGCAGACATGTCACAGACGGATCTGAAGTGAAATGGTTGGTGACATTATATACAATGAATCAAGACATCTAAAATCACAACTGTAAATTGTGCTGCTATACAGCATGTACAACCCAAAAGTAAAGAAACATGGATGCTTTTATACAATAAACATTTCAAAACAAAACATTTTTTGTCTCATCCCTCCATCAGTACCAGCAAGTGGTGTTTTCACCAGAGAGACGGTCAACAAAAAGGTCAAGTCTTATGTCATAGGGGTCATAGGTAAATGACAGCCCTCTAGACTTCTTTTGTTTCGTTTTCACAAACAAGACGATCATTCCAGAAAAAGGGGACCCAATCGTTTTGTCGTACTAGAAAAAATTAGCAGCATGAGAGTAAGCTGTGAGACCACTGAATATTATAAAAAGCAAAATCAACACAGAATAGGAACAAATTCCATTTCTTAAAAAAGGACAACTACAAAAAGCAGGACTAAAATAGAGCCAGTTCAGCCTTGAAAATTGCTTTCTTATAAACTTCTTATACCATATACGTACATTTATATATATTATATCAATATATCTCTGCCATATACATCTCTGCCAGAAAAGGGAAAAATTGATATTTTGGCTATTCTCACATGTCTCTGCATAAGCATGGAAGCTAGCATGACACCTAAAGTAGAAGGAGGACTCATGGGGGAACTAGCATGAGGGCTAGTTTGGAAATGAGCATTGGAACTAGCTTGGAAGTTAGAATGAGGGCTAGCATAGACGCTAACAAGACAGCTAGCAGAGGAACTCATGTAGAAGCTAGCAAGAGGAGCTTGGATGGGTTCAGGTTGCTATGGCAGCAGCGTTGTTATCAACAGTCTGATGTCAGGGGCGAAGTGGGTCCTCTTTGCTCCATGCAGCTTGGGGCTAGGGGGTTGTTTCTGTGTGCTCTGGCGAACCAGTGGTAGGGTCAGGAACTGAGGAAAAAAAACAAGTGGAGTATGTAAATCACCAAGTGTCTCAAAACTATTCAAACAATCAGTAGATCCAAATCTCTCATTACTTTGGCAAAAATTATTTAAAGGCCCTGTATTTGTGACTAACGATGATCATAGTAAAAAGTACAATGTGTTCTTTTACCTGTGTGCCTCAGAAAAGGATGGGTTTCCCAGCAGTCTTCTCCTGGACATAAGAGGTGAAGCGCTTGAGGAACTTGGGGTACTCCCTCTTAGCCACCGCCCTCAGGACAGAGGCAGGAGCCCAGCCGCCCGGATTCACTAAGACAGGGAGAGGAAATACATCTGTTCACTCACCTGACATTCTACTTTCACCTACATTCATCAATGATCCTGTTCAGACAGACAGCCTTTGTGTGGTCAACACAGTATATATTGTATTGTAGATCTAATCAATGTGACCAATGTTGTTTTCTAGCAGGGTCATATCCTAACCACCCAGCATAGAATAGAACTCACCATTGGCGACGTAGGTGATTTTACATGTTAGGTTGTCCCTGCTGATCTCTTTATCGCCCTCTGGTGGACTGACCAGGGTCTGACAGATCATGGCAATGCTGATTTTGGCACGGACACATCTGTTGGTGGGCTGATGATGACAATGGCACAGTGGGTCATTAATATAAATAAATAAATAAAGGCAATTGACAGAAGGTTAAAAAAATCTGAAATCTGATGAATCAGTAGAGTAGACTCACCTGGGCGTTGTCGTGGTCCACTGAGAAGTTGCAGACCAGCCAGGTGTCTGGGTCATTCTCATTGTTGGCCAGGATCTTCCTCATGGCTGACAGGTAGAGCACATCCCTCTGGGACGCAGGCCATACCCGCTAAACACACACAGGTGTTAGTGAGCCAGCTGCAGATACTCATGGCAGAGTTGGTTTTGTTTTTGTGTGTGCGCATGCGCGCGTTCGTGTGTGTGTATGCGTGTGTACGTGTGTGTACGCACACCTCACAGGTTTCCACTTACCTTGTGTGTCTGATAGACGATCACGGCGGCGTCTGACAACGTTTCCACAACGTTAAAGTTTTCAATAGTGGCTGAAAAGAGGGAGAGGACAAGGAAACATCAGAACAATGTCAGGACGCGTTGTAGAGAAAAAAAAAACTGTTGCCCAATGGCACTTGAATGTATTTCTTTGAAGTGTAATATAGGTTAATATAATAATGTGTAGGAGAGGTGAAAACCACTCCATCTTCCGGTGTGGTCGGCATGTGTAAACCCATGTTTAACACATCATAATATATGCCATTTAGCGGATGCTTTTATCCAAGGTGACTTACATTGCAGTGAGTGCATACATTTTTCAGTGTATATGGTCTCAGCGGGAATCGAACCCCCAACCTAAGCGTTGTTGGCGCCACTTACTCTCCCAGTCGTTACGGACGTCTGTGTCCCAAAAGTAGTGGCAGACCTCGTGCCCCGTCACCCCCTTCACACTGTGGGTGGCCTTCAGAGGGTCCAGG
This sequence comes from Argentina silus, assembly GCF_951799395.1. Taxonomy (NCBI): domain Eukaryota; kingdom Metazoa; phylum Chordata; class Actinopteri; order Argentiniformes; family Argentinidae; genus Argentina; species Argentina silus. The sequence goes on from NC_139659.1 coordinate 7,265,234, forward strand.
ACTATCCCATTCTCCTCCACCTCTCTCCTGTACACCTGAAAACACACACACACACACACACACACACACACACACGGGGAAACACAATGTGAGGACAGGTCTGGAATTTCTGAAGTGCTGTTGTGTCTTCTTCAACCTATCCATGTGCACAGACCAACTTTGTTACAATACTTCCATAGGGTTGTGTGGGGGACGGAGACAATGGCTCAGTGGTTGGAGCGCAATGCTAGCAAGGTTCTGTCTAGAAACAGGAGCCCCTGGGTGGAACGCTCACCTTCATCTCTCCCTCCTCCACCACCAGCTGCCAGTTAGCGTCTCCGCCCATGTCTTGCAGGGAGTAGGTCATGTGATTCTGCACCATCTCTTCCACCTATCACACACACAGGAAGAGGAAGTGACAGACACGGTCAGAGGGATATTAATCACACGCACACACACCACACACACACGGATATCTGTCAACGGTGCGTACAGTGGAGTTAGTCAGTCTGGATGAGTGGTCAGAGGTATCATCAGCATAGGCAGAGCCTCACAGAGAAAAAACACAAGACAAGCACCACTTGTGTTCTGGTGACAGATTAGCTTTGGCATGCCAAGCAAATGTCTGTGCTGCATCACCAAAGCAATGTCAGAGGGGCAGCAAACATCATGCTAGCTTGGACAGAGACTGGTTGGGTCCATGTGCTTCTATATTGGGTGGATTGGACAGCACAGTGAATAGTTGGGTCTTCATTCCTGGATTAAGCTTGTACAGTAACTGTAAGTAACAGCTCTCATGCAGCCATTTGTACAGTATACAGGGAGACACTGGGGGACCGATGTGCAGTAACTCAGCCCGGGTGCTGTTACCTCAGTGCTGAATCTGTGGACTTCGTGAGGGGCAGTGACTACCAGAGGAGAGGAGGGGTGACTATGGGGCTACAGGGAAGATGATAAGAGATGGATGAGGAAGAACCACAGAGGAGAGAACGTGTCAGACTAAGATTTAACAGAGAAAGGATTGAGGAAGAGAGAGGACGCAAGAGATTTTATATATATATTAGGTACACCTTGCTAGTACCAGGTTGGACCCCCTTTTGCCTTCAGAACTGCCTGAATTCTTTGTGGCATAGATTTAACAAGGTGCTGGAAACATTCCTCAGAGATTTTGGTCCATATTGACATGATAGCACCACGCAGTTGCTGCAGATTTGTCGGCTGCACGTCCATGTGAATCTCCCGTTCCACCACATCCCAAAGGTGCTCTACTGGATTGAGATCTGGTGACTGTGGAGGCCATTGGAGTACAGTGAACTCACTGTCATGTTCAAGAAACCAGTTTGAGATGATTTGAGCTTTGTGACATGGCGCGTTATCCTGCTGGAAGTAGCCATCAGAAGATGGGTACACTGTGGTCATAAAGGGATGGACATGGTCAGCAACAATACTCAGGTAGGCTGTGGCGTTTAAATGATGCTCAATTGGTACTAAGTGGCCCAAGAAAATATCCCCCACACCATTACACCACCACCACCAGCCTGAACCGTTGATACAAGGCAGGATGGATCCATGCTTTCATGTTGTTTACACCAAATTCTGACCCTACCATCTGAATGTCGCAGCAGAAATCGAGACTCATCAGACCAGGCAACGTTTTTCCAATCTTCTATTGTCCAATTTTGGTGAGCCCGTGCAAATTGTAGCCTCAGTTTCCTGTTCTTAGCTGACAGGAGTGGCACCTGGTGTGGTCTTCTGCTGCTGTAGCCCATCTGCTTCAAGGTTCGACGTGTTGTGCCGTCAAAGATGGTCTTCTACATACCTTGGTTGTAACGAGTGGTTATTTGAGTTACTGTTGCCTTTCTATCATCTCGAACCAGTCTGGCCATTCTCCTCTGACCTCTGGCATCAACAAGGCATTTTTGCCCAGAGAACCTCCGCTCACTAGATATTTTCTCTTTTTCGGACCATTCTCTGTAAACCCTAGAGATGGTTGTGCGTGAAAATCCCCGTAGATCAGCAGTTTCTGAAATACTCAGACCAGCCTGTCTGGCACCAACAACCATGCCACGTTCAAATCACCTTTCTTCCTCATTCTGATGCTCGGTTTGAACTTCAGCAGGTCGTCTTAATGCATTGAGTTGCTGCCATGTGATTGGCTGATTAGATATTTGCGTGAACAAGCAGTTGAACAGGTGTACCTAATAAAGTGGCCAGTGAGTGTGTGTGTGTGTGTGTGTGTGTGTGTGTGTGTGTGTGTGTGTATATATATATATATATATATATATATATATATATATATATATATATATATATATGAGAGAGAGAGGGGGACAAGTAGGGGGAGAGAGAAATAGAAGGAGAGAAGACAGACGGAGAAAGCAAGGGGAAGAGAGAGAAATGGAAAAAGAGAGCGATTGAATGAAGGAGATGAGGGTAATGTAATATCTGTGTTCTGTAATATCTGAGTTAAGAACATAAATTACCTTGTCAGCAAATCTGTGAGTGCCCATGGAGGAGTAGATGTCTCCAGCGGGAACAGGGCTGGACCTCAGTATCCTTGACTTCTCTGTCTGAGACTGGACACACACACACACACACACACACACACACACACACACACACGGTTACTGTCTTTAAGTAATCACTGCTAGTGATGGCATGTATCGATTCATTAGGAACTGTAATAGTTGTATCATGATTGTGTCTTGTCATTGGCTGAAGGTTCATCTGTTTACCTGTTCCTCAATCTTGTCTTGTCTATCAAGAGCAGCTTCAACCGCATCGAAAAACTCATCTTCATTGATGAGGCTGTTTGGACCCTCCTGAGAGAGAGAGAGAGAGAGAGAGAGAGAGAGAGAGAGAGAGAGAGAGAGAGAGAGAGAGAGAGAGAGAGAGAGAGAAGGGAAACATGACAACGGTTACCTCAGTATGCAATTCACTGACAACACGGAAGCTAAGTGAAACAAGTGTATGAAGTATGACAGCATATCCTAAAGATATGTGGTATGAGAGTTTGCAATGACCTCACCTCGTAATCTGGGCCTCCAAAGTGGGACTTCTTCTTCAGCTCAGACAGAGCACACTTGTAGCCTTCCCCTATCCTCCGCCTCTTCTCCATCTCCTACACACACACACACACTCAAAATTACACACTTTCACAGGAATCAACCGTTGCACAAAGCGTTGCCATATCAGTAGAGCAAGAGAAGAGAAGAACTTTTGTTCATTTTAAAATCTACTTCTATAAATTCACCGAACATTCAATGTACCCAGTATGGCTGCAGGGCCACACACACACACACACACACCACGATTGTTGCAATCCAATAATGTATTCTATCTATTCTAACCCTCTGCTGCTACTGTACCTTGTCCAGTCTCTTTTGCCAGCTGTCCTCCCTCTTCACCATGAGGTCAATGCAGTGGGAGAGGGTGGCCAGGATCCCAGCAGTGGTGGCCTTGAACGTGATGGCCTCGCCTTTAAAGTCTATCCCATTGATGCCCTTGGGACTCAAGAACACTGTAGATACAGGAGAGCACAGGAGGAGAGGAGAGAGAGAGAGGGGGGGGGGGGGGGGGAGTCCAACATTTATTCAGGAACAGAAATGAGCGCCCAAAACATCAAATGGAAGTTTCTCATGTGTTCTGTAAAATATGTTGTTACTTTAAAAACACTTCTGATTGTCTCCAAGTCACTCTTCTTGCGTACAAAGCTGAAATGCCTCAATTGTTTACTGTAGGATGACTATACAGGAAGTGCATTTGACTGACGTGTTGCAGCTGTGGCACCCCTCCTTAAAAACTAAATGAACCATCTTGTAATTTAAAACAGAAAGCTGCTGCACTTACGCTTCTCTTTGCTACCGTTGTTGTTGTGCAGAAACTCTCCATCTGTCCGAGTGTTAGGGAAGTCATCCTCATCATCCTCCACAACTGAGAGAAAGAGAGATCAGTGTTAGTCAAACAGAAACGCCTCTTATAGGGCCTTACAGAGAGCCGCCAAGAGGGCCAGAGTAGGGTAGTGCCTAGTCGCCCATGCACACAGCCACCCAGCACGGCCAACAGACAGACAGGACGCCACTGTACTGAGATCACAACAATGGTCTGGCTTCATCTTCAGGAGGGAGAGGGGGGGGGGGGGGGGTGAGGAGAGAGAGGGGGGCGGAAGGGGCCTTTAAAGGGTAACAAAAGAAGGGCTTGATTCTTGGTGGTCATCCACAGGCGTTCAGTGTTGTGACAAAGCACAAACTCTGCCATGAGCAAATGTTCTGGCAGTGGAGAGAGAGAGACAGAGAGAGGCAGAGGAGAGAGATATAAAGTGAGAGAGAAGGGGATAGGAAGAGAGAGAGGGAGGTTGGAATGACCGCATCTCAATAAGGGGGCTGAGGGGCACATTCCACAAAAGATTCTGCAAATGTTTCCCCAAAGCTCTAAATATTTTCATTATGCACACATGTTTAGCATTCCTCCTGGGCACACCAAGTATGGCAAGCTTGTTTGTTTGCTTTTGCACCACAATGGTCAAAACTAAAGTCATCTGCATGTTCAGACTGTGTAATCCTTAAATCAGCCAGATGACTGTCAAATCCCATCAGGATTTCCCTCACCTCCCACTGGAGCATTACGTTAAGAAGACACAAGATACCAACACAAAACAATCAACTCAGGGAGAAGATGAATAGTGAATGTGATTGACCTTCTACTTAATGCATGTATGGTACTCTCACAGAGTGAACAAGCCTTCCTTCACGTTCTAACACAGAGGGGTTCGGTCTCAGATGAATTTAAAGCAACTTTGTGAGAAACCAAACTGGTGATCTGAATCTGATTCCCGGCTCTTACTCTTGTCTCTCTGCAGCTCGTCCTTGGACACATCTGCGCAGCCGTCAAAGTACTTCTGCAGCGTGTCCACCTGTCTGCACAGGATGTCTCTGAACGTCTCCATCTCCGACAGCTTCTCCCTCAGGCTGTGGCCCTTCTGGCGGAACAGGGAGGGTTGGTGGTCAGGACAGACTCTCAGTACAGTACATTATTCTTCACATCAAAATGGTTTCATTTCCCCTGAGGATCTCAAACCTCCCTATAGTACTTCTTCCCATCCCAAATCTCAGTTTAGAAAGATGCATTTAAAAAAAGAAAATTAATTTATTCATTATTAAAATAAAGTAAACCAACCCAGACACAGCATGTCCTGCTGTTGACAGTTATTTTATGAGACGTAGTGTTGAGTATGGAGGAGCGTCCAGGGTCATCTTACTGTGCCACTCCATCGCACTCCTCAGGTGTGTGTCGATAGCCCTGCTAGCAATAGCTACTGTCTAGATCCTGAGTGTCTCACTCACCTTAAAGGAGGAGGTTGAGGTGGCGGAGTAGCCGCTGGTGGCGGAGGTGAGGGACAGCATGGAGCCATGCCTCCGCAGACTGGACTCAGACCCATACCCAGACTCTGCCTGGAGACAGAAGAGAGGAGAGCAGCTACATCAGTATCAGCAGCCTCAACAGCAGCCTAAACAGCAGCCTCAATGGTCAGCATAACATCTACACATAGACTCAACAGTTAGAGCATACAGGCAAGGAGACGTGCTTGTTGCACTCAGACAGGCCCATTTAGAGTGCACTCACACACACACCAAACTAGAACTGTTCCACTAACTAACACCACGCTTGTGTATATGTATGGGACTGAGCACATGTGGATGGTTGTATGCAAATGATTCATCCCTCCATCCTCGCTCCTTACTTAACTTCTCTCTGGCAACTATCCCTCCCTCCCCCCCTCCCTCCCTCCCTCCCTCCCTCGCATGCAATAGCACTTAAGACATGTGTTTCTATCACATTAAGTTACATGTAAAGTCTTCTTTGGTGTCACCTGTAATCCAACACACTGTCCATGTTCTGAGAACAAAACAAGATTGCCTTCATCTAAAGTGCTGGTAATTAAAGCTCACCCCATGCATTATGTATTAGGGTGAGTGTGTGACGCAGGCCTACATTCAAGAAGAACCACCAGGGAGCACCGCAGTGTGTTTCTCCACACACTCAACTCATCACACACCACCATCAAAAGCTTCTCCTGCATTCTTACACAACCTCAGCTGTGACATGACACCATGTGACACTGACACTCAGCATGGCAACACAGCGTGACACAGCAACAGTGACCATGGCAACACAGGATGGAATATCAAGTGACTTCCTGTTGAACCTGTGGCCGCCCTGTTCCTGCTCTTGCTTACGTAACCCAGGCACTTAACTTACAGCGCCTTCGGAAAGTATTCAGATCCCTTCACTTATAGTTATGGACTCATAACTGATTAAATTAAAAGAATTTGCATTAATCCACACACACAATACCCCAGAATGACAAAGCGAAAACAGGTTTTTAGAAATTTCTGTAAATGTATTAAAATTGGATTAATGGCAGATTCTTTTAATTTAATCAATTTTAAATGTAGTCTATAATACAACAAAATGTGGGAAAAAGTGAAGGGGTCTGAATACTTTCCGAAGGCACTGTAGGTCAGTCTGAGAGAGAGAGGGCAAGAGGGGGAAAGAGAGGGGAGGGGGAAGGGAGTGCAGAGTGTATGAGAGGGAGGGACCAATCGAGTGACAGCAAAAAGCACTTAAGTCTTAACACACATCTGAGTTAGAGGAAAAATAATGTGGCACTGTTCTAACACACGACATTTCACAGAGAAAAAAAACACTAGTTGACACGATCAGGGGTTAGAGTGGAACAGGTCTGGTAGTTCAGTAACGGTATGGTTCATTCATTCATGGTTCTACTGTGCATGACCATGTGGTTTGGTTGATACTGGTTGGGGTCTACCGTCTGTAAGTGAACGAAACAGATGTAAACGAAAACTCATCTTTCCTCATGTTCCTACGCCATGTGAATGGACATCATTATCATCATCACCATCATCTACAACAAAAGTCTTGGGACAGTCACTTTTAGTGTGCTTCTATTCTTAGCCACTAGGGGACACCAACTTCACATGGCGACAACAAGCTTCATAAACACAGGGGTTACTATCGGTCAACGGCCAGACGTAACCCTTTCATTGCCTTCATGGGCTTAAATGACTAATGTCTGCCTCGCAACCAATCAATTGCACTCTTTCTGACTATCATTCATTCTACAGCCACTATGCAACCATCACATAGCTGCTATTGAATGAAGCCCTGTCTTTTATCTGTTTGCTAAAAACAAAAATAAACCAACATGATGTCTAACTGAGGTCAGTCAGCCCTGTGGGTTTGATGACTACAAAGAGAGAGGTGAATGTAGCAGTGAAGTGGAGAATACTGCCGCCACAGTCTGTCTCTGTGTGTGTGTGTGTGTGTGTGTGTGTGTGTGTGTGTGTGTGGTGATTCAGTTATCTACCACTTGTGTACACACTACTGATTCTGCACAATGCTAGGACTCAGGCCTGGAGCTGACGCTCATGAAAAGTATTTTTCTTTCTTTCTGAATGCCCCTAACTTCCCCCGGCCTTTCAGCCAGCAGACGGGTAGAATGGTCTCCTAACATCCTGAGTGCATACAACCATCCATCTACCTGTCCTGCTTTCTGTACCTTTGGTCAACATATTCTTGTTCTTTAGATCCACCCTCAAAATGTGGAAAAAGGAGAAAACATTTAAATCTAAATCTGGCTGTTTAACAACTACATATTGTAGTATTAAAAACCTTCATCAGGGTGTTTCTGTGTTTCTCTGGAGAGTGGACACTCGGCTGCTCTGTCTTGTGAGTAATGCAAGAGCAAGGGACGGGGCCTCTTAGCAGGGCAAAAGTTTGAATGGTGACTCACACTGGAGTCCCAAGGTGAGGAAGGGGATACTGTGTGTGTGTGTTTGTGTGTGACTCATTCCCTCCTGCTCTGGCTGAGTCAGAGAGTCACTCTGGGGTGAGAGGAAGGAAGGAGCAAGGAGGGAGTGACACGGGGGGTTTCCCCAAGCCCAGAATGAGCAAAATGTGGAGGGGAAGGGGGGTAGTGGCTACTTTCCCCTCTAGGATACACAAGTATGGCAGTAATACACAAATACACACCATTCACCCCTCTCTCTTTCCCTTTGTGGTCCTCCCTCTCTCTCTCTCTCTCTCTCTCTCCCTTCCTCCCTCTCTCCCTCTCTCTCTCTCTGGGATGAGTAACAAGACCTAATTCCAGAAGGATCAGGCGTCTGTGGAAAAGATTATAAGCTGGATCAGTGATGCAGAGCCCAGTAGAACGCATTACTCTGTGTGTGTGTGTGTGTGTGTGTGTGTGTGTGTGTGAGGGAGATTATATACATGAAAGTTCTCTACCCATAGTCCTCTGTGTATAACATTGAGAGCCGCTCCCAGAATGCTTTGTCCTTCATGCTGAGTGCAAACAATACAGTTGGTGTCTCACGCTCCCTGTTATCTGAACTACAAGACCTGTTTTCAATGGTGAAAGCACTTCAGTCTGGATAACAACCGTGCTCACACACACACACACACACACACAGACAGACAGACAGACACACAGACACAGACACAGACACAGACACACAGACAACAAGGTTAGGGGTAGTGTGTTATATGGATTGAGTAGAGGTCAAATAGACTTGCCAGTAAACACACCGGCGGTGGAGGGACAAGTGCTGTGCCCGGGATTCCTCCCCTCTGACTCCTCCCTTCTCTGATACTCTGAAAGAAACACAAACAGATACAAAAATTTACAGATGTTGCAAAAAAAAACATATTTAAAAAATAATTGTTCATATAAATTCCATGTGATGGTGTGAATTCAAGCGGGTCAACGCGATGCATGCGAATTCAGTTACAATCTGCAGCATTTTTTTAAATTGATTTGGTAGGCCTTCGCGACCATCAGCACATGTTTGTGTTGTCAAAAGGTTAGTCTGTGGACTGTCTTACCCTGTGCAGCTCGATGGACTCGATCCACAGGTGTCTGTGCTCCGGATCCTGGGCCCTCAGGTACCACACACTGTCATTCACACTGATGTCCAGCCTGCACTCATCAAACTCATGGGGCTGAAAGAGAGAGAGAGAGAGAGAGAGAGAGAGAGAGAGAGAGAGAGAGAGAGAGAGAGAGAGAGAGAGAGAGAGAGAGAGAGAGAGAGAGAGAGAGAGAGAGAGAGAGAGAGAGAGAGAGAGACTCAGCGTTATACGTATATGAATTTATTAAACCTACTAAAGTAGTAGCATAACATCAGCACAGTCAATTCAACATCAACAAAACATTTGAAAGAGATAGGTGGAGAGTGGAGAAGGGGGAGAGAGAGAGAGAGAGAGAGAGAGAGAGAGAGAGAGCACCCTGACCCATAAAAGCAGCTGGGACATGTGAAATCTGTTAACGCCTGTAAACAACCACAGCATCCAAGTCTGAGAGTTTTACTGTTTGTTTTTTTCGAGCAGAGAAAAAAAAAACGAATGGTAAATTCGCTAGTTGGCCACTGTTCAGTTCAGAAATCATCTGTTGAAGCTTTGGGTCAATAGCTATAGAAACCAGATGACAGCAGAGGGGTCATAACCCCTCACTATAACCCTACTTAAGATCCAATCTGACATTTGAATCAGGTTCATGACTTTGAAACAATAGAGTTAGATAAGTGGCAAGCTTTCCATCTTTAGCTGAGGAGAGCTGGCTGGGAAGAGAGGAGAGGGGGAGAGGAGAGGAGAGGAGAGGCAGCCGTGCATAAATGACCATCTAAATGGGCCTGAACAGACACAGACTCCTAATATGTCTCCTGTGGGCTCTATGATGTGAGACAACTGCTGTGCTGGCACAAGCAGCACCTGAGGCTGTGGAGCATTTGGAGCAGCAGACAGTCAGTCAGTCAGTAACAGGGATTAAAGCTGGCTCCTTATGCATATGGAGCTAACATGTACCTAGTCTCAGAAATATGGAGATACTCTTGAGAGAAAACCTGAAATCAGCACCAGACACCTGAGCCTCCATTTCATGGGTTGTGCTCTGGGGAGCAGCAGTAGAGAGGCAGCTAAATAGCTGTTTAACGGGACAGAAAGTCCTAATGTCTCTCCTGTGGACTCTCTGCTCGATTAGAATCTGCTGTGCTGGTACAGGCCGCACCTGAGGCTGACTGGCTGGCTGGCTGGCTGGCTCTGTGTGTTTGTGTGTGTGTGTAGCATTTACGAGCTGCATTAGACCCTCTGAAGGACACCTCTGCAGTGAAGGGGAGGGGGGGGGGGATGAATTAGAGGACAGTAAAAGAGGACTGTAACCAGCTGTATACCGTAACTGTTGCAGTGATCAGTAAGTAGCTAAGACAGAGGCAGCAAGTAAGGACATTGTTTGCAGCTTAAAGCTCTATGACAAGGCTTTCTTCTTCACACAGTTTACATTTACAGTAATCTGTCAGAATTAGAGATGGTTTATGTAGCCTAGTCCAGCCCCAAAATCAAAGTTTAGCAGACATTGTCAGGTCAGATGGTACCTCAAAAGTGACCTGATGTCTCCATGTTTTAACACCAACTGTTATGTGGATCCCACAATATGCATCTGGAGCAATGAGTAGGCCTTTGATAGATAGAACTAGGTTAAAGGTTATGCCAAACTTCAGTCGGCCTATGGAAACATCTGAAAATGTAACAGAAACTGTTTCTCAGCAGAAATGTACTGTACTACTCATGAGTTGGCAGTGAAGGCATGAGCATGTGCCAGCTCTTCAGAAGAGGACTCAGCGGAGGAGTCGAATATAGCTCTGTTGAAACTTGGCACAGCTGAGAAGACCAGAGGTTCAATTTGGGATAGCAACGCTTGAATACACATTCACTGTTAAGGTCTAGCTGTCCATGATACAAGTGACACTTCTTTCACATTGGTGCATTTGAAGTAAAAAAGAGGGAAATAAACCATGTCAGACTATTGAGATGCACCCCAAGATAATCGCAAAAGCAGTGGACCAGGGGATCTTCTCTTGGGTTAGTTTCAGCAAGCAGCATCTTTACAATACATGTATATAAACAGCACACGCATCTCCCCCTGAGCTGAATCCATTAGACGAGAGATGCACCGAGGGTTGATGGATGAGTCTAAATCAGTCTCACAGAGAGGTTTGTTCTGGAACATTCCTCCTCATGGGAAAAGTCTTCAGGGCTAGAGATGGAGCTGAGGTTACTATGGGGGTCTACTGGGAATGGGGTCCGAGGTCATGGGTATACTGGGAATCAGGGCTACTAGGAATAGGGTGGAGGGTAACCTGGAGGGACGACTGGGAACCAAAGCTAAAATAAACAGCTTGGGGTCATTTGTCTGGAGAAGGCCAAAGACTCAGTCAACCTCAGAGCTGACAGACTGGCAGGACCTCCGTCTGGTGCCTATGTTGGTTAAAAGAGGAGCATAGTAGAGTAGTCATGTGTGTGTTTGAGTAATGTGCATAGCAGTAGCATGTGAATTAATGTGAGTTAAGTGTGTATGTGTGCATTAGGGATGGGCGGTATAATGGCAACACTGTATCCCGCGGGATTTGAAAATGCCCACGGTGTGCTTTTCAATACCATCATAATCTAGGGTTAGGGTTATCTATCAAACTGCCAAATTAAGCTGTTTGTTCCCACCTAAGGTTAGAGAAGGGTGTTTCCCCTCAAACTGAAACACCCATTAACAGCTGGGATGGGATATCTGTCTGTATCAAGTGCTGCTGTCGGGTTCAGACAGCTATTTGCTGACAACGGATATGTGGTCATCAGTTAACATGACGCCATACATGACATTAACCGTCCACTTTGTCACACCCGACTGAGAACGAGTCAAAATGCCTACAGACTAGCTTTTTTTCCAGAAATTCACACGGTGGACAACATTGTTGATGTTTTTCAATGTAGATTAAATATGTGGAGTAAAGACGGCTTCCGCCAGCCTTTATTTTTCGCAGGAATACCGCATACCCACATACAACATAAGTGTGAAAAAATGTATACCGCCCAACCCTTGTGTGCATAGATGTTTGTTTGTTGAGTATGAAGAAGTGGTGTGTACAGGATGTCAAGTTGTGAAGAGGAGTAATTTCCAGAGCGAAGCGGGGACACTGAAGGAGGGCAGCACTGTGGAATTTCAAACGGCCTCACTGAGAGCCTTCAACGCCATATCTCTGCTCCATTACACACTCACTGGAGCGAGAACTGACACTCCCCTCTCATGTTTTCATTCCCTCTTATTTTTATTTTTCCTAAGTACCCTCTGTAGCATGTGGTGAGGAGTCCTCTAACTTCAACATGATCAAACTGTGGTCTTCTCTTTCAGCTCCTATCTTTCCCAGGATAAACTTCCCATTCGGCTTTTGAAGAGGTGCTGCCCCCACCCTCCCTCTCTCCCATTCCCACCCCTTGAGCTGGTGTACGTGTGTGAAGTCACAAACCCCGGAGCTGAGAAGAGAGGAGCTATTCCCAAAAGAGGCCTGTCTGCCTGAGACGTATAACCAATGTGGAGACTTCTCAGGTCTTATGAAACTAATTTCAACATTTGCAGCAGGCCAATATGCTCACCGAACACTTTATTAGGAACACTATACTAATACTGGCTAGGGCCTCCCTTTGCTCTCAAAACAGCCTCAATTCTTCGTGGCATTGATTCCACAAGATGTTGGAAACATTTCCTTTGAGATTCTGGTCCATGACGACATGATGCTTTTTTGCTTTGTGACATGGTGCATTATCATGCTGGAAGTAGCCATTAGAAGATGGGTAAATTGAAGGGATGCACATGGTCAGCAACAATACTCAAATAGGCTGTGGCATTCAAGCAATGATTGATTGGTATTAATGGGCCCAAAGTGTGCCAAGAAAACATTCTCCACACCATTACACCACCTCCACCATGCGACGGTGTACAGGTGTTCCTAATAAAGTGTTCAGTGAGTGTATATGCGTAGCCAAACATGATTTCCCCTTATTTCAGTGCTCGTTTCCCAGATGTGAACAACAGGTAAGCCAATGTCTCAGCCACGGGAGACATGAGGGGGTAGGACAGGATGGAACACACACAGATAGACACTAGTGTTCTCCCTCCATTTTCTTAGCAAGGAGCAAAGATCCACAAAGCAACTTTCAGGGCTGCATACGCCATAGCTTTCCATTGAAACAACATAGCACAACATGTCATGTTGTCAGGCTCGGAAGCAACAGAGCCAAGAGGGGGAAACACTGAACATGGTGGAAAAGAGAAGAAAAGGCAGGATGAGACAGAACGTTGGGAAAGGGAGGAGGAGGTTGCAACATTGGTCACCAGAAAGCCACACAGACGAGAGACATGTGGCCCAGGCCCCTTTTCTCTTACAGACCTCGTTCCTCTACGCACAGGAAATCACAAGGATGCCAGGAAGAGACTCACTTCCTGTTTAAAGACAACTGATACTTGTCAATTTCAACATCCCCCATGGCCTGCCTGTCATTCTCTCTCTCCCCTCCTCCTTCTACATCTCCCACACCCTTCTACTCCCATCTTTTCGCTGGCCCTCCTTATTCTACCTCTCTTTCTCTCAGTCTCTCTCTATCAAAACCTAGCAGGCTGCATTGCACCACAGGCACAGGATAAGCAGCCGTTTCAACTGAAACAGCTCCACCCATTTAACAGACTTCTACACAATTTAACACTTGACTACACGTCTTCACCTCCAACTCATCACATTCTGCAGACACAGCTCTGAACCCATGTCAACCCTGAGCGTTAACCCTGCATGAACCACTGATTCAGCGGTTTACTAGATAGCCCTGATTGCAGTGATTCAGCTTCCCTCGCGTTGCGCTTCCCTACCGCAGGAGATGGATGGATTTGAGGCTAATGGGTTTGAAGAGCTGGAAAGCTTGCTAAATCTGTAGCACTCTCCAGGACCAGGGCTGAGATAGTTCTACATTAGTAATGTACTGTAAAGTGAAATGGGCCTTTTGGGTAAGGCGCAAAGAACACCTCTCAAAACATCACTCACAGCTAGCATTGGATCACTGTGCCGGAATTAAGAATTTGCCAGGAAAATGTTTGTGTCTTTTTCTCTCCTTGGCTATTTGGCAGTAATGTACCTTTCAAACACACATCACTTATCACACACAGCATCGTTGACATTTGTAAATGCTCTTGACCCCTCCGTCTTGCCAGCCTTGATATGACAAACATTGCCAACAGCCTTCACTTATTCAGAAGAGAAAAAGAAAGACAGAGAGAGAGAGAGAGAGAGAGAGAGAGAGGGGCACAGAATCGATAAAACATCATTCCTCTTGTGTGGTCTCGGTCCTGAGGCTAAATCTGGAGCTCATAATGAATGCTAGTGGCTGAAGGGGAGCACTTTGGCTTTTCTACTACACTGTTCTGTAAATATCTGAGTTCTGGGCCTCTTTCCAGCCTTTTCAACAGTGTAATGGATACCAAATAGTGCTTTTTTGGTTTAATCAAAAGCATGTTAACTCCTCATACATACAAAACAAAACCAATGTTCCCTTTCCTGATGTAAGCAACAAAACACCACATTTACTCTCAGACCACTCCAATAAAAAAACAGGCTTAATACCCAAAAAGACAGCTGGTAGCTTGATCACCAATGCTGCCTTTTATGACATTTTAACTGAATAGCTTCATATGTACTCAGCTATTTTCAAGTGTTTGTGTTTCCAGGGCCCTATGAATAGCCGGAGGGACAATAGGACATGCACCTTCTTTAAACATCATTTCAGGAAAGGGAGCGACTCTTCTGTTACACCAGAGACTACAGTCTCTCGCTCGAGCACGTAGACACAGCCCCTAACCCTCTCTGGCCCTGAATTCAGCGCTCTGTGTGCCCTGGCTAAGCACTGGCCAGACTATGGAGGCAGTCACGTTTTAATAGCATTCAGCTGACAGTCCAAATCCAGAGTGAATGAGAGAGCGAGAAGAGGGAAAGTGCCCAGGCTGCAGAACCACAAGGCTCTGTGCTGTTTGACCACTCAACCGTTATACAGGCCCGAGCCACGGCTTTACTTGGCCCCAAACACACGCACACGCACTAAGTGGAGGAGGGATGGGGAAAATGGAGGGGATGTGGGGGGGTGCTATTTGGTTCATTTCCCATCAAATGAGTTGAATAGTTGCAAAGCAGAAGGGGCTGCAGACAGGGAACTGTCTGGTGAGTAGTGAAACTTAACACCGCTTGTATGGGAGGGGACCTTAGTGGAGAGTCACCATTCTCTTTCTATGTGGGTCTTTGTTTTCTTCCTGAGTCTGTCAAGCTCTCCTCTCTTCATTGTCTGTTTTCTTCCCTTCAGTCTTCCTCTGTCTTCTCTGCTTCCCTCGGGGAACGGGCGTACTGCTTGTGACACTTTGATCTCGAGCAGAACCCCATGACCTCTGAGGTCAACACGCACGCGCACGCGCACGCGCACACACACCACCTCTAGCTTACTCTGACCAGACTACCGATCACTAAGCTCTGAGTACACTTGTCTCCCACCAACAGTGTTGAGTCGACTGCCTGCCTGAACTATTGTGATAAAACACTCTTTGAGCAAGCCCTTGAGGGCAAGTAGGCCAAGTTCTCTTTCACAATTAGCTAGAGTAAACAGTACCTTTACCCAGGTGTGACTTCACACAGTCCTGACAGGTGTGAAGCTGTGAATGTAATCCATCAGTGCTTGTTCTCTCACGTGGCAATGTTGTCATGCTAAAAACCAACCAACTAACCATATTAGACCAGCTTGTTGCCCTCAGGAAAGGTATCACAAGCACAGGATTAGGCACACAACAACAACAACAACAAGTGCATTACATAAACCACAGGGTCTTTCTGTGGTTGTGTGTGTGTGTGTTTACACTCACATGGCCGCAAAGCTGCCTCTGGCAAGCATGATACACATCTTCCATTTCAGTGAGGGTAATACAGAACACGCTCAGTTTAATGGGTGACCTTATTTGAGAGTCACCAGTAACCAGTTCCCAGGAGAAATGGTACATTGCAGCCACGTGCAGATTCACATGCAAGGTCCAACACACACACACACACCTTAGGCAAAGAGGCACATTTTAGACAAAATGCAATCAGCTCAATTGAATGCAGCAGCAGCATTCAATGCAGTCACAATGATTGGAAACTCCACCATCCCTCTTCAGAACTCCAGACTGCCAACCACTGCTGCCTGTCTCTGTGTGTGTTTAACTCCCACAATGAGACATTTTACATTCTAATCATATCGCCATTTCTTCTAACCATGTTTAGTCTGTGGGCACATAATCCTTGTGGTTGTTATGTGTTGTTTTTTATGTTAACAGTGTGTGGTTTACAAGTAAGTTATAAAGTATACTTATATTTGAGCTGTGAGTATTTTATCTTATCTTGAAAAAGGCCAGGTGATATTTAGATAATATACAGTGTCAGTTGAAACAGGTTGTGTGACCCAGATCCATATACAGTAGCTGTATGACTTTGGTGAGAGAGCTGTTCATTCATAAGTTTGAGAGGCATTTGTAGAATAAACGTTCCAATCATATGAAAGCATGACGCTCTAAAAGGTTCAACTGCATTTCCTCAATGACCTTCATGTGTAATGTAGGCCAAAAAAATAGGACAATGCATACAGTGGAAGTTCATATTTACAATTGTTAGGGAGTGGATAAAGCTGAATAAATACAGTGTGAATGAGGAGACGGCTCTGCACAGCCTGAAAACCAGGGAAATGAATGAGTTACTGTTATGTGTGGCAACTGGGACTGGGGTTAGTCAATAACTGACCTGGGGTCACACTGAGATGTGACGAAAGGTGGAAACATGTGATAAGAAAGTGACAGAAAACACACAGCACGGGACGACAGACACAGATGGGACAGCTCTGGGAAACTCTGAGCTTGCAGTTGAATCATTACAGGACAGTGGTGAAGAAATTCAAAACGTGAAGGGATCTGCCTTTAACTTCACCAGTCAGTTGCCGTTACAGCCTAACATTTGCCCCATCCCTGCTAGGTTTGTTTTTCTTCCTCCCTCCTTCCTTGATGTACACAGTGGGTGTACCTGAGCTGTCAAAAATGCTCATGACATGTGTTGAGTCATTATCCTGACAGCCTTATGAAGGTCTTATGACAGAGCAGCACCAAGTCAATAGATTGCTGTTTATCCTGCCTCAGTGGGCTGTGTTGAAACCAGTAGAGTCACCAGACAAGCCAGTTACCCCTCCTGGCTCAGTGGCCTGTGTTGAAACCAGTAGAGTCACCAGACAAGCCAGTTACCCCTCCAGCATTAACACACAATCAGGAGTTCTGTGTGTTCTGTTCTCCTGAAAAACACACCCACTTTTTCAGAGACTTTCTCTTCCTCTGTCGAAGCGTACTCAGGCAATTCAATGTTTCTCAGTCGACAATATCCCTGCTATACCCCTTTTCCATTTGTTTTCCGCTTCAGTCCCTCTTTGAGACCCTAGGGTGCTGCTTCACGGTTTTGTCTTCACCTTGCTGCTGTACATAAACCAAAATGTCTTTTGGCACTACCCCACCGCACTTTACAGTCATACCAGGCCAGCCCTTCCGTGTGTGGTGTGTGTGCGCGTGTCATGACCCGGCAAACAGCCTGAGCCAGGACACACCGCAATGTCCCAAATCTCTCTACTTGCTCCCTCTATCCTCCTCCCTAGGTCTCTCCCTCTATCCTCCTCCCTAGGTCTCTCCCTCTATCCTCCTCCCTAGGTCTCTCCCTCTATCACTCTGTGTCTGTCAAAATCACACAAATCTCAAACATTCAAGTCAGATTTTGTATTCTACCATGTTGAGTGTTGGAGTGGGACTTGAGTGGTGAGGTTTTAAAGTAGACGACGACAACAACAACAACAACAACAACAACAACAACAACAACAACAACAACAACAACTCACTGTTATAACTGCCTTGCTGAGGCAGAGGGAGCCCCTGCAGCCGTACTCCCTCTCGTCCTGGGACTTGTAGTAGCTCAGCGTGTTGTTTTTCAGCACCACCCAACGGTCCTGCCAGCCGTGGATGTAGTTGGTCCACTGACATAGGGAAGAGGAATTGGCATTACATTTAAAAAGGCATCTTATGAGGACCACTATAGTTGCACTGATTAACAACACATATTTTATCTGATAAAGTTCACTGACACCGTGCCTATACACACTGGGTACCAGCCTATTTGACTTTGAACAACATAAATAAACTTTTTAAAGTTCATTCACTCACAAAGAGTTACATTTGAAACACAATAGTTGTGTAAGGAGTAGTCTATACCCATTCATCAATATAATTCTCATATATAGTTCAGTGTACAGAGATTACTTCAAAAGCTTAGAGCGCAGGTGAGTTTAGCATGATGACGTGCATGAAGTTCACAGAACATGCTTGGTTGGCAGGTCAACCTGATGATCTCCTAGACGCAACACAGACACTTCTCAATACAATCCTTGGCGCCAACTGTTTACTGTCTATGAGTAATGTGTACTCAATGTAACTACAGTTTTACATTAGGGCTTTCAGAGAACCCCCGACGCACTAAAGCCACGGTCGAGAAAAGGTGGGCTGTAATGGGATGCTATAAAGTACATATCAGTAGGTGTACGGTTGCACACCAAATATGCAAACCATCTACAGTATATCAGTTCATTGCGAATAAACAAACAAACAAAAACAGCATCATGCCTGGGTTTCTGGCAATTGCTTGCTGCTGTGGTTTGTCCTCTAGTCTAGGTTGGTAAATTAGTTCACACAGTGCCAATCTGCTAGCAATAAACTGTAGTTTACTAGCTATGCCTTCGGGGGGAAATAGGTAAGACATAACTGTTACTGTCCCCGTCCGGACAACCCAAGCTAAACTAAAGCATGTTTGACGTACCTTGCTGAGGACTCCACCGAACTCAGCGATTCCAACAGGCTGTCCCGATTCCGTTTCCAAATCTTCTTCGGAGGCCGAGGAGTTCCAGCTCTGGTTATCCGACATTGTTGATGTTATCTTAAGTCTGCCAAATTAGCTGGCTAAATTATAGAGTTGATACAAATGAATAAGAAACCTAACGTATGGCAGCTCAATAATATCAGCGTGACATCTGATTAGAAAGACATCTCGCTAGCTAGCTGGCATTATCCGGACAAAAGTCCTTCAGAAACGATGAGAATAACGGGTAAATATAACGTTAGATTTCCTCCGAAATAATATACACCTGGCAGGATCAATACTACCAAGCTAATGTAGCAGCTCAGATAGCTAGCGAGCTAGCACTGACAGGCTAGTAGCAGTCGCACCCGCCCCTTTCTTTGCCTGCTTAGCGGCAAACGTTCTCTTGACAGCTCGGAATACTCGAAATGAGCAGCGTATTTTACTACAAACGGACTTCGTATGTGTATTTAAATCCCTGTCTACTTCCACGAAAACGTCTTTAAATGACTAGATTTGGTGTTTTTTAATGCGCCTGACAAGCCAGTTTAACCAAACGCCATATTCACTGACGTCTGTCCGATTCGCAACTGAAGCTTGTGCTTCGGTTTGTGGAGGGGCGCTGGCTGTTGGGGTTGCGTCACTTAATCCATACCTAAAAAGGAAGCTAGCTCCTCCTTCATAATACAGTACTGAACAACTGACTACTGTAGTGGGTACAGGTAGGCCGTAACACACAAATCACACTTTAGAACTGTTTCTTCAAATCAAAGATGGTTCTACTCATCAGTATGTTAGTCATGCTTATTTTTACCCAGGTGTCCATGGTCAGACATGCAAATGATCTGTCGGAATCTAACAGAACATTACTCCAGAGAACACCTGTTAACAATCATCCATGTGTTGTTGACATAGGTATAATACTGTGAATAAGTTGGTTTATAGGGAGAAGTAAGTGCTATGAGATGGGCAGGGGTGCTGTGATTCTTCTGGCACACATGCACACACACACATGCACACACACACACACACACGCACGCGCACACACAAACCCACCCTACATACTGTACCATTGTGTAACTCCCCCACCAAAATTGCTCAATCTTTAAAGACTTTTAAAGCTCTCATTCTAATCCTCAATGACATAACCAAAGCTTACTGTCCCAACTTCATTCATCTTCTCAGTGCCTCCCCTCCGTCCTTTGCTCCCTCCCTCCTCCAAATAATAGCAGTGATAGCCCATACTCTGACTCAGAGGAAAGCCAGAGCTATAAGTATATCACAGTCCGGTGTTAATCCATGTTCAGTTTAGCATACCTCCCTGTCACATAAACACACACATAACCTATAACTGTTTGGTGGTGTATTTACCTGTTGGCAGCATGGGTCTTGAACAAGTGGGATGATGGAAGGGCTAGAGGGAGAATGGTAAGAGAGAAGGGGAGAGGGTGAAAAGGCAAGAGTTTGAAAGAGAGTGAGAGGGAAGAGGGTCGGAAAGGGGAGAAGGGACTAGTAAGAAAAGGGTAACAGGGTGAGAGGGTGAAAAGCGTTAGATAGGGAAAGGTTGACAGTCTGAGAGGTTGCCTGTGGCAATGTCATGGGTTTCATGGTATCTGACTGCGAGTTCAGGTCCGTGCAATCATAAGACCCGTGAGAGGAAACCACAAGATCTCTATTAGCTGAACAATACCACCACTCTTCCCTGGAACACAGTAGATTATTACCTCTCATTCTGGGAATTCCGGACATAGCTCAGTGTTAGCAAAGTAATGATAGCTCTGGGTTATGGTAACAATATTAGAAGAATAAAAAAGACCAGAGTGGGCTAGAAAAGAATAGACCAGAGTGGGCTAGATTAGAATAGACCAGAATGGGCTAGAATAGAATAGACCAGAGTTGACTAGAATAGAACAGAATAGAGTGGGATAGAAAAGAATAGAATAGACCAGAGTGAGCTAGAATAGAATAGAATAGACCAGTGTGGGCTAGAATAGAATAGACCAGAGTGGACTCGAATAGAATAGAATAGAGTGGGATAGAATAGAATAGAATAGACCAGAGTTTGCTAGAATGGAATAGAATAGAGTGGGCTAGAATAGAATAGACCAGAGTGGGCTAGAATAGAATAGAATAAACCAGAGTGGGCTAGAATAGAATAGACCAGAGTTTGCTAGAATAGAATAGACCAGAGTGGGCTAGAATAGAATAGACCAGAGTTTGCTAGAATAGAATAGACCAGAGTTTGCTAGAATAGAATAGCCTTTAAAAAACACAAGTGACACAAACTGTAGGGAAGAAAGGAAGCGGGTATGTCTAGATTTGGGACCACATACATTTGTGTCCTGTAGCCTGTGCATTGTGTGAGGTCATTCCTGTGTCAACTTCCTTTTTAGATTACAGACAAATAGATAATCATATATGAAAACATTGTGTAATAGTATGTGATTTGAAATGCAGGTGGAGTATACCCCAGCAAAAACATTGTGTCAAGAGTTGAGTTATACATTTTCTGTATAAAAATGATGTAACTATATATAGAGACACTACACCATGTATTACCATTGACTCCATTTTAGTCTGCCTACAGAGCATATGTTTCTTCTGAGGAGTGGTGGATTAGCTCTAATCTGTGGACCGGCGGTGAGGGAGAGGGGCGGGGGAGAGAGAGAGAGCGAGAGCAGAGCAGGGAGGATGTTTGTTATTCAAAAACGATATACACAAGAGAAGGGACTATAAAGATATAGGTAAGAACTGACACGCATCTCTCCATAAACCACTGAGCTCAATTCTAATTTAGTGGCACAGACAATCCTCTAATCTCACTGTAGTACCAAAGGGATTTTTACATCTCTCTCGTCAACATTGTAGTGGATCTGGAGACTGCTTGTAAATTACCTGTTGTGATTACCTGTCTGATTAGGGAGGATGGGATTAAGGCAGATTAAATGCGATGCAAATGGCCCTGGACTTGCTGGCATTGTGATTCAAATGGCCCTGGACTTGCTGGCATTGTGATTCAGTTACAGGCTATGAGTCAATGACAATGAGTCAAACTGGTCTGATCAAGCAGCAGGTTGATTGAATCACAATCCCCGTCTCAAATTACATATTCCTCATCTGCTAGTTGTTTGGCTCTTTCTCTCAGTGGGTGAAAGGGGAAGGAACAGCTGCTCTGTGAGGATGGGCGATCTGTTACTTTTTTAACTCCAGATATGGCTCTCTCCCACACAGACACACACTCTAAAAACCACCCACACACTCTCAAAACCACCCACACACATACTGTATATATACAGACATCAAGTATACACCAACACCCATGCACTGATGAAAACAATGACATACACATTCATGTATTCATGTACTCTCTCTCTCTCTCTCTCTCTCTCTCTCTCTCTCTCTCTCACACACACACACACACACACACACACACACACACACACACACACACATACACAATACACATTTCAGAGCCAGCAGCTGTAGGGCGCTGGCTGCAGTCTGTCGCGTTATGGTCCATCACTCTCGGAGGAGTCTGTAGCACTGGGCGGGCCCTCTGGCTCAGAGATCCCCCTTCTGTCAGTGGAAATCACATCAGTGTGTGTCAGCTCCACATGTTTGTGTGTTCATACAATCTCCCTGCTCAATGACTCACACCCCTGTGGGTGTTCTGGATTATTTATCCCACCCTAAATGATCCAAGATGGAGGGGGGAATCTCTTAGCTACCCACCACACAGACTCCTCTTATATGCCCCCTACTGGTGGTATATATACGGTTTAGTTCTTATATCAATGGGTTAATGATGGAGTTGATTAGTTCATTGTGAACATCATCAAACGTGAATAAAGGCCTTTTAATTTTCAGTGCATTCTGTCCTTATCCCATTTTCACTGTATCTCTGTATCAGTGTCAGGGTTGTTTGTCTGAGTTTCAAGTGTTTTTTCTATTGCTTGAGTTCCCTGTGTGTGTGTGTGTGTGTGTGTGTGTGTGTATGGGGGGGCGGGTGCATGTGTGAGGATGATAGTGTATATCTGGAGCGCATCAAGGTGCAACAGCTGTGGCACTAATCCTGGAGAGGCACACTGACATCATGACATCATTGAGCTGACGATTTGGCAGGACAGAGAAGGAAAGCATTAAAACCTTTATAGGCTGTGTGTGTGTGTGTGTGTGTGTGTGTGTGTGTGTGTGTGTGTACTGTAGCCTAATGACCCAATTTTAAAACCAAATGCTACCCAATGTGTGCCAATGCAACAAAGCAGCAGTGGAACACTGGACTTCACCAAGTTGTTCATACTGCCATCTTAATAGTTTACAGCGAAACATCATGAATCATGACATTTATGGGTATGTTACAGATGAGCTAACATATCTGCATGAGTTACACAACCTCAACACAGCTGGGTCTTCTGCTTACAGATATGTGACATACATATATGTGTGACTCCCCCTTTCTCTCTGTTACCACTTGCTCTGGCAGAGTTTCAGGCCACTGTGTTTTTCTCTCTCCTCCTCTGTTTGCTGACGATGGCGTGGCTCTGTCCGTCGGCCTTATTCATCCTCTCTCACACACACACACACACACACACACACACACACACACACACGATTTATCCTTTCCCACTGTTGGCAAGGACCAGAGGGTTGCTAGACAACCAGACAAACAGAATGGCCAGGCAGTCATACAGGGACAGAACATAATCTTTGATCTCTCAGGAGAGCGAGGGAGGTATGGAGAGGTGGATTATAAGAGAGAATACAGTACAATCAATGACCAGAGGAAGAGTAAACAAACTATATTATGCACTCTAGTGTATGTCTGTCCATTTAGACACAAGCCAATCGAATCCATCTCTGTGGACTCATGTATTATGGATGCCTTCGGCAATAATTTCACCATCTCTCTCTCAGCTCTGTTGTTTTTGGTGGGAGGTCATATTTAGGCACTGTGACCCCAATTTCAATCCAAGGCATGACAGAACACAGACACACAGTATGATTGGCATTGTGATTAGAATTGCTCTTGAATCCACAGAGACACAGACAATGTGCACTAGCTGTGCTAGACAATCAATACTAGACTCCATAATTAGTATTATGTAACTGATTAAACATTTTATTGTACAATTAACAACTCTATCCTCTGCATACAGTATGACCAATAAACTTTGACTTGACTTAACTTGAACTGATCAAGGATTAGAATGAAACCTGGCAGCATGTCCTGTGAGGAGTAATTGTGATTAGCTGATTGTGATTAACGGTGTCTGGGTTTTGTGTCTCTTCTGTATTCATCACTGGATGAGCTGCTCTGTTTCTGTATAGGCCTGTAGAGGGAATGACATACACCAGTGGATACACTATACTGCAGCATGTTATTCACTGTGTCTCTTCAACAGATGCGCACACACATATACATGCACGCACGCACGCACGCACGCACGCACACACTTATCCATTTCACTCTAGATAGCAATTTCAAGACCTTTTAGCTGTTTGTGTGGTTTTTCTTATAATAGATTACATTGTGGTTATGGTCGGCGATTCTTAGAAAGTGGAAAATTTTACTTGCACACTGGTACTAAAACCCCTCTCTAAATTGATCACTAGATGCTTGATATATTCATGAGTACGAGTAAAGTTGCATATAGTGTAAAACCTTAAACCATATTTAAACGTACAGTAGGCTCAACCAGGAGGTTGCACTAGCCGTCCACCCTTGTTCCCCCATGCAGTGCCCAGGTGAACATTTCTAACAGCATTACTCGTAGCGGTTCCACTTCAACTTCTCTGGATGGTCAGGATCTTCACAAATGGCCTTTTTCATAGCAGATAATGAAATGGATTTTGTATCATTATGCCCGTTGGTGTAAAACACTGCCAAGCCATTTAGAGATAGAGCACCATTCACGAAGGAAGTCAGGGGACTCATTTGCACAATCCATCAGTGTCTCTGTACTCATCCAGATCTCTTTGCCTCCACTTCTTTTGTGTTGTTTGGAGATTGCTACTCCGTGGAGAGAGAGAGAGAATGTTTTATTTTTCTCTCTCCAATACTCTGCTGACTCGTACAATCAATCTCCTTTTGTTCTTCACTCTGCCTTGAGTATTACTGGACAGAGCAACTCCAGATTGATTTCCAATATTCTCCTCAAAACTGCTGCTCTCCGCTACTGATTCAGCTCGGTTTGTTCTCACAGATCTACGGAATGTTTAAGTGGCTACTGCTACCTTGCTTTTTATGATTCGATTATGACATAAGAAACGCTAAGTTTGAAATTGAATAGGAGCGCTTCTCCCAGTGAGTAGCTTAAAACTCATCTATATTTTAATCACACCGACAATACTGTATCTTTCATATTGTAATAGGAGGAAGGAAATATGTTCAACTTCATGGCAAGAATCTGTCTGGCCCTTCATAGCAACATGACCAGGAACCATTGAACACTATGTACTTCACTGTTTGAGGAAGGCCTTGTGTGATTTGTGTACACGTTGACATGTCCGCAAGGACAGGTCCAAGGCCTTGTGCCTGCTGTTTGGATTCAGTGTCATTGATTCAGCTCCTCTGGCAGGGGTTCAGCCCAAAGGATTTCCATTGTATCAACTGTCAGACGGGCTGGCCCACGCGGCCACATGCAAACACAATAATACCGTCACAACACATACAGTAGGTTACAGACAGTGAAGTCAAAGCCTATTTAGGACACCAAACACAACACAACAACAACAGTAGCTCAGCAAACAATATGTAGATATAATAATCTTAAAGACACATTAACACATAATGAGAGGCAGAAGACCCAATAGCTTTAGTCCCATCATATTCATTGGTGCACCACTGATAGAAGCTAAAAAAAAAAGGCATCAATTGGATCCCCCTTCCCTGTGAAGAACAAAATCAAACATTACATTGGCTCACTGCTCTCTCAATTTCTACTCTGCCTCATATTGGAATTAGTTTTAATACTATCTGCAGGTTGGAGCCACACATTAAAGGTGCATGTTCAGTACTTTGGCCTGGTAAAAAGCGATAGATACAAACAATCTTCCACACAAAGGGCCAGATCGTTGTGTTCATTTTCTTCTCTGGTGTAATCTTGGTCACAGCAGGAATGCTGTTGCAGACACCTCAGGCAGACCCATCACACTTGAGCAGATTGATGTATCTGTAAATGGCTGTGGGAAAGACTCTAAAAGACCCCACCTTAACTGTCACCTTGGTTCCCAAACCTGTCTGCAGTGCACATGTACACACACACACTGCAAACGGCAGATTCATCACACAAACACACAGCGGTTCCAGCTCATTACCTTTCACTCTCTCTGTGCCCTTGTGCCCTTTGGGTTTAGCTCCTCAAAGACCTCAAATAATCAGTTCCTCAAGGGATTCTCTCTGCTTCAACACATTAGTCACCAAGGGACCACAAAACCAACAGAGAAAAGACACACTGTCCCACGCTTTCTTTAATCATTAGTCACGTACACAGGGTTTAACACCCTGGAAATATGTGCAACAATCTTTGGTTTAAAACACTGAACGATGGTTGTTTGTGCCCAGTATGAGTTGTACAGTCTGTAGTTAGATTACAGTAGTAGTTTATATCGTTCTACGATACTTAGAAGTTCTCCGATAACAACGCATTTCACACCTCTACTATAAACAAACAGCTTGGCTCGCTGCACGTCAATTCTCTCAGCCCCACTCAGTCACTGTAGTGCCTTACGTTGGTGTGTTCCGGTGCTGCTGTGGGCATTTGTTTATGAAGGAGCGGCCTGAACGGACACAGATGGTCGTTGTTTGTGAAAGTGTTAGTTGGTGTGTAGCAGTGCCTGGCTCCGGTACCTGAGCTAGATTTACGAGCATCATTGTGTTTTTCTACAGCAGAGAGAAGGGAAACATCTACGCCCAGCCACAGCAGGGCATGGTGAGCTTCCTGTGAGGGTGAGGGTGGAGTAGACACAAACAGACAGGACGTGTGAGTGTGAAGGGATTACTGTTCCTGGATCACAGTAGAATTAGTGAATTTTTACTGAACAGTCAAAACCTGTTACTTTCCTTTCTCCTGTGGTTTCGGCGTAGGTCTGTGACCTGTGTGCCATTCACACCCAGATTCCCAGCAGGATGAAACTGGATGTGACTCAAATTCTATGGCAATAGTGGACCGAAATTCCTAATGTGGGTGTGAGATAACAATAAATGACACAGGATGACGTCAATAAAGACACATTGAAAACTTAATATCAAAATATCATTCGGATCAACTCAAACATAGACAGCATGACAGGAACAAAAGAACCCAATGTCAAAGATGAATATGTGAGGCCAAGTAGCTGATGCTGACATGTCAGTAGCCTCAATTGCAGTATGTGTGTGAGTATGACTGTAAGTGTAAGAGATGTGCACAGACAGTGTGTGTGTGTGTGTGTGTGTGTGTGTGTGTGTGTGTGTGTGTGTGTGTGTGTGTGTGTGTGTGTGTGTGTGTGTGTTTATTCCAGTACTCGAACAGTGTGTATACGCGGGGAGGAGGGGGGTTTCCTGCTAGTCTGGGGGGAGTTCCGGCTTGACTGTGGTGATCGGCCACACCTGGCTGCGGCAGCTTGACTGACGACCATCTGAGTCAGAGAGAGAGAGAGAGAGAGAGAAAGAGGAGCAGAGAGGCAGCTGTGATGTCAAACAAACACCATGAGGGCTACACTGTTATGTAATAATACTGTATGTTGTTAGCTACAATTCTGTGATGTCACAGTGTACCTGAGGAACAGGAAAGTGGCGCTCCACCAAGAAGGCGCTGGAAGGCGGGGTCGACCCCATCACCTGGAGGTTGCCATGGTGACGAGAGACCTTGATCCTGGGGTCAGAACAACCTGTGATGCGTGTGGACACCAGTCGCGAAGCTCTCTGCTGCTCATGGACACCACAGTGAAGAGATGTAGAAAACAACAGGACAGCAGTATCAACTGTACATACTGATCTTTACAAATACTGCTAGTAAAAGTTGTACTTGGCTACGTGAGACTAGGTATACTGTAGTCCAGATTATTGCTGTCTATGCTTACCTATGGTTATCTGTAAGAATCATTGCAATGCAATATTAACCATGTTGTAAATCATCAAAACACTGACACACTATTTTCTGATAAAACAGATATGGGTACTGGATGTATTTGAAATAATCAAATAAGTGATATCAAAAAGTGTAATGCCATGCCATGCCTGAGTACACAGCTGCAGCACTGCAGTGAGAGGAGAGACTCACATGTACCTGTCTGAGAGTGCTTGTGGCACCCCCTGGTGGGTGAGAGCCAGTACTTCCAGTCCTGGAGGAGACTGTCTCTAACCCAATACACCTGCTGGGGGTGACTGCCTCTGCCTCTGCTCCCCTGGACAAACCCATCTCAGATCCTGTGGGAATCACAATCTGAGAGACAAAGGTAGAGAAAATTATCAACAAATTAACCAAAATAAAACAATTTGCTGCACAATTTGGTTAAGATTTACTACCCCTGGATAAGGAGGGAACTTGTCACCAAAACGACCATCAGTTTAGAAATCATCAAAGTATAAATAATAAAACAATTAGTATTGATTCTAACAAAAATCACCGGTTTTTGTAACTGTCTGAGGGTGGAAAAGTCGGAAGGGATCGGGCTGAACTGGGCAAAGGAGGCCGTCTGGGTCTGGAGGTGGACCGAACCACAACCGCCAGCCTCATCACATGGTGGAGGGATATCTATAGGAACAGGAAGGCATGGGTCTATCAGTTAATGTCCAGGGCTCAGTATTTCAAAACTTGATCAGAATGAACCAAATTATTTTTTGCTATCCAGGATCAGACTAGCTGATTTCAACTTTTTACTTACTGACTTACTACTGAAGATTTGCCAATCAGATCTGAACCTGGATAGCAAAAATATATTGTAATGAAATTACGGTGTTAAAAAGTAGGGGCTTATTCCGAAAGTTTCAGACAGAATTGTTATATTGCGTATGTCAACATTTTTTACAGATGTCAGATGTTACAAATACTACAGTATCTATCTGTGGTGCACTGACAATAGAAATAGGGACAGAAAGGACCATAGTTTAAAATGACAGAGAAATATCTGCAGCCCTGTGATAAGCATACGATACAGCTGGCTGGGCGATTACTCAATAGTTAAGAAAAGTTAAGGAGGAGCACATTCCGAGGCTGCGATGTGTGTGAGAAAGAGAGAGAGAGAGAGAGAGGGAGAGAGAGAGAGAGAGAAAGAGAGAGAGAGAGAGAGAGAGAGAGAGAGAGAGAGAGAGAGAGAGAGAGAGAGAGAGAGAGAGAGTGTGTGTATACAGTTATTACAGTACAAAGTGTATGGCTGGGTGTGAGAGTGTGAGTCTCGATGTCACGGGATGAACAGGTGATTAGACTGGACGGTGCGTCCCCTCTCTAGATCTCCATCCGTTAAGTCTCGATTCCCGTTTGAAACACACCGGAGCGGAACGTGGGCGAGCAGCCGTCTGGAGTGCGGCTCGTTTGTCAGTAACTGGGGAACGCTGTGACCTTCCCAAGGCAGGCAGGCTGTGCCGACTCAGCGATTTTCCTCTCTGCTGGAATTATGCTTGTCATTCGCATGAGTGAGAATGGCTCCCCACGCACACGCACACACACACACGCACATGCACACGCACACACACACACTCACACACCAATTAACCAGACCGCAGGAGAAGGAGAGAGGAGAGCATATCCAACTAGCAAGCCCACCGGTGACAAACACATATTCCTTGATGTAATCATTGATCTGTGTGTGATTGGATAAGTGATGGCAATGTTTCCATACTATGACTTTCACTGATCAAAGTTGGCAGATCAGCAAAAACATCAAGAAAGCAAGGTGAGTATTGTAAGGGAATGGGAACTGGGCCGCTGACAGTCTCACCATGCTCCTCTGGTCCCTCTCCTGAGTGGAACATCCCCAGGGTCTCCATGTTGAGGGCACACACTCCCCGCATAAAGGCCTTCTTCACAGCCTCCTCATAGCACTCTCTCTCCCCCTGCAAACCCTGGGCCTCAGCCTGGGCCTGCTCCAATGCCCTCAGTACCTGAGAAAGGGGGAAGGGAGGAGGGAGGGAGGGAGGGAAGGAGACAGAGGTGGAGTGAATGTTAATAGCATCATACCCATCACAGTAGGATGCTATAGGACAGTGGGGGGACAGTATTGTGTTCAAAGTGTGTGCTTTCTCCCATGCTGTGTCCTCGAGACGACAATATCTTGCTTATAGATAGTTTCAAGAGATAGGGGCTAGAACATGATTTTGGACTGGCCATTTTTTTATGTTCTACCAATGTGCAAACAAAAGCATTATCATAGGCTACCATGGGCATTTTTTGTATGACATATTTATGTATCCATGTAGCTTATTGTCGACATGTACACTCACTGAACACTTTATTAGGAACACCTGTACACCTTCTCATGGTGGAGGTGGTGTAATGGTGTGGGGAATGTTTTCTTGGCACACTTTGGGCCCGTTAATACCAATGAATCATCGCTTGAATGCCACAGCCTATTTGAGTATTGTTGCTGACCATGTGAATCCCTTCATGGCCACAATTTACCCATCTTCTAATGGCTACTTCCAGCATGATAATGCACCATGTCACAAAGCAAAAGTCGTCTCAAACTGGTTTCATGAACATGACAATGAGTTCAGTGTTCTTCAGTGGCCTTCCCAGTCACCGGATCTGAATCCAATAGAACACCTTTGGGATGTGGTAGAACGGGAGATTCACAGCTTAAAAGTGCACCTGAAAAATCTGCAGGAATTGCATGATGCAATCATGTTGTCATGGACCAGAATCTCAAAGGAATGTTTCCAACATCTTGTGGAATCAATGCCACAAACAACTGAGGCTGTTTTGAGAGCAAAGGGAGGCCCGACCCAGCATTAGTATAGTGTTCCTAATAAAGTGTTCAGTGAGTGGATATCATCCCATATCTAAGTCTCTAGTACCAGGTAGGCAGAATGTATTGCGACCTGAAACATTATATTTCCATACGTGTTAGCGTATCCATCTGTGGTTATCATCTCATGTCTATGTGCTTACTGAAGTGTATACTAAGTTCACACACCCACACACAGTGAGTGGTGGACATTAAAGCCAGGGCTATCCCACTGTGTTACTGTATAGTGATACAGCTGATATGTACGTCTAAGCATGGTAGCAGTAGTAGGGCACATTAATGAACAACCAGTAGGCTACACTGCTGCACTATCCTCTCACTCACTTTCTCTATCCCCCTCTCTCTCTCTCTCTCCCTTTCTCTCCTTCCCTCCCTCCCTCACTCCCTCCCTCCCTCCCTACCTCCGTTAAAGCACTGCAGGTACACATAGTCCTTTAATTTCAAACTAGCTGTTTAAAAAAAGTGTTTTAAATTCTCCAGACACAACGACACTGTGTAGCGCTGGTGGTTTTATCACATATTTTCTCTGCGAGTCTTCTCCTATTTTCTTCTTTCTCCCTCTCTTTTTTCTGAACCTGTCAGTCATTCACCAGAGGCAACTCACACACAAATGAGTATGCTCTACTGGGGATTCACTGTCCAACACACACACACACACACACACACACACACACACACACACACACGCACACACACACACACGCGCGTACACGCACACACTGCAGGCAAACAACCACACTGCAGGTACACAAACATGTGCGCGCACACACACACACACACACACACACACACACACACACACACACACACACACACACACACACACACACACTGCAGGCAAACAACCACACTGCAGGTACACAAACATGCACAAACACAAATACACAGCATGCACCCACACATATACTCTTCACTACACACTCAAGACACAGAAACATATAAACACACAGACATATGAACCAACCCTCACTCACTCACTCACTCACTCACTCACTCACTCACTCACTCACTCACTCAATCAATCAATCAACACTTCACACACATGCAGACACCCTACCATTTGATGCACCCACCCTGTCTCTCTCACCTCTGCCATCCTGGCCTTGTGGTCTTCATACAGCTGCTGGCAGGTCTTCTCTGCCCTCTCCTGGCTCTCCCTCTCTACCCGCTCCTTCCATCTGACCCTGACCAGGCTGTGCCACCCAAACCACACCTGCCTCTGCAGACGCAGCCTGTAGTGACGCTCTGCCAGCCTGCCACCCAGGGCCTGGGCAACACAAAACAAGAGAATCAGAGAGCCAGGACCAGGGATTAGGACCAAGATCAGAGTCATGATGCATACCAGGATCCACACCTACACACAAAAAGATACGTAGCAATGGAAAGGCTACACACATACACACACTCACCAAACACTTTATTAGGAACACTATACTAATACTGGATAGGGCCTCCCTTTGCTCTCAAAACAGTCAATTCTGATTCCACAAGATGTTGGAAACATTCCTTTGAGATTCTGGTCCATGATGACATGATTGCATCACGCAATTCCAGCAGATTTTTCAGGTGCACTTTCAAGCTGTGAATCTCCCGTTCTACCACATCCCAAAGGTGTTCTATTGGATTCAAATCCGGTGACTGGGAAGGCCACTGAACTCATTGTCATGTTCATGAAACCAGTTTGAGATGACTTTTGCTTTGTGACATGGTGCATTATCATGCCGGAAATAGCCATTAGAAGATGGGTAAATTGTGGCCATGAAGGGATGCACATGGTCAGCAACAATACTCAAATAGGCTGTGGCATTCAAGCGATGATTGATTGGTATTATTGGGCCCAAAGTGTGCCAAGAAAACATGCCCCACACCATTACACCACCTCCACCATGAGAAGGTATACAGGTGTTCCTAGTAAAGTGCTCAGTGAGTGTGTGTATATATATAGTGTATGTAAATGTTACTACATTAACATAATGAATGTTTTACAACAAATTATTTCTGTCGCTACAAAAAATGTTTCATCTTAGCCTTATCTGATCACAGCTAACACAGAGTAGGGTCATCCCAACTCTTGCAGCTGACATCCACTGTTTCCATATTCAGAGATATCTGCAGAGTCGTATCATTAGCATAAACCATAACACGGTAGATGACTGCCATTAGATTTAATGGAGGAGCTTTGAGAGGGAGAGAGCTGCAGTAATGCCTTAGAGGATCTGCGCTAACATGAGGGAGAGAGAGAGAGGGAGAGAGAGAGAGAGAGAGAGAGAGGGAGAGGGAGAGAGAGAGAGGTAGAGAGGGAGATAGAGAGGGAGAGAGAGAGAGAGAGAGGGAGAGAGAGAGAGAGAGAGAGAGGGAGAGAGAGAGAGGGAGAGAGAGAGAGGGAGAGAGAGAGAGAGGGAGAGAGAGAGAGAGAGAGAGAGAGAGACTGCAGTGGCTGATGATATGATAACACTCATAGGGGAAGAGATATTTTAGAGGTGAACACAGAGAAAAGAGACTGCCTGGTAGTGTGATACAACTCACAGGGAGGTGACACAGATTCCCTAATGTGATAGAGACGGCCTGATGTTGCGCTGATACTCTCAGAAGAGGAGCTACGTATTGTGTGTACTGTAAAATCTACACAGCAGTGGAGACTGCTGGAGGTAGAAATCAGGGGACGGGCTCATTGTAATGCATGGAATGGAATGAGGAATGATATCAAACATTTGATACCATTCCTCATTCCATTCCATGCAGTACAATGTCCTCTGATTTCTACCTCCACCAGCCTCCCCTGGAATACAGAGAGGGAGGTAGTGACAGAGAGACACAGAGAAAGACAGACATAGACAAAGCCTGAACTGGGCAGCTAAGAGGGTACAGTGATGCCAGCTGTCAGTGATTCCCGGCAGACTGGACTGAGCATGTGTGTGAGAAGATGCCCTCTGACCTCCTCTCTGGCCTGTGTGTGACGGAGCCTCCAGTGAGTGAAGGCTCTGGTGAGCTGCATGCACTCCCTCTGTCTCACCACTCCATTAGTCAGTTCCCTCATCACCTGATAACACACAGGCACGCACGCACGCACACACGCACGCACGCACGCACGCACGCACACACACACACACACACACAATCAGTGAGAGAGAGAACAAAACTATTTATACGTCTTTCTGAAAATGTGTTGGGAGGTGTGAAATACACTGAAATAGGGTCCATCCATTGCAGGGTGTGGACGGTGTGTGTATGTGTGTGTGCGCGTGTGTACCTGGCTCCTCCTCTGACTGTCTCTGCGCTGGGTGTGTATCAGCTCTTTGAAGCTGTGCGTGTGAGCATTGAGCTGGGCTGTGTGTGTAGCATGCATATCTCTCTCTCTCCTCAGCTCCAGTCCATGCAGCTCCATAGCCCCCAGCCTCCACTTCCTCAGCTCAGACAACACACTGCCCTACAGCAGGAGGTGGAGAGAGAGGGCATACAATTCCCTCCACTAACACTCACTCCAGGGGAAAAAATGATCGGTCCCAATGTTAGTGTGTGGAGGCCTGTGATTGGCTGCTCACCTTCAGGCTCCAGTGGTCCATCATGTTCTCCATCAGGCCCATGTTCTCCTCTGTGATAAACATCTCCGTTCCCGTGGTGATGGCTGGTTCTGGGCTGCTGAGGAGGGAGGAGGACATCGGAGGTGGAGCTGGTGATGCTCTCTCCAGGTTAGCAGCATCAGACTCACTGAGCATCCCTGCACAGATACATCAGTCACAGTCTATAGTCATTACTGTAGACTGGTAGCCAGAATTGTGTGTGTGTGTGTGTGTGTGTGTGTGTGTGTGTATGCTGACACCTGATCCAGAGAGGTTACACTGTGTGTACTTAAAATGGATGTGCTGAATGTGCTGATTGCTGAACTTCTTGCCTGCTCTTTTTCTGTCACAATCTTAATTAAATTACAGAGGATACAAGAAAACAGCCTGAAGGGCAGGAGCCGACGATTTCACGACGTTCCACCTGATTGTTACCGAGGCGGCCATAAATCCAGCCTCCATTTACGACCAGCCTCAGGGTAATTCTCTCTGTGGTGCAGCTGTACTGGTCCTTACTCTGATAGTACAGTACAGTACAGTACATCACTGGGTAAATACTTCACTGAATTCTATATGATGCAATATACAGTTGGGCTCTGTTTGCATCCTCCTTATCTTTAGGCATTCAATGATCTAACATGGGCATGCTTCACCTATCTTGATGCATTTCAAGGGGGAAGGATGCATTTTAAGAGTACTTGTAGTCCAATGGAAATGAACCGCCATGCTTCCAAGTTCAGGTCCACACTTCTTGACTTCTTCTACACTTTACTACTTTCATACACACGTATTGGTCGGTTTAGATACAGACTTAGGGCCTTAGCTTTCTAGCTGGGGCAACGCAAACATATTAGTTATCTTAATAATATATTAGTATATAACCCAAACCCGAGCACGATGAAAATGACGGCTTAGAGCCCAATGATGAGGGCCAAATGGTGATCCAGCTGCAGCGGAGAATCTCCTGGGTGCATTCAGTGGAGAAGCAGGCTTGCCGCGGGACTGGTGCTTAACATCGCACATCCCTCTTCGCACTGTCAGAAACACGTGGTGAGTGAGAGAAATGCCTGTAAACGTATGTGGAACAACGAATCAGCACTTGCCTGGAAACTATTCGAAGCTCCAAAAGTAAGAGTTGGTTTCAGTTGTTGTTGTTGTTCCCGTTCAGTTTAGCTAAAGACGTGGCTGCAGCATACATGACAGAGAGTATTGATTGGCTACTTGTTTCCATAGCAACAGTCATGTCCATTTTTTTTCTCCCACCTTGATTTAACTCTTATATTTTGTGTGAAATTATCAATAACTTTACTCTGTATGTGACAATGCATGTAATTCATTTAATTATATTCAGAACTAACCTTAGATTAATCTAGTGCTCCACAACGTTGTACAGGGGCGAGAAGTTGGCACCAAAGGGACTGTCTGCCTCTGTGGCTATAGTGTGGGTGTTGATGGGGCTCAGGGCATGAGGGCATGGACACAGCATACTGCTGGAAATTATTTTCTGGGGGCTGAAACAACCTCAACATGGCATTACACTCCCACACAGCTTGTCGGAACCCATCTTTTTAACCATGCCCATAGAATTATAGGAACACCATTAAAACCCCTAAAGAGTCCCTGAGTAGCAACAGTAGGTTGAAGCCTAAACAGGCCATGTCCACTAGGCACCTACCTGTGTGTGTGTGTGTGTGTGTGTGTGTGTGTGTGTGTGTGTGTGTGTGTGTGTGTGTGTGTGTGTGTGTCAAGTGCTGCACACACGCACACGCACACGCACACGCACACGCACACGCACACACCTCTTCAGGGCACTGTACACACTCGTCAAGTCAGCCAGAGAGATGACAAGCATTGATTTCAGCTTACATTAATTTCATATCCACGTTATTAAGAAGGACTGCGAGCCATGACTAGACTGCTGCTGTGGCTGTGGCTGTGGCTGTGGCTGAGCAGTGCTGGTATGTTGTGACAGAGTTTGTGGTGTGTGTGTGTGTGTGTGTGTGTGTGTGTGTGTTTGTTTGTGTTTATCATTACCGTCCCTGCT
Organism: Argentina silus; assembly: GCF_951799395.1. Lineage (NCBI taxonomy): Eukaryota > Metazoa > Chordata > Actinopteri > Argentiniformes > Argentinidae > Argentina > Argentina silus. Next base: position 7,301,602 of record NC_139659.1, read on the forward strand.
GTAGCACCAGAAAATGATGTGCAAAAAGTGTCACCACATTCCGTTGCCATGGAAATGGACCTCTGTCCCCATATTTCCCCTTGTATACTCGACAAATATGAAATATTTCAACAACTGTATTGTTTTTTGTTACCATCAACAGTGTTACGTATGTAATTGCTCTGGTGTCATGATGATCTAGCATGTTATGAGCCTGTGTCATGTGAAATAACAACATCAACATGAGAGAGCTGTTATCGGCTGAGAGGGTATCCCAGATCAGTTTTGATGGGTCTTAATGGACTGTGTTTGCGATGGGTCTAAATGAAGAAGCTAATGCCACAAATGGTTAGCTGTTTACTCTGCAGGCATGATAAAGCCCCTGACACATGCTAATGACAGAGAGAGACAGAGAGAGAGAAGTTGTGTCCAAATGCTCATACTGGTTACTAAAAGTATATACTGAATACTAACCATACTAAATACTATTTAGGCCATACTGTTTAATAAAAAGGTACGCAGTAAGCGACACATTTCAACATACTACATCTCATTCATACTGAGAAACTGTCATCTGTAACTTAACCATGCTGTTCACGCTAATTGGGAATGCTGTGCTAAGAATTATAGTCTGAAGCAATGATGGTCAAGGTCTGTAGGTTTGGATTTAATGACTGCTACTGGCACAATGTACAGGTCACTGTCTGTTACAGCAGGTTATCTGATTACACTTCAGCATGACTAGTATTTAAACTGTTTATAGGGCAGTACTGTTATTTTGAAGAGAAAGGAAAAAACATCACAAACCAGGAAGTGGGTTTGACATCCATATGTGTTGCTATCTTTACTCAGTATTTGGTGAAAACTATCAAATGATATGTAACATTTACAAACGATCAGTAAGCTATGGCCAGCTGCTGCCTCAAAAAAAAAGAGAAAGATGTAGCTTGCTAGCACTAGTATATATACACTGATTGTTATATGGTGTGTGGGGCCACAGGTTTTGCTCACTAGCTAGCTAAAATCAATGCCAAATGAGGCTACTGTAGGTCGTACCTAGTTAGCCAGTATCACCTGTGGCAAACCTGTAAGTTGATGTCAATGTGAAATGCACCTTTAAAACTGTTTATTAACGGTGTGACACTTAATCAGTTATACATGTTGGTACCTCTTATATGGTCAGAGGTTTTCTCCATAAGTACACAGGATAGAAGAGTGCTCACGTGATATACCCAAATCAGCTCAGAGCACCAATCACACATCGGTGTAGAGAAGGGGTAAGTAGTGGATAGATATATTAACAAATAAAATCTGTGAACCTGCATGGTGGTTTAAATGAGAAACATCAGGATTTCAAGGGCCATGGCTCAAGAACCCTACAGAAGTAGACCTCCATGTCTTAGAGTGCTTGTATTAGGCAGCTTCTTGAGACTCTCAGAATATCTCAAATAAATATTTTCTTTGGCAGTGTAAACAGGTCAATACTATAATGCATGAGTGAATGCCCTGCATAAACAACTTCCACATCTCTAGATTACAGTGCTATTGATCATCTTAGTCACGCCCACTCTACTCCAGAGTCAATGCCAAGTAGGTCAGAGGAGATAACCAAAAATGGACGTGGCATCATTTGATTTAAGTATCTCTCTCTCTCTGTCAAAAAACACCTGTGAGCATGACCTGTGTGTGTGTGTGTGTGTGTGTGTGTGTGTGTGTGTGTGTGTGTGTGTGTGTGTGTGTGTGTGTGTGTGTGTGTGTGTGTGTGTGTGTGACAGAATGTGAAGTGTGAATGAGTAATCCAATGGCACAGTTAGTTGCTAAGTGGATTTGTCATGGTGGTGTTTGTTTGTATGTGGTAATTTGAGCATATTCTCCCCCTGCTTGCTCCACGGACACATTTCTGGCCAACCCTCATTCGGGCAGGGCTCTCTTTAGAGAAAGGCTCTTATTTTAATTAGACCTACCTGGATACAGAAAGGTTCTGAATAAAGAGTGAGTCAAACACAGGAAGAGAGTAGTCCTGATTCACCGTGGTGTTTACTGTACCTAACCCCCTTCATCTAAGCTGCACATGGACTTAATGTGAATGTGTGTTGTGGATTGTGCGTCCAGTGTGTGTTTGGTGTTTTGTGTTGTATATACCTTTTTTCTTGTTGGAACATGTGAGGCAAAACACATTTATGCACAAGCAGACAATAAAGTCCAATCAAATCTAATCTAATCACCCGCAACACAGTACAGTAGATACTAGATGGCCATGAGAGAAAGTCAGAAATGATGAGGAGTGACTCAAGGATTTTGCTCTTACTGAGGGATACACAGATGCACCACCTCTGCTCAGATGGAACACTACAACTAGTTGCTTGGCTCCCTAATTTTGTCTTCAACTGAAAACTTTTAATGAAGCGCACATAGCTTCAACAAACTAAACATTGTTTGGAGTCCAATCTGGGCAACAACTCAATTCACTCTGACTCAGTTAATTAAACAATGTTTTTTGGAAGAAAACCCTGTGTATTAAAGCACATTCTCCAGCAAATAACCATCCATTTAGAAAGGAAACTAATCAAATACACTTGTCTCAGAGGTGCTTATAATGAACTCACCCTCGTTCCATGAGTTTGTGTTCTGTATCTCCCATTGTTTCAGACAGCTCCAGACTTGTGTTTCTGTTTCTGTCACCGTATGCAGTAATTCACTGTTTGTACGTTTGTGTGTGTGTGTGCGTGCTTGCTTGCGTGGGTGTGTGCGTGCGTGTTAAGGGATAAAGAAGAGAGGTCAGTAATGGACCAGCAGTGTGGTGGGCCCATTATTCCCTCCAAGCCCAATTAGACAGAGAGGGCTAAAGAAGGGACTGTCTTCCCAGGCCCTCCATGGAAGTCACGGTAGATGAAGCCCTGCTGTACAATATGTGGTGTACTGTAGGGTGCATTGAAATAGTCTACCGTAGCTTCCTCTCCTTGTCCCTCACCCTTCATCAGCACTGATAGGGAAGTACTGTATTTGACTGATTTTCAAATTATGAGGTTTCAGCCATAACGCTTTTTCACTGATCCTCGTGTGTCCACAGGTCATCGTAGATGAAGGAGTGGAAGCCCTAGACCAGGGAGTCGCACAGAATCCACCCACACAATTCTTTTGAAAAAAGAAAGAGCTGGGATGTCGTGAGTCACGTGACGGTGACCATCCCTGTGAGTCGTGAGTGGAGTGGGAGGGAATATCCCCCCCTGCGGGAATCACGAGAGAGATTTATGGAGCGTGTTTTTATTTTCTGCTGTGCGTTCTCTTGTGTCACGCCTCCACCCCCTTTTTACCTCCCCCATCCCTCTTTCCTCTCCGCCGCACTGCTGGGAGGAGAAATCCTATGTGTCATGCAAATCAGCTCTGATCACTGCCATGCTGGTAATGATGGCCTGGAGAGAGAGGGAGTCCCTTCATAGAGAATATTCCTCTTTCTCTCTCTCTCTCTCTCTCTCTCTCTCTCTCTCTCTCTCTCTCTCTCTCTCTTTCTCTCTCTCCCTATTCCACCCCCACCCTCTTCCACCCCCACCCTCTTCCACCCCCATCTCTCTCATTCCCCCCTCTCCTTATCTGTCTTTTTTGCACTAAGAAACATATATCAAGCAAACGTCCTTCTACAGGGAAATTCATTATTGCACAGAACCATGAAAGAATACAGTATCTCTCTCTCTCTTTCTGTCTACAATGCAACAGTGGTAATCATTACATTTAAAATTACATCATAATCATTACATTTAAGAATGTCACTGTTAATGAAAAATAATTAAACAACCGGTAATACAACAACAACTTACTAGCAGTGCATCTCTCACCCTGTGATTCACAACATTATGTGAAAGATATGTTATGACATGTGTCCCAAATGCCCTTTCCATGGCATCATCTCACTGATGATGAAGATTATGATGATGATAATGACAATGATCATCATAATAACTGCCATTATTCTCATTAGTGCTCCTTGGGATCTGACTGGGCCAAAGTCAAAGCCCACAATCGCACAGTCACCATGACAGCAGCAGGGTTAACGTCACCTCGACACTCGCCGACAGCAATTGATCAATGACAGGAGCTAAATATGGCTGTGGACTGTTTTCCCTTTCTTGTTTGTCTCTGTGGTTGGCTCATGACATTGTCAGGCCACTGAGGCTGTTTGAAAAGAGCTTGAGTGGCATGGTAATGAGATTATTCACGTCATGACTGCTCTTTCCAGGAGAGCTGAATACTCTACAGGTGTCCCCCCCCTTCGCCCCCCCCCCCCACCCCCCACCCCCCCACACACACACACGCACTGATACACACAATTCACTCTCTGAGAGGGAGGTAGCTGACAGGAAAATGAAGCTAATGGATGTCAAGCTCTCTTTTCCTTTCTCCCTGAAGATGAATATTCTATATCAATACAGTACCTACCCCTATACTGTTTATGCCCCTGTTCCCTGCCTCTCCCTCACCTCTTCATCACCTCCTTCATACAGTAGGTCTCTCTCCATCTGTCTCACCCTTCGGCTTCTTCTATTTCCCAACACTCTCCCCCAGCTACTCTTCGTCCTTCCTCCCCCCATCCACTCCTTCTTCTCCCTATCCATCTCATCCATCTCTCTCCCCCTCAGTAAAGTTAAGTC
>NC_139659.1:7318726-7333726 GCF_951799395.1 Argentina silus
TATATTAACCCCAATCACTGCAGAAGCCAAGGGGGCTCCTCTCCAGAGCGGAAATAGAAGGCATTTGGTTGACTTTGCACATAAAACGGTAAAGCGTATGTTTCTGTCTGTGTCTACTGTATGTGTGATGCATGTATAGGTGTGTGTGTGTGTGTGTGTGTGTGTGTGTGTGTGTGTGTGTGTGTGTGTGTGTGTGTGTGTGTGTGCTGATGTGTATGCAAACATACACAGGATGTTCCACTTTGAGTGTTATCTCTGAACCACAAGGTGCATGGCGACTTATAAATGTCAGCATTAATGACCATTGCATATTTATCCCATAGGAAGGGAATGGTTACCATACCCCATCATGAATAATGAAATGTCAGCAAAGAGAAGCCTTTCAAGTGCTGGATCGCCTTCATGGAGATGACTTTGAAGCATAGACCGGCCTTCTAACTGTGACATGAGAGAGAAAAAGAGAGAGAGGGATTGAGTCAGAATGGTAGAGAGAGAGAGAGAGAGAGAGAGAGAGAGATGAGAGATTGACAGTGACGGGGAGGGACAAACACAGACAGACAGGGAGAAAGTGTATTTTAGAATAGAAAGTAGCTAGAGTGAGCAAAAGCACTAGACTAGCGGAAGATTGTCTGTCAATCCCACCACCTGTTCTGCTGCAAGGGAACAGTATTCATCTTCCCTCATTATAAAAGTTCCCTCAAAGTTAGGGAGGGAGAGTTGATTATGTATTCTCTCCTTCTTCTTTCTTTGGAGAAACTCTGAGCTTATCATGAGGTTGATCGCCAAGCCTGACCTCCACACTGAGTTGTCAGGCAGTGCGTTAGGGAAGCTAAATCACTGTAATTGAGTTTAGGGAAGTTTTTGCAAAGGGAGGAGGAGACTCACAGACCGCTTCCCCCTGTAGATGGGCCAGATAAACAGGAAGTGTGTGTTTGTTCTTTGTTGGGTAGTCATGTCGTGCTTGTATGTGTTTCATCAGAGCTGATTGGTGGAATGAAGCAGACCTCTAATGTAAAGCTTGTAGGAGATACAGTATACATGTATGACATGTATAGAATGTATACATGTATGACATGTATACATTCACACACACAATAACAAGGTCCACACGTACTGACATACACACGGACATACTTACATACAGCATACTTGCATACACACACACATTATCATTTAGAAATACAAAATTAGCTTCTTTCCACAGCACTCTCACGCCCACAAAGACAATGTTAGTCAGAACACGACTTTCCACTTCATTTCACTGCTGCATTGCAGCAAAATCTTGGGGCCCTGATTTGAGATGGTATGGAGCTTCAATGCTTATGTTAGCATGACAGATGCATCCTGAAGTTTTATCTCCTGGGGGGACCAGAGGTGAGGAGAAATACCATACATCAACCTGCCAGAGCCCATCGAGGGCTCCCAACCTCACCTCACCCCTCCTGCATACTTACTCTACTTGGGACATTTTTTATTATTATTTTTTTTTTACTAAAAGCAGATATTAACCTTAAAGGAATGTTGTTATATTAACCTAAAATTCATTATTTAATACAGTGACCGTAGGCAACTCTCTCATTTGATGATGTCAGCTCTCTTCTTGGATATGTGAAACTACTCAAATAAAGACATTCTGAAGCTGAGAGGAGTGCAATGTGACATCCTCTGAGAACTATGGCTGGGGCTTCTTACTGGACTCTCTGGTTGTGGGCAAACTGGGCCAGCTTCATCCAGCCAGAGTTGAGTAATGGTTTAGCAGATGGCTGTGTGATGGTTGCGGGGCCCCAGCTTGCGGGATGCTGACAGCAGTCGGTGGTGGCGCAGGCAGGATGGTGAAGCCTGATGTTTTGACAGCTCCTCTGAGAGGCTCTTGAGTCACAGTGTCAGAGTGTAGAGCCACATTAGGGGAGGGAGTCTCAGAATATGACATGTTCCCAGGCCTGGGGAGCGATCCACAAAAAGAGACAGCACAACAGAAATATTGTACATTGTTCACACAGAACTCATAAACAGCGAGATTGAACATACAGCTCCCAGATTAAACACATATCTTATAGAGAACAGGGCCAGACAGAACACTTCAAAAGATGGAACACACAGGGCTACACGGAACACACAGGGCTACACGGAACATACAATACTAGACAGAACACAGACTCTACACGGAACATACAATACTAGACAGAACACAGACTCTACACGGAACATACAAGGCTAGATGTAACATACGGACTCTAGATGGAACACACAAGGCTAGATGTAACATACGGACTCTAGATGGAACACACAAGGCTAGAGGAACACAGACTGTAGGTGGAACACACAAGGCTAGAGGAACACAGACTGTAGGTGGATCAGATAGATTTATTCCCCTCTTCTAGACCTCAATTCTACTTCTCTTGACGTCACAGACAGCCAGGATCCCAAGATAGTTCTAAGAGGAGTTATGGTACACTGAGGGCCTCAAGGTTTATCCACTCACTTTGCAGTTAGGGTAGTACTGAGTGGAAGTAGCAGCATATCATCTCCAGTAGGAGTATACTGTATAAATGGATGAAATGAAGCTTACCTTACCTTCCTTTTCTCTCTCCACAGACAGATGAGTGGCTCACTGGAAGACAGCCAGCGTTGATGGTGACCCAGCTCTCTGCACTTCACCGCCCTCTGGCTGTTCCCAACCTGCTGCGATAGAGATCCATAGCATCTATCCATCATTTGACTATCCCCAACATACTGTAACTTACAGAGCCTCTGCTCCACAGGGAGCATCCAGGATAAGTACTGTCAGTAAGAAAGTTCCTACTACAAATTCTTCAAATCTCTACCACTTAACTACCCCCTACTGCAGTCCCCTAGCCATCACTGCAAATGAGATTTGGTTCCCAACTGACCAGCTTGGTTGAATACAAAAGCTAAAAGACAAATAGATAAACAGTTAGGGTCAGTGCTGCCAAGATGGATGATACATACAGCAACAGGACTTCCTTGGCGAAAGGGGCCAAGGGCATCGCTAAGGAAGCCAAGCGCCACGCCGCCAAAAAGGTCAGCAAGGTCGTGGACCGCGCCTCAGACGAGTACTCTCAACGGAACTACAACCGCTTCCAGAACGAGGACGAAGATGAGGAAGACGATGGCGAACGGTACTCCCACAACCCCGGCCAGTCAGCCAACAATGACGAGGGGGCCTCCAGTGACGACACGGAGGGTCACGATGATGAAGATGAGATCTACGAGGGGGAGTACCAGGGGGTACCAGCCCACAGCGATGGGAAGGCCAGGGATGGGCAGGTGTCCCTGGGACAGCCGGTGTCGGACAGCCTGAAGGAGCGTAAGGAGCTGGAGAGTGAGAGGCAGGCGGACGAGGAGGAGCTGGCCCAGCAGTATGAGCTGATCATGCAGGAGTGTGGCCACGGGAGGTTCCAGTGGCAGCTGTTCTTCGTTCTGGGCCTGGCGCTCATGTCCGACGGGGTGGAGGTGTTTGTGGTGGGCTTTGTCCTGCCCAGCGCAGAGACTGACATGTGTGTGCCCAACTCTGGGGCTGGATGGCTAGGTAAGGATAGCTGATATAACACACACACACACACACACACACATACACACACACACACAGTGAAGACTATGATCAAAGACACAGCGCCATGTCTTACTCATCTCTTTGAAGTGACACAGCACTCTCCCTCCCTCTCATGTCATTCATCTTCAGTCTATCATCTGATCTCCATAATCTCACTGAAGCTCAGAGCAGCTATATTTGTTTTCCATACGATAGTCTCTCTCATTGGTCTTTGTTAAGAATAAAGATAACAGAGTTACTGAATGAAAAACATGCACAGACGCAACATAGAAATAAAAAAAGCAGAATAGAATGTCTTCATTTAAAGTTTGTTCTGTAAATGTTGTCTGACTGTAACCTATCGACCCAATACTTCTACTTTTAGTTCCCTGTTGCCTAGCTGATGCTAATGTTTGGTTGTTGTTAACCGCCGTCTGGGTTTCAGAGATGTGAGGGCAGAGAGAGCTTGGTGGGTGACATTTTGCACAGTAATCTTTTTGGGTTGGGAGCAGCGAGTGGGTTGTCATGGCACCAGGTATTTGGATACATGAGTAGGAGGTGTTTTTAGCAGTCAGTGTAGGATGGATCTCTCCCACACTGAAGGGCACCACAGTATTGTGCTTATCTGTCTATTCCCATGTGTCTGTTTCTGTGTTCTATGCCCACAGTAGTAGTTGTTAGTGTCTGTTGAACATTGAGATCACCAACCCTCACAAATCCATATACTACATAGATTTATTTTCCCAGTCACACTGTCTTCATCATCCTTTTCCTGCCCATTGTCTGATGCGTCACCCGCCTATGATATTGTAATTGTGACGCATTTCTGAAAAGAAAAAAGAAACGTGGAGACCAATACAGTCACCAGAGCTGTTCAATCACACACACCTCTCATGATTAGGGCTGAATAAAGGGCTCTGTGTGTGTGTGTGTGTGTGTGTGTGTGCGTGTGTACCGTGGGCCTGAAATAGCCCTGGTGCAGTAGAGCTCTGATTGTTCTGGCTCATCGTGGTATCTCTATGAAGGTCAGCCACACTGTTCGTGGGGAAGTGGCTCTAATTGTCTGCCTGCTTAAGGGGCTCTTCTCTTGACTGGGCTGCTTGCTGAGTGAGAGAGGGGGGTGGCATATGGTGAGAAGTAAAATGTTTGTTCTCCTGCAAAGCCACAGCTCTCAATTAGTTTCTAATTTAAACATACCTTTCTGGCTTTTCAAATGGATGTGAAGAAGCTGGCAGATGCCTCTCACAAGAATACCTCGTCTTGGAATAGAAAGCGTTCTTCGTGAACAATTTAAATATAGAGCCTGTTTAAAAAAAGATAGATGATTAAAGGAGTACTAGCTAAAAACCAAGAGCAACAAATGGACAAATGTTAAAAAAGTTCCATGTGAAGAGGCTGCAGATGATCAGAGACTAAATTGAATGCAGTGAGGAAATATCCCTCTATTTACAGTACCCCCCCCCCCCCTCCCTCTAATACATATGTTTCTCAATTACCCCTGCCTTTATCCCTTTCTCTCTCACACACTCCCCTCTCTGTCTCACTGCCGTGCGGAGATGTGATGGGGAGATGTGATTGTGGTGTTACTCTCTGCAGCATGGTGCCTCACTGCAGTTTAGTCATGCTTAGCTGGTTCAGGTAGACATCACTGAGTTATGGAGGGAGAGAGAGAGAGATAGAGAGAGAGAGAGAGAGAGAGAGAGAGAGATAGAGAGAGAGAGAGAGAGAGAGAGAGAGAGAGAGAGAGGGGAGAGAGAGACTTATGCTACCTCTAACCGCCTGTCTCTACAAACCCCTTCACACATGTCCCTCAATCCCTCCACACTCCTCACTTCTTCCTTCCTTCTCTCTTTCCTCCCTCCATCACTTCTCTCTGTGTTCTGTTCAAGGGTTTAGAGTCAACCAGCAGACACAACAGGGCTCGGGTGTGTGTGTGTGTGTGTGTGTGTGTGTGTGTGTGTGTGTGTGTGTGTGTGTGTGTGTGTTGTTGGGTCATCGAGTTAGCGAAGTCATCGAGTTACCATTTCTGTGTGTAGGTCAAACTGTCTGTGTGTGTGTGTGTGTGTGTGTGTGTGTGCTTGTGTGTGTGTGTGTGTGTGTGTGTGTGTGTGTGTGTGTGTGTGTGTGTGTGTGTGTGTGTGTGTGTGTGTGTGTGTGTGTGTGTGTGTGTGTTGCCACAAACATCGACAGCTGAGCTTAATCAACACAATGGGGTGATAGATTGGCCCTGCTGGAAGCTGTGGTCTGCTAATTATAACATCCAGCGACAGGAACATTTTTACTCCACAACAGAGCTTCCCCAGACAATGGCCCCTCCTTCATCCACCGGACAGAGTAGGTCACTGTTCTGCATGGAGGTTATATCATCACCTGTATACAGTATGATGCGGTGTGTGAGAGATACAGTACAGTGTATCAATTAACCTGCACCACTGACCACTTAGAATGTACACTCACTGACCACTTTATTAGGAACACCTGTACACCTTCTCATGGTGGAAGTGGTGTAATGGTGTGGGGAATGTTTTCTTGGCACACTTTGGGCCTGTTAATACCCATCAATCATCTCTTGAATGCCACAGCCTATTTGAGTATTGTTGCTGACCCTGTGCATCCCTTCATGGCCACAATTTACCCATCTTCTAATGGCTACTTTCAGCATGATAATGCACCATGTCACAAAGCAAATGTCGTCTCAAATTGGTTTCATGAACATGACAATGAGTTCAGTGTTCTTCAGTGGCCTTCCCAGTCACCGGATCTGAATCCAATAGAACACCTTTGGGATGTGGTAGAACGGGAGATTCACAGCTTTAAAGGTCACCTGAAAAATCTGCAGGAATTGCGTGATGCAATCATGTCATCATGGACCAGAATCTCAAAGGAATGTTTCCAACATTTTGTGGAATCAATGCCATGAAGAATTGAGGCTGTTTTGAGAGCAAAGGGAGGCCCTACCCAGTATTAGTATAGTGTTCCTAATAAAGTGTTCGGTGAGTGTATATAAATGCTTGTAGGAGCACCATACTACTGTAATGTGTGTGGCCTTTCTTTCTGTATTATTCTGTCTCCAACCATGTCAAAGGCCTTATGGTAATGACAGGGGAGGATTGAACTGAAAAACATCCTTACAGTGATATACTGTATATTCTGTTGACCTCGTCACTCACAGTCAAGTGCAGTCTCGAACCCCTGTCTCTCTGCCTGAGACAGTATCCTGACTCCCAGTCCTACTGACTGATCCTTGTCCCTGTCCCTCCTGTCCCTCCTGTCCCTCCTGTCCCTCCTCACCTCTCTGCCAGTTGGCTGTAGAGACTGGAAGGAGAATGTTAATAGAAGTGTCTGCCCCCACATTGTAATTGACTGCTTTGTGCCTTGACAGGCCTCTCTCTGGTCCAGTCGGAGTGTTTGTCTGTGTGTGTGTGTGTGTGTGTGTGTGTGTGTGTGTGTGTGTGTGTGTGTGTGTGTGTGTGTGTGTGTGTGTTAGGGCTTAATAGTGCCTCTCCTCACTACAATAGTAGTGTGTGCTCAAGGGAGTGCTGCTAGTCTGAGGATATTGTACAGTAGAGAGGGTTGGCCTCAAGTGTCATGTCCAAGTGTCCTGTCCAAGTGTCATGTCCAAGTGTCCTGTCCAAGTGTCATGTCCAAGTGTCCAAGTGAATTTAACTTGGACAAAGAGGTTTGCTGATGTACGTTTTCATTTAAATAAAAATGGGTTGTTGTTTTCTTGTTTGATTTAACGGTACATCTGTTGAAAAACAATCTAAGCTTCCTAGGTCCTCACACGCCTAACTCTAGGCCTGTCAATCACAGATCAACCTCTGGGAATCCCCTGATCTGGGGGGAATCCCTAAGAACCTCTGGAACATTCAGAATGTTCTAGCTCAGGAATTAGTCAGCTGTTTCTGACTGTTGTCTGCCTGCTCTGCTCTCTCATCCGTGCTCAGGACCCAGCAGCGAGGAGCAGAGCCTCGAGTGGGAATTACACTTACACATAAGAGCTAATTACCATAGAGAGAGAAAACACTGTGCCTTACGCCTGCTGGAGATAGGAGTGGTATCTTAAGTAATCCCTCTGGGGGCAGAGCAACGCTGCACAGTGTACCGTTTAAGAGAACAGATAGAGCGGGTTTGTGGAAATACTGTTCTCTATAAAATGTATTATTGGTTTATAATTCAATTAGACTAAGTTCAGCTTCATTTCAATCATGCATATTAGACTGGGATTTGTTATAGAGGGCTCATCAGAAGGCCCAGTAGTGAAAAACTTTTTAAAACTGTTTATAATAATGCTACAGTAGTGAAATATGAATGTAATATCTAGAAAACAACATGTTCTGTAATTCAAGACAATCTTATTGTTTTGCGGTGGGTTAGAGAGTAAGCTGGTGTGTCACTGAGGTGCTGAGGTCTTTGAGATGGGAGCCTGGGGTCTGGAAGAGATGAGATGGGAGTCTGGTGTCTGGAAGAGATGAGATGGGAGCCTGGGGTCTGGAAGAGAACATATACACTCTCACCCCTGTTTGAACTCCACAGGAAATCACAAATCCAATCCTGGAGAGATTCCTAAGGCCCCCCCACGCCTTTCTAAGGCCCCCCCACGCCTTTCTAAGGCCCCCCCACGCCTTTCTAAGGCCCCCCCACGCCTTATCACCCACCCTTTTTATTACTGATACAAACTAAGTGTAGGGGAGTCATAAACAAAATGAGGTGATGTGAGCAGATACCATCACCCTGGCTGTGTGTGTGTGTGTGCGTGCGTGCGTGCGTGCGTGCGTGCGTGTGTATATGTGTGCAGTAGTGTTCTATGTCCTCTCTTGGATCAATGTTGAGGCTAGCTGTAGCGTATGTATGTTCTCCATACAGTGGCGGTATTGAGAGTTCTGTGTTGTTTGTCGTAGCTGTGCGTAGACTCCAGTGGTTGTCAACTGTAATGAATTACTACCTCTCACCATAATGTCTGCAGAGCTTGATAAGGCAGACTACCTGCAGCATATCTGTCCAATCACCTCGATGCGAGGAGGGAAAAGAAATGGGAGAAGGCTTCCGCTCGCTCCGCTCTTCCCAGCGCCGCATAGTCAAACCATCTCACTCAACCTACATTAGCATTCTGATTAGCATATTGGGAGCTGGTGAGTAAAGTGGATTTTTTTACTGGGCCGTCTACCCCTCCCTGCTGAGAGTCCCTAGGGACAGGAAGAATGATGATGCTGACTTCCTGTGGACAAACACATTGCTGTGACAGAGATTGACGTGACACCAACTCTTAATCAGGGTTGACGTCATCTTCTCTCTTCTAATTTAAGAAATGAAGTGCCCTTTTGTTTTCACTGAGGAGTTTTCAGCACTTGTATTGGACTTTGCAAGTAATTTCTGTAATTGACTGATTTCAAATGGAATTGACCCTGACCCTGTATTTAAAGTGTATTGACTGACCTTATTTTGATCGTCACGGTACACCCCCTCCCCCAAACGAATCAAAAACTGCAGTCTAAACACAATTGTGTTTGGTTGCAGTTTGTGTAGTGGCTTCATGACTGCCTGTGTTGTCTTTATGAGGTTCTGTCTGCAGTGCTCCAGGCAGTGCTCCATCCTATCGATCTCCTTTCTCTGCTACGTCATGTGACCCCTCAGAGTTTTATCAATGGCCTGGAAATGACAATGAATTTAAACCCTGTTTAAATCAGCACATGTCTGCTCTGGACTCCACTAATACAGTCAGACAACACCACTGATACTGTAGCTCTGTGAGTCAACAACACCTGCCTGTGTGTGTGTGCGTGCGTGTGCGTGTGCGTGTGTGTGTGCGTGTGCGTGTTTGTGTGTGTATGTGTGTGTGTGTTTATTGTACTGATTTTGTGTTTTCATGTTGTTGTTTTTCTCCAGTCAGCAGTTTGCCTTAGAGAGGTGTTTTGGTCCAGATGGTCCAATTTTGTTTCACAGCAAAATCCAAAAGCACCACTTTAAAGTATAAAACACTGTTTAAATGAATCTCTCTCCTCTTTCCCCTCTCCCCTATCTCCTTCCCTCCTCCCTCCCCCTCTCTTCAGGCAGTATTGTGTACCTGGGGATGATGGTGGGGGCATTCTTCTGGGGGGGTCTGTCAGATAAATTGGGCCGAAGACAGTGCCTGCTCATCTGCATGTCTGTCAACGGCTTCTTCGCCTTCCTGTCCTCCTTCGTTCAGGGCTACGGCATGTTCCTCTTCTGCCGCATGCTGTCCGGCTTTGGGTGAGTTCTATCCTATTGTATTCTACTCTGTTCTGTTCTGTTCTGTTCTGTTCTGTTCTGTTCTGTTCTGTTCTGTTCTGTTCTGTTCTGTTCTGTGCATGGCTTAGGGTTGTCCTTCACTACAATATACAGTACTGTATATATTGGACTACAGCACATACAGTATTCTGACATAAAGTAATATTACATTCAGATGTGGGAGTCTGGGTATGGGTGGGTGATGCAGGAGTGCATATTGTACACCTACAGTTCTACACCCTACATTGCCCTACATTTAATTGAATAAGGGCCCAAGTACTTTTCTCCCATAGTAGTTTTAAAGTGCTCTCCAGAACATTATGTTCCACTGTGTTGAGAGATAGCAGTCCCCCTGAGATGTAGACTCTCTCGCTCGCCCACTCCAGACTGCTCTGTACACCCACCACTGAGTGTCTCTCTCTCTCTCTCTCTCTCTCTCTCTCTCTCTCTCTCTCTCTCTCTCTCTCTCTCTCTCTCTCTTTCTCTCCTCTCTCTCTCGTCTCTCTCTCTCTCTCTCTCTCTCTCTCTCTCTCTCTCTCTCTCTCTCTCTCTCTCTCTCTCTCTCTCTGAGGCAATATGAGTTGGTTGATGTTTGGAGGGGTATTAATCAGTCAGCCAGACAATACTTGGGTTAAAGTGACAGATGGTAAGGTTAGTGCAGCAAGGCTAGACAGAGTGTATGTCAGTAAGTCAAGCTTCAATAGGGTCTTGGATTCCTATATTTTTCCAAATGTTTTTTCAGCATATCACCATATGGTTGCTGCAGATGTGAGTGTTGCAGGTCCCACCTCGACCAAGGTCATATTGGCATCTTAATGTCAAGTTTTGTAATAGGTGTTGTTATTTTTGTGGAAAATGGAAGGAAAATAAGAATAGGCAATGGTGGAAGGTGGGGAGGACAACAGCCAGGGTTAAGACGACTATATCCCAATTGGAGCGAGATTAACAACATTGGACGTGGTCTTATTAACCACAAGGGCTCGATTCAGACTTGTATGGGGATAGTGGCAGTGGAGAGCAGAGCATGCAGGGGCTTATAAGAGACCTGCCTAAACTGAGGCCAGAGTAGGGTGGCGGCCTAGATGCGGATCTCAAGGAGCTAACAGTTGCTGTCCAGCAGCCCTTTTCAGGGCGTGCACCAGGGATTGATGGCCTTCCGTGTGCTTGTCAAATCGCCTGAAGATGCTAATGGACGTTCTAGTGCACAAGGACCATTGACCAGGTCGTATTGTGTGCCTGGTCACTCAATCGCAGACAATATTTTTCTCATAAGGGATGTTTTGGACTGGGCAAAGTTCGGGGGATGAGGATCTGGGACTATTGTCAGTTGACCAGGAAAAGGCTTTTGATCGTGTATGCCATGTGTATTTGTTTGAAACCATGAAATATTTTGGCTTTGGGGATGGGTTTGCTGTATTCTGGGGCTTCTGTTATGTTTAAGGTGGGGGAAGCGTTGCCCTCCTTCAGGGCTGCTGTTTGCTTCAGCTATAGAGCCGTTACTTAGCGCTCTAAGGGCCAAGCTTCAGGGATTACACTGTCCCTGTCAGCACCGGGGCAGTGTCCCTGTCAGCATACGCAGATGATGTAGAAGCTGTCAGTGGAGCTTTACAACTATGAGAGGGCCTTTTCTGCCAGGGTGAATTGAGTAAAGGTCAAGAGTAAAAGTCTCTTGATAGGGATCACATGACACCCATAGTAGACAAGGTTAGGGGTTGTCAGGTTGTCGAAATGGCAGTGGTCGTTGCCGTGTCCTTCAGGGGGAGGGTCTTGGTCACTAATAACATGGCCGCCTCCACACTCTTACCACACTCTAACCCCACGAAGTTACTCCAAGAGCTGCAGAGGAGGCTGGTGGACTTGTTCTGGTCGGGGGGGACACTGGACCCGTGCTGCGGTTCTGTATATATCAGTCCAAGAGGGGGCCCAAGACCTGGTGGATATTCAGAGCAGACTCGCATTCCGCCTACAAGCAGCCCAAAGACATTTGTATCAGCATGACCTCAGCTGGAGGGGTGTTGCATGGGCTTTACTGTGGAGGACGGGTGGCCTAGGATACGACAGGCAGCTGTGTCCAGAGACCTGCCAGAACAAGGGGCCTGGATATTACGTGAGCCGATCTTTTACCAACCCTTTGCGAAGGATAAGACTGATTCAATCGGCTAGCTTGTTGGGTGGCCTGACCAGAGCTGGAGTCACCACAGTTGTTGACCTGAGAGAGCCAGCTGGCTGGAGATGTTAGCAATCTGGAAGAGCAGAAAGCATAAGATTCTGGGGGTCTACGGATGCTAGAGCTGAAGTGTTAGGACTAGTGGAGGCAAGGCTACGGGCGGAGTTTGGTTATTACAAGCTGGGCAACAATTTGACAGAATCGAAAGATTCTGTGATTGGTTGGTGTCAATAAAGGTTTTTTATGGAGGTCTCTCTTTCTCTCTTTCTCTCTCTCTCTCCACTTTCTCTCTCCGTCTCCACTCTTGCAATGTCAAAGAACTCTACAAGAGGTTATTCTGCCTGCCTGGCACTGGCCCATCCCCTGAGTGGGAAAGGGAACAAAGAAAAACACAAACGTTTGCTAAATGTTGAGAGCAGAGTAAATGAATGGTGCATTTTATTACTGATGCAGTGTGCTTGGCTGCTCATGTCCTTGCTGCTTGATTAGGCCAGACCTGACCTTTCTTTTCCTCACATCCATCTGACATCATCACTGATGGACAAGCCATGTCAAGTTTACAGGTCACGGGAGGGTAAATAATTTTATAGCAAAAATGTATGTACTGTAGTGTTTTCGATAAATACTTACAGAGTATAGAGACTATGATAGAATACACTATTATCACTGTTATTGTACAAATACTCCTTACAATGACATGATGATTAATGCTCATTGTTGGTATTCAAAGCCTGACCTGGGTCTTTGGTAAGTTTCACATTAAAAAGAGCAAATGTAATTTAATCTGAGACAGCCTGTTTTGCCCCAAGGGTATTCATAAATCATGTGACTATTCAAAAACAGGGTTTCCGTTGGAAAGAGCTGTCAAAACCAACCAGCAACACAAAATGGATTTACAGTCTGAGCCTGTGTTTGCATGCGTGTGTGTGTGTGTGTGTGTGTGTGTGTGTGTGTGTGTGTGTGTGTGTGTGTGTGTGTGTGTGTGTGTGTGTGTAAGATGACTCATACACTACGGTCTATTGTAACTCAACCAGTCCCACTTATTATAGCCAACACACTGCACAATATAATGGCTGTCTGGCTTTTATTTTCATGTAGATTTAAAGACTTCTCTCCATTTGTTCTCACCTCTTTAATGGCTGCCTTCTGGAGGTTTCCAGTGCCTGCCAGTAGAATGATACCTACCTTGATATCTACCTTGATTTACATAGAATTGCTGCTCTTATGGTATAGACATTCAATTTGTTCAGTAGGACAGAAAAAGCAACATTTAAGCCTCCCTCGTCATGGTCCTCTATTTTGATTCCCTCTCAAATAACAACACATATCTAAGTAGTTTTATTTCTGTTGCACACTCTTGCCAATATGGCTAAATAAAGGGCACTTTGGCTGCTAGCACCAGTTTCTTTTGTGGGCTATTGATTTTCTCATCCTTTAGATCAGAACAAGATGGCCCTCTCTCTCTCAGTCCTATTAAATCAGGCGGCTGTTCTCTCACTCTCTGTAAGCTGGCAGCCATGTTCTCTCTCCAGCTGCCCCTCATCACTCCAGTGTGGCAGAACACACACACATCACACCCAGGGGATATTAAGTCCAAGTGGCTCTCAAAAACAAAAAACAAATTGTGACTTCCTTTTGTCTTGTATTAGGAGGATTACTTCATTATTTTTAATAATATTTTACTTCATAGTTGGAGACACTCAAACTTCATTTCCCATGCTCCCATACAGGATTGGGGGTGCAGTGCCCATCGTGTTTTCCTACTTTGCGGAGGTGCTGGCTCGGGAGAAGAGAGGAGAGCATCTGAGCTGGCTCTGTATGTTCTGGATGATTGGAGGAATCTACGCCTCAGCCATGGCCTGGGCCATCATCCCACACTATGGTAAGTGACAGCACCAGCCAACCAATTAGACATCAGGATTTTCAGTATGGCACACCTGATTCACGGATTCTAATCACACTACAGTGAGTATCAGGGCCCTCTCTCCTATCAACCATTTGACAATCATCTGGGCCTAAACCCACAGAGAACAAGCAAAGGCAACAGTGGTAAGAAGAAAGCTTATATTGCTGAGTAAACACTACACTACACCTCATATCAGTAACCAGCGCAAAATGGAAGGAAAGAATGAATGAAAGGAGAGAGGAGAGAGAACGGCAGTGATGAGTAATGGAACAGAAAGAGAGCAATAGATACAGTAGGAATGATAAGGGAACAATGAAGCTACGAATGGAGAGAGGCGTGTGGGGAGGAGAGGAGAGGAGAGGAGAGGAGAGGAGAGGAGAGGAGAGGAAAGCAGGGAAAGACAGAGCTGAAGAAGAGGACGTGATGGAGGGAGGGCTGGAGGAGGTGGAGGAGTGAGGATGATTTATGTGGGCTGTGTCAGGGATATTTAAAAGGTGAAGGAACACAACAGGAGGGGGGGGGCGGGGGGGGAGAGGTAGGGTGCGTAGAGTCAGAGAGAAGGCGGAGCGGCATAAAAGGAAAAGAGAGGGGGAGAAAGGAAGAAAAAAAGAGATGAGGGACGAAAGACAGAGGCGAGAGAGAGAGAAAGAGAGAGAGTCCTGTAATTCATCATCAACACAGGGCAGGAAGTACGTAGCGGGAGAGATAAGCCAGTAATGAGGGAGATGGGAGAGGAAGTCCAGAGAGTGTCTGCCAGCTCCAGGGGCATGTTTCTATCCCTCCTCATCACACATAATGACGTTTTCCCATGGGACCGGGCCAATGGACCAATGTGGCTGCCAGGGCCAATATAATGAGCTCAGGGATCAGACAAGACCTCCAGCACCCAGTGAGAGTAGGAACACAGGTTTAAATATGACTTATGACTTATGACTGAACACATCTCTCATTAATAGTGTAAACATACTCAAATAACAACACACCCCTAAAATGATGCAAACAGCACAAGAGACGGCCTTTATACCTAAGGCTGTATCTTTGTGCAGGCAGGTGTTTAATAATCAGTGAACGTCATAGATTTTCCATAAAATGCTATAAACAGGAGAAGATAAAAGTGCTCATCAT
>NC_139659.1:7338726-7373726 GCF_951799395.1 Argentina silus
TAATGTTCCTCCTCCTTCTTTATCTACACCACCACCAGGAAATTAAAAGTCTTATCTACCCCTCTCTCTCTTTCTCTCTTTCTCTCTCTTCCCCTCTCTCACCTTGCCATTCTCTCTTTCTCTTACTCTCTCTCTCTCTCTCTCTCTCTCTCTCTCTCTCTCTCTCTCTCTCTCTCTCTCTCTCTCTCTCTCTCTCTCTCTCTCTCTCTCTCTCTCTCTCTCTCTCTCACCTTGCCATTCTCTCTTTCTCTTACTCTCTCTCTCTCTCTGTCTCCCTCCCTCCCTTTCTGTGCCATGTTATGATCCTCTCTTTCACAAAGGCCAGAGCTGTTTTTGTGGCTCTCTCTTCACCACTAAGGGACAGAACACATTTATTAAGAGATTAAATCAAAGGCAATATCATCATGCGACGTGCAGTACAAGACTTGTACAGGAGGATAAGGGACAGGCATGCAGTGCTATATCAGTATATCAGACACAGAAATCACGGAAATATGTCAGGATACTACTGTACATCGCTCATACTTGCAGCCTAGGGTTACAGTCCAACGTAAAACAATGAGCTAAAGCAATTTTATTTGAGAGATTAACTTGCATTGTATTGTGAGGTAGAAATTAAAAGTGTGTGTGTGTGTCTCTCTCTCTGTGTGTGTGTGTGTGTGTGTGTGTGTGTACATGTTTGAGTCAACAGAACTTGTTCCTGCACTGCCTGTGGACTTGCATTGTGTCTCTGTTGTGTAAAATGCTTTTAATTAGCCAACAGTGAGCCTATCTCTGTTGAATAGAATGTGCTGAATCACCATTAGCACCAGCCTGTGCTCTCAGCTATTCGTCCCACACCGGTGGACAGTTGAGGTGCTATCATGAATCTTTCATTTGCACTGATCACAATCCAAACACCTTGGCTTTCACTGTCGTCATGAATAAATGCTGAAAGTGCAAGTTTCTCTTCTCTTCTCTTTTCCTTTCCTTTCCTTTCTTCTCCTGTCTTTTTCTTTCTTTTCCTGTCTTTTCCTTTCTTCTCTTCTCTTCTCCTCTCTTCTCTTCTCTTTTCGTCTCTTCTATTCTCCTCTCCTCCTCTCTCAGGTTCATCAGTATGAAGTTTAAGGCAGTCACCTTCATAGACTCTTCGTTCCAGAACTGTATCTTTGACGATGTCTCCTCCGTGGGGTCTTTTTTCAAGAACTGCACATTCATAGAGGCCTTCTTCTTCAACACTGGTTAGTCCACTCAACACTGTGTACCCCACTCTCAGTAAAACCCATTTATTTACTCCAAATATATCTCTCTCACAGACACCTAATGCCAACAAGCTCCCAATATATTCTGGACCCATCTCTCCTGTCCCCATTATGTATGATGTGTCTCCCTCCCTCCATTCCTCTCAGAACACCCTATTATACTTTGGACATAACTCTCTCTCTCCCCTCTCTCTTTCTCTCTCTAGCTCTCTCCCTCCATCTCCCCCTCCCTCCCTCAGACACCTCATTATCTGTATAGTATATGGTATATTGTCCCGGCTACAGGGATAGAGGAGCAGTTACAGCTTTCTTTTACACCGTTGAATTACAGCTCACCCTCTCTCCCTCCCTCCAAACATTGCCTCTTTGTTCCCAATTGGGTGAGCTCAACAGGAAACAGAGCTGTACTGTACGTACGTGCATACACTCTGCAACAGTACAGGAATTATTGTTAGAAATACAAAGGTTCCCACAGTAATAAAGTACATTTGGATCTGTAGACACACAATTAAACACAGGGCTTTAAAGTAGATCCTGGTTTGTTATTTATCAGGCTCTTAGAGTTGATCAGAATGGATCAGGCTAAATATGAATACTCACTGAGATGAAACTGAAGGATTTATTACAGGGGTCCAGCCACAGGGAGGCTTCCTCTCTATCTCTCTCTCTCGCTCCAATGTCTTATCTCTCTGCCCAGACTGGGAATGAGGGAGAGATGGGACTGGATAGGACAGCCATCCGTCATATGATGTGTCTCTCAACCAACCAGGAGACAGGCTGAAAAGTCACCTGGAGGTCACATGTTAAGGTTATCTCCATGTGACTGGAACAGGGAGGAGTCAAAATCAGAAGATTGCTGATTTCTACCAATTGCAATATATAGTAGTAGTATGATGTATATGTGTATATGAATATATATGAATATAGAGGTTAAGCTAAATGGGTTAACTTCAATTCTACATCATATGACCCATCATCAAGCCAAGACAATTGGTTTACCTAAACAAATGATCTATTTATTATCTATATATATGCATTATCTATCAACACAGTTTATGACATATATTATGTCATTAGTATGATAGCCGTATGTATCAATAATGGCGTAGTGTAAGGTTCAACACAAGTGCAGTCTAATCATGAGAGGAGCTGACAAAAAAATAACTAGACAACCCTTTTTTACCAGAAAGGCGTGAGGTTTCTAAACGGTCACGGGGACGTTCAGCTAACTCAGACCACGAGGGAGCACAGGTTTAGAAATGTTTCACTTCAGCATTTACGAAACAGCTGAACATGAAAACATTTAGGGCCTGCCGGGCTGGTGGCAAGGCCTCATGGGAAATGAAGTCTCATTGCCTCTAATGATGCTTCTCTAGGGAGCAGAGAACAAAGAGAGGGGGAGAAAGAGGTGAGAGAGCAGAGAGCGTTTGCTGCGTCTGCTGAAGTGTATTAATAGCTTTTCCATTTTCGGGAGTTAGTTATGCCTAAAAGACCTGGGATTTTCTGCAGACAGACCATATTCCTGCTTCCCCAACCTTTCCCCACCAGCTCCTCTAGTAAAAGAAGGGTCAGGTGAAAATATGGTTTCAATATGAGGCACACAAATAACACAGTCCCCAAATGAAAAGTTTAACTTTTATACAGTAGAAAAAGTAACAATGATGGCTTACTCTTATTTGTCTTACTCTCTCTTTCTCCCCCCCTTCCTCTTTCTCTCTCTCTCTCTCTCTCTCTCTCTCTCTCCCTCCCTTTCTCTCTCTCACACACAAACACGCACACGTGTACAGATATTGACGACTCCAAGCTGATTGACTCGAGGGTAATCAACAGCACATTCCACCACAACAAGACAGGCTGTCAGATGACCTTTGACGATGACTACAGTGCATACTGGGTCTACTTCGTCAACTTCCTAGGAACGCTCGCCGTGTTGCCTGGCAACATAGTCTCCGCCCTCCTCATGGACAAGATAGGGCGCTTGAGCATGTTGGGTAAGTTATGACATTCTGTGTAGATCTTTGGAGATCTGCTATGACCTTTTGTACACGCTTACAACATGTTATGAACGTGGTATGGATCTGCTATGATTATGACGCCTGGTGATGTGAATGGTGTATTTCGATGTGTAAGGGATCACCTGTGATGTGTAATGGTCTGATCTAATATAATCCTGTGTGGTGATCTGATGTGAAAAAAATAAATAATAATAATAATAATAATAATTCCTTCCTTTCTTCAAGCATTGTGACTGCCAATGGCCCCTGGTCCTAACATAGATTACTTTTTCTTATGATGACTGATGGATAGATGATTCACTTACTTAGACAAATGTATTTGTTGTAAATCGCTTTGGATAAAGGCGTCTGCTAAATGCCATAAATGTAATGTAAATGTAATGTGTAATGAGGCATTGTGTCCTGCAGGGGGCTCCATGGTCCTGTCCGGGATCAGTTGTTTCTTCCTGTGGTTCGGCAACAGTGAGTCCATGATGATCTTCATGCTCTGCCTATACAACGGCCTGAGTATATCAGCCTGGAACTCACTGGACGTGGTCACCGCAGAGCTCTACCCTACAGACAGGAGGTATTGATAAGTTATTACACACACACAAACACACACACACACACACACACACACACACACACACACACACACACACACACACACACACACACACACACACATCACACACACACACACACACACACACATCACACATACATATACACATACACATACACCTACGTATATGCACACAAACTTTCTCTCTCTCTCTCTTCTCTCTCTCTCTCTCTCTTCTATCTTTCTCTCTCTCTCTTTCTCTCTCTCTCTCTCTCTCTCTCTTCTATCTTTCTCTCTCTCTCTCTCTCTCTCTTCTATCTTTCTCTCTCTCTCTCTCTCTCTCTCTCTTCCCGTGACTGACTCCTCTCCTCTCTCTCTGTTCCAGGGGCACAGGCTTTGGGTTCTGTAATGCCATGTGTAAACTGGCAGCGGTGATGGGGAACCTGATCTTTGGCTCTCTGGTTGGCAGCACTAAGGCCATCCCCATCCTGCTGGCATCGGCTGTCCTGGTTGGCGGGGGGCTGGTGGGTCTTCGACTGCCAGACACACGCTCCAACGTCCTTATGTAACCCAGCTCACCCCAGTCCGCTAGTTACCTAGTATATACTCCGGAATTACATGGTGATTTGATCTCTAATACCTAATAATTGTATTTTGATTTATTTGAGATTCATTGAACCAAGCACCATTATTTGGTACCAGGAAGTTAACAATTGTGTTGAATTCTTTGAAGTATCAAAGTAACTATTGTTGCAATATAAATTCCTAGTAAATACTAGGTAATTTACCTGCTGAAACTGGACTGTAAAATGAAGTTACCAATACTCTACTCGGAGCCATAGATATACAGAGTTCAGTTTGAGATGTAGAATATATTGGCATCATGTTATGTAAAAGTTCCAAGGCATTCTAGTTAGAATACAAATGATTGTGATGGAATGTTTGGTGAGAGCTAACATGGAGTTTAGATTGCAGAACTCTGTATATCCAGATCTCTGAACCAACTATGGGCTGTCCAACACAGACGACCTATGGGACATGTTTCAAGGGTGCAAAAGGCTTGGACCAGCAATCTTCTTCATTTCTGTACAGTACACTAATATATGGGTGTTTAATTATTTGTCTGTGTGTTTGTTTATTTAGTTGTTTATTTATGTATTTGTTTATCTATTTACTGATGTACAGTAGTAATGTTATTAATTGTGTCATTATTATTAAGACCACAATGCCAAGGTGTTCCAAAACCTCTGATGGGGCCATGTTCTCAACTCAAATCAATATTTCAATGATGGATGATGACGTTCAAGCTTTTCGCACCTGTCTCAATTGCAAGAATGACAAGGCCATAGAAAAATATAAATAGTAATAATTATTCGTAGTGTAGTAACAGTTACAGGTCTATTCAGCAGCTACATTTCTAAAGAAAAAAGTTTACATTTTCTGCTTTTTACAGTAAGAGATTCTTGAGATTGGAAAGCTCATGTCTGAATTCTCTCTTGTGTCTGTGTTTTGTGATGTGGAACTAAGCTCGACATTAAGGGCTTTGCTCTTTGTTGCATTTTGGTCTCCGTCAGGAGACATGTAAACTGTAAGAAATCTCTATGCTGCTAGCTACAGTATCCCTCCCTCTCTGTTCCTCTCTGTGCCTCTGTTTCTCTTTGTCCCTCTCTATCTTTCTTTCACCCTCGCCTCTCGTTCTGTTTCTCTCTCTTGTTCTGTTTCTCTCTCTGTGGTTTTCTTTCATTCCCTCTCTCTCTCTCTCTCTCTCTCTCTCTCTCTCTCTCTCTCTCTCTCTCTCTCTCTCTATCATGCTGCTGGTCTCATAGCGCACCCTCTCTAAAACTTGATGGCCTTTCTCAAATGTCGTGCCTCTCTCCCTTGAACCTGTCTCTCCTGCCAAACTCAGCGGGAAGCTTTGCCAATCTGCTTTAGTTTGTTGTTCTTCTCTTCTGTGTGTGTGTGTGTGTGTGTGTGTGTGTGTGTGTGTGTGTGTGTGTGTGTGTGTATGTGTGTGTGTGTGTGTGTGTGTGTGTTTGTGTTTGTGTGTGTGTGTTCATGTTTGGCCAATCCTCTGTGAGCTAGCTTATTCACTATCTTTTCATGTTACCTTATTTAAATCCATGTACAAAACGTGTGATGGGCTCTATTGTGTACAACCAGAAAGCCTGACTTGAAGAGCTAAAAATCCATTCTTAAACTAAACTGAGTTCACCTATTGCTGCTACAGTACTACGTTCTACGGGGTCTGAAATGAGTACACAGGTGGTTTCTTAAGGTTTCTTAAGGCTAAAAGCTTGTTGTGACACCCCTTCACATGTTCTTTCTGGCATTTTTCCAGTTTGGTTCAAATTAGAAAAAGGTTGCAGTGACTCTGAAGAGGTTTGTAGTAACTTCTCTAACAGCCCTGATTACTGGGAAAGCCAACTCTGTCTCTGTCTGTGCTATTCAACTCAGGGGGTTACATTATAGTACTGTATGTTCCCCAAAACCCCCAGACTATCAGTTAAAACCAGACATAATTGGTTCTAATGCATTAGCATTAGTTAGCTCAATATTTTTAAGTGATTCGATATTGATTGTCATGAGTAACCATTGACTATAGATCATTGCAGCCATTCAGGACTAGAATTGAGTCGCCACGATTACTATAAAACAGAATGACCATTTGCTGAGCTCTGAACATCAAGCTTGTGTGACTTATTAACATTTACGACCACACTATCTTCTTAACGTTCACATGCCCAGTCTACTGTACATGGTTTTGCATTTAACCAAGAAAGGATAATGTGCGTGCGTGCGTGCGTGCGTGCGTAAAATTGTACATATTTAACAGTCAATGATTTCCCAGTCATGGGTTGAGGTTGTTGATGGGTGGAACTAATTCAATGACGTGTCTGATGTTGTGTTAATCAGTTTTAGTGTCAGCTTGTCCAACTGCGTCATTTGCAGCCATGCTCTCCTCCTCATCTCACTCTATGTGCAAAACAAACAAAAAAAATACACCACTGTTAAAAAAGGAAACTTGCATGTGTGTTACTGAAGTCTTTCTGTTCTGTGTTTTTCTGTTTTTGTGTCTTTGCTGTTCTTTCGTTGAAGAACAGACAAGTTATTCTGGGTCTAAGGTGAATGTATCATTCTCGTGAGCTCCTTGTTGTCTGGTTTTGTGTGGGCAGGTGTCTGTTCTACTGAGTTGACTGATGGGTCTTTGTGAAAGGGCATGCCAGTGATGAGATGACTGTACATAGCTACGGTAGTCAAATCCCAGCATCGAGGCCCACAGTTCCCTGGTAATTAATTGATTGATTAATGTCATTGATTGGCTAGAGAGTCCACTCACCTGGTGAACCTGTCTGAATCAGACTCTGGTAGGAGAGGAAGGATGAGAACCAGCAGGGTTGCAGTCACCAGGATTTGAATACCCCTGATGAAACAATAAGTGGAGGTGTGTGTAAATTAACTTGCTAAATACCTGTCCTTGGTATGATTTATTTTGATGATGGAAGGGTAAACGGTGAAATGTAAAGCATATAGAGGTGGGTCCCTCTGGGATCTACATGTATTGAATAAAGAGTTACATTCTCTATAACAACCATTGTGCTTTTACTCCATACTTTACCCCGGAATTGTGTTATGACGGTACACCTGTAGATGGCAATGTTTATTCACTGGCACAAACACAATGTTTAAGGGATAGGCAAAAAGAAACCTCTCAAACCTGTCATTATGTCTTATGATGTCTTATGATGGTGTTTTGTCTAACGGTTGAGTGTGTCTGTGTGCGTGCAGGTATGTGTGTGTGTGTGTGTGTGTGTGTGTGTGTGTGTGTGTACATGGCTGCTGGATCACATTAGTATAACATCCATCTGAAACACACAACCTCTCTTTACCTGGACCTTAACACAATACAGAACCCTAGAATAGAATTCAGAACTCAGAATGCAGGGCACAGACTGTTCCCATTGAAGTCTCCTAGTGAACAGCTAAGCTCCGGGCAGAACTGTGTTCCTCTTAGACACCACATAAAACTAACACCATCTAAACACGTCACCCTCAAAGCTCCTGGTAGTTTATTGTAGATTAGTTTCTGTCCAGAGTATCCTGGGAGAGCCATCCTCCTGTCTGTAATTAATCTACACTGCCCCTCTGTGCCCTGACCCTGAACACTGTCTGAGCGGAGCTGAAATGGGAGCTCAGACTATGGTGAATTTAAAGACAATATAAGGGTTTGTAATCCCACACCTAGGGAAGAGGTCACAAGAAAACAGATGGTCCTAGAACATTTGGAAAATGCAGTAAAGAGGGGTGAGGTCAAATTGAGGGGTTTGCTATAGGTGAAGAAAACAAAGGATCAAAGCTGGAGAAACCAGGATAGAGTAATTAAAAGTTAGGGTAATTAAGTAATAAACAAAGTTGTAAACAGCCAGAACAAAAGGCTTTTGAAATCAGCCTGGGCGTCAGCAAGGCCTGATCTGACTAACTGGCGCTAACCAGATAGGCTGCGCACACCTTGATGACGAAATGTAGATCTTGAATGTTATTGGTGCATGTAGACAGGAAACAGAAATACGTTGTATAGAAGGTGTTAACCTGTGCGAAGTCTATAAAGGCAGGTGACTGAGGAGATAACGGGATCAGCTTTGCAAACCTGAACGGCTACATATTCTGCGTGAATAAAGTCTTTGAATGAATCAACAGCTCTGGTTAACGGTATTTTAAGACCTGGGTTGAGGGTACATTGTGCCCACTGGAAAAGCACATATAATACGAATGTATTGAAACCCTACACATAGGGTTAGGGTTCGTGCTTGTGATGGTATTTTTTCAAATGGTTGTGTGTGTGTGTGTGTGTGTGTGTGTGTGTGTGTGTGTGTGTGTGTGTGTGTGTGTGTGCATGCATGGATGTGTGGGTGGGGCTGCATGTGATCAGATTACAGGAAATGCCATCAGAGAGTGTTTCCTTCTGGAGATGCTATCAGGTGTACAGGAAGGGAGCGTCATGAACTCTACCCCAGTAAAGCAGGACATAGCATATGTTGTAAGAGGTGGTGATGTCACAATATTCCTATTTATGATAAGACATACAGGATACATTATAAAATACTTGCTTTAATAATAAAATATATTATATTTATTGGTATATTATTTTCTATCTTTCTCTCTCTCTCCCACACACATAAACACACACACACTTTATTGAATTCTTAGTCAACTTAGTTCTTAGTCAGAAAAACCATAACATCCTCACTCTGTTTATGGTCTTCCAGCCAAAGGTTAACACCATTGGAAAAGTTAGTCCAATTTACACTGAGATCAAGATCAAACTTTTAGACCCCAGATCCACATTGGGTCTCATGTTGATCCTCAACCTAATCCTGATCCGGAGTCATATTAAGGTCTGTATTCCCTTGAGGCTCATAGAACAGATCTTGGACCCTCTGATGAGGACATGAGAATGTTCATCATCTGGACCCCTCATAACTGAATTTGACATGTTTGTTTTCGAACCAGCTGTAGACAGCGTTCTTAGGTGGAGAAGCTGAGTTTCTTCCTTTTAAGGTCCATGAAGTAGAGTTTGGAGCCTGCTGACGTGGACATGAGGAGGAAGAGGAAGGGGTCCAGGCAAGAGTGCAGGCAGCACAGACACACTGCCATGTTGAAGTAGGCATAGAAGTTCTCCTCTCCGCCCACAAACAGACGCAGGTAATGGAGGAAGTGGAGGGTTCCGGCAGGGCTAAAACACACCATGAATATCACAAACACTAGCGAGCTGGTCTTCACGTACAGCGCCCAGTTGTGGTGTGAGAGGTTGAGCTCGTAGACGATACGGCCGAAACACACTGCCGTCACGACCAATGGGAGGAGGAGGCCCAGGAAGATCAAGCCCAGTTTGTAGTAGAGGAGGGGTGCATGGGATGTGTTGTTCAATGGCAGTACATCATGGCAGGTGGTGCGGCTAAGCTGGGGGAGCCAGTAGCTCTGCCTGACCAGGAGCTCAGGTACCACAGCCACCACAAACACCCCCCACACAGCCAGGCTAGCCCAGGCCGAACATGCCCGCTTGGGGAGGCTCTTATACAGGAAGGGGTGCACCACTGCCAGGTAGCGCTTCATGCTAATGCACGCTAGTGTGTGGGCTGAGCAGTAGAGGTTGCCGTAGAAACAGGCAGTGACCACCCGGCAGGCGGTCTCACCGAACACCCAGTTGTTACCCTGGAGATGGTAGTGGGCCTTGAAGATAAGGGAGAGGAGGAGAAGGAGGTCCGAGACAGCCAGACTGAGGTAGAGGATAGCAGAGGACACCGTCCTCACTTTGGAGGCCAGCATAGCCAAGATGGCGACGTTGGCTGGGATCCCCACAACCACAACCAGCATGTAAACACTGGGGATGACCCGCGTGCTCAGAGGACCAGTTAGGTACACCGCTGTGTTGTTGCTTAGCAACTGTAGCGCTGGAGGGGCCGGAGGGTCTGGAGAGGAGGTAGGGGGAGAAGAATAGTGCACTTGTGTCTGTGTCCTGTTTGGATGAGAGGCGAACTTTGCCTGAATGATTTCCCCCATGAAAGTTCTGGGAACAGCAACATTAGTGATGTTCCTCCTGGCTTTCCTGAATGTTTTTCCTGATGAAGGAAATACAGAAATTTAGAGTTTGATAACTCACCTTGCTACTGCAGCAAAGGCTTAGTCTTAGTCTATTCAATTGCACACATTGGTACATATATTGGCACATATAGGACATGACAATGAATAACAAATAAACAGTAAAAACAATACAAATGTAGTATTCATGAAGCACACAATATTACAGCACATGATTAAGCCTTCTTTTTGAGTTTATTAAAAAGGGAACTGTAAGGTGTGATTTTGAGTTGGACATGCTAGAGCAATGGTCATGTATGAGTCATGACAGATAGACATAGCCCCAAGCAAATCAGTCAGATCACACATTCTTGCATCAAACCATGCAAATTGTTTTGCTAAAAACAGGACACAGATAATAACATTTGTGTTGTTTCAAGATTTGTTATTGATCACAACTCTTACTGTATAGCTAAATTGCTCTGATCAAGAAAACAGCTAATATCATATAAAATAATATTGTAAATAATATTGTCGTTCAAGTAAGCCTATTTCTTGGTGTATTGGATGTTAGTTGTATCAAACATGTTTTTAATACACACATTTTGGGCAAGGGGAAGGGGGCTATAATAAAATCTTCAGAACCAACATTATTCACTGCATGTCTTATGAAACCAATGCTATTAATAATGAATTATGAATATAACTCATAATAATGCGCCTCTAGGCATACTCTTACCTTTCGCTTGGAGTGTCACATCCAGAAAAATAGAGAAAATTAGTAAAAGTACCAAAACTTTCCCCATGATTTCTGCTTTTAATATATCTGCCGATGAAAGAATAAAATCCACAATCAACACAACAAAATATGGCAGATATCTCTGTTATCCAGTCACATCACTGAACTACTGTCAAGAGAAATGTACATTAGCGCGGTCCTCCGTCGTCAATATCCTCAACACACAGTCGTCGCGCAAACACGCCCTTTGACGACAACCAATCAAGCCTCGAAAACAAAAAAAACAAAAAAAAGAGCCATATCCGCATTAAAAACACTTTAAATTCGTGAGCCAACTTCTCTGTGAAGTTTCTGTGGTATAAAATGTACCTTCATCCGCTATGGCAAGGACCATGAAAGACGCTTAATAAGCGAGACTCCTTGCAGTTTACCCTGTTGCACTGCATAGTAGGCAGTAGGCTGGGCATACATGTGCTTACTTGAAGATCAGACGAATGTCGATTAGGGGAATTCCTTTGGTTATATAAGCAGCACATTCTGACATACAAAAAAAAAAAACCTATGTAGGACACACTTGATTGGCTAAAATGTTGATGTATCATTTCTAATTTTCAGATACAACGTAATGTCACATCACAAACAAAGACAGCTCAAGTTCAGACAAGCTTATCTGCCCCAGACAGGCGTTTCCTTGCTCTGTCAGTGGTCCTGTTTTAGCGTGACTCTTTCCTCAGGAAACCTTTTTAGATTTATTTTCATATTTTCAAACAGCACCTTTATCTTTACAAATCCTGTGAGGCAATGGTTGTAATGTAACTCAGTCACAATGCTGCCCCCAAAAAAAAAATGTTGTCTGTCTGTCTGCACATCCTGTGAGCGGATGATGTACAGTAGATGCACTTGCAGATGGCCATGTTTTATCTTTCCTGTATCTCACAGACATGCTTACTGGAAATGTCTCCACTAACATCTTGATGGCTAAAAATAAACAGCATTGTGTCTAAGAGACTGTGTAGCCTAGGTTTAGTCATCTGAACACCACAGGTTCATTACAATAAACACTCATCTCCCCCACAATGTGTTGTGTTATTACTGTGTATGCCCTTTCTATTCTAGTCAAATGTACCTCATCTAGTGTACATACTGTTTATGTTGAAACTTGAACAACTGTGAAGCTCTGTACTGTTGTCATCTCACTGAGATTCCTGATTCCCTCCCAGCTGCTCACAGGTGTGACCTCTGACCCTGCGCCGTTTTTGTTCCTGTGTCTCTGACGCACATGATGCTGGGAATCAAGAGAGATTGAGTCTAATATAAACATCTATGTATACCCTCGCAGTACGCACACAGACAACCACATCCCACCTGTGACCTCACTGTCACACTCACACCAGTGTGAACATGATGACTGGTGACTCATAAGGAGGTTAAAAACACAGTTTGACCGAATGTTAAGAGGAAACACAGTTGGACAAACCAAAACAATTTAAGGGACGCAGTGTTGTGCTGTTACTTTCTTGTTTTCCTCTTTTTTTTCTTCTTTTTTTTTTTTTAACGAATGAGATGATTGTTTATGGTACATACTAAATGTACTGAGAGATCTGTTTACCAATGAAGTGATCATCATCACTGTTTGATATGGTGAGAGGAAGTCTGCATAAACACAGCTGTATCAAACGGTATTATAAAATAAAACACTATGCCATTACAAGACATTGGAACACATTTGGGATCAAATAAAATAAAGTATTTATTAAATGAGCAAGAATGTGGTTAGAGTAGTTTGATTATTTCTGAAACAATGTATATTTAGCATTTGGTTCACTCGGTCAGAAGTGCAAACATCTTACATATACACAACAACCAGTGAAAACTGAAACAACCTGAACTACAACCCCCAAAACCACACTGCTACACATATATACTGGCCATTAACTGTGACACCTGTGACCCTGCGCTTGAGAAAGGGCAGTAGCTTGTGCTTTCCCATGCACCAGGAAATGATACTCTGTGTCCCTCACAAGCAATACATCTTACAGTACATGTTGTACTGTATATGCATTTCTAAGTATTAACAGATGGCTCTCACATGATTCAGGCATTTATATTGAAACTCATGGAATAGAGAGACAAATAACATTTGGTGGAGATTAGATTCAGCCTACTTTAGCCCCTTTGGATGGCGACATTCATACGTTGAATGCTTATCGTGACACCCTGATTAGTTATGTGAGTTCCTGACACCCTGATTAGTTATGTGAGTTCCTGACACCCCTGCAATTAGAACACTGCTGACAGTAATGAAAGAGGATCAAGAGG
This sequence comes from Argentina silus, assembly GCF_951799395.1. Classification (NCBI taxonomy): domain Eukaryota; kingdom Metazoa; phylum Chordata; class Actinopteri; order Argentiniformes; family Argentinidae; genus Argentina; species Argentina silus. Next base: position 7,352,164 of record NC_139659.1, read on the forward strand.
AGGATCAGCCGTTATTTTTCTTCTGTCACGAAAGCCTCTGTCAGATTGAATGGCAGCCTTGGCTCTGTGGGCAATTTCAGATTAGATCATCTCTCTGTTGGTACTGCACTCATCAAATGTACACTACTAGATATTTAGTTTGGATTTTGAAGCTTTCTAAATGTTAAGATTTTGAAGTGTAAAGGACTTAGTTTGTATATATAGTATAATATATATTTGTAATATAGTATATTTAGATATTACCCACTCTCAATTTGGATGTTTCCCCATGCTGCCCATTCCTCATGGTCTGATTGGTCTATCTGTGACTGCTATATAACCTAGTTTAGACTGTCTGTAGAACTTGGCAGGCTGTGTTTCATTCCTGAGTCTGGTTCTGTGCAACTATGGAGCTGTAACTGCATGTACACCTTTCCAGGGAATCAGGATAAAGAGTGAAACAAAACTCTGGAGTTAACCCCTGTGTCTGTGTTATCATCATCAGTATCCTGCCTCCTCCCTGGGCATGAATGAGCTAATCTTAGCTTTGTTAGTTTAACAGGCTTGTGAGCATTGTGATGTCTACTCTGGGTTTTGTTGTGAAGTTCAGCTGCACCACCATACTGCACCATCTACTCAAAAGAACTATAGTCCTGTCTACAAATTGGGAAATAATAAAGTGTACATAGATGGGAAGTATACATAATTCATAACAGGAATGTACCAAATTTTGGGGTGTATTCCAACACTTACATTGTGTGAGACAAATTCAGTCACTTTATATGAGACTGTGAGTTCAGAGAGTCTGTCTCAATGTTTTGGCTGCCATCTCACTGTCCCAGGATAAATGAGTCAGACTTCTCTCTCTCTCTCTCACCCACACACACACACACACACACACACACACACACACACACACACACACACACACACACACACACACACACACACACACACAGATGACACACATACACACACACACTCCCACTCATTCTCTCCAACACAAAGAACATCTCCCCTGGCCTTCGCATAGGGCCCCCTGAATAATCTGCCATATGGCCTGCCCCAGCACACTTACAACACCCAACAACACACCACATACCAGTTACAGCACACAAGAAAACACACACAACACAGACCAGTTAAAATAAAGTCAACAAACAACAAAACAAACAAATCAATCAAAAGAATAGATATTCATATTGAGAATGTTTTACTGTTAGCCTTTCTGATGGTTCTTTATCATGAATGAAGAGAGCACTGCAATGTAGTTGTTTATGACTGTAACAGTACTGTGTTCATTCAGGATTGTTAGAACAGCTCATTACTGCCTCTGGTGGTGACTGAATCTGTTGATCATGTGATCTCCGGGAGTCTGGGCCACAGCTGTATTGTCTGAAAGCCAGGAGGCAAAAATCCGTTCCTAGCCGCTATTATCATACAAATGCCAGGGAATACTAAATGTTCTCTTAATGGACATTTTAATAAAATCACTATTGAACTTTTTGCAACTCTAAGCTTGAGGCATTGCCAATGTTTTAGCTATTTCCCAGTGTCAAAAGGAGTCTTGGTATTTCTTTTATTTCAGTCTTTAATATGACATTGGAAGAGATCATTTGTGATTTTTGTGATTTCCTCTACACACAGAGGACACTGTTTAGAGTCTCTGGGGTCATGTTGCTCAACGTCAACTCATGTTGTGTTTATTGTACACCATCTTGGCGCAGTGAGGCTCTGCAAGTGTTGGAGGATGTTTTCGACCAACACTGACAGTTCACAGGCATAAAAATAAAATCCTTACATTTACACAAGGGAGAAGAGGGAGAAGATTAGTCTATAAATTAAACTCATCAATTCAGAAATTGGAAAAGCAGTCTCAATGTTGACCCATTGCTAAAGTAAAAGATTACAACTGAGAAATAAACTCCCATGATAAGTAAACACTTCAGACATCTTTGTACAAATGATCCACTCATTTGAATTTGTAGCTTATTAACCCAGACAGTCAAGGAAGCTGTCCCTCTCACTAGTAAGTGGATCAGATGGAATTGATTAAGTGTGGACCATGACGTGTGTGGATGTTTGTTTTGTCCCCCAAGGAGACTTCAATCAGTTTCAGAGTGTTGGGTGTTGCTGCAGAATGACATCAATTTAGTCATAATAAGTAAGCAGCTAATCGAAAGAGTATTCCCCATTAGATAGCACGTGCTATTGAAAAACCCAAAATGCAGAAAACCTGCAAACCTGTTCATAGGAAAATCCATATTTTGTGTAACTTACTGTAGTCGACTACACAATGGTAATTGGGTAAAAGAAAAATAAACATGTACTGTATGTTAAAAAAAAGAGTATATTCACACATCTTTGCCGCCCTTTGGGTTTGGATGAATTCCAGCCTCAGTCTCTTCTCTCAAACCAAACCAACAATCAGGTACTGTAGCAACACTATAACGTTCATGATATCATAGCCACAAAATACACGTATACTCATCTAGATGATTACATGTTTTATACACTCAAGGTTTTTCACAAATGCTTGTGGCAGGGGTGTCTGATTGATGGAAAAATATTGAAGCAGAACACTTTGTTCTAAACTTCAACAGTAAAAACATTCGGAGGGGCTGGTTCTGGCAAGGTCAGTTTACTTTCCCAGGGAAAGCAGCCCCTCAAAATAGACAAGAAAATAGAGAGTTTTTTAAATGCTAGAGCAAGGTCAAAATGCATTCCTCTTACGAGAATGACACCCTTAGCATCACATTAGGAATATCTCTGTCCTACAATGTTGCTGTTTTCTATTACCATGAATCTTATAAGCAGAGGGCATTGTAGCATACAGTACAAGGAGGTTGAAGAAATCTCTGCAACCACTGGACGGACAAAATTAAATGTCTTCCTGTCCATTCGTACACATCCTGCTACATTTTCCCAAAAAACACAATTTGACAAGTCTGACCCTGACCATTATCAAAGTCAAATCTGCTAGAAAGTAAATAACCGTTTATGTCAGTTTGGCTCACTAATGGGGATAATCTGCTCAAAAAATAAAAGAATTAGCTATCTAGAAAAACAAAAACATATTTAGCATACAGATTGAAGTTGCACTATGATTAACATTATTGAATTTATTTGATTAGTCTGTAAAAAGTGATACATGAAATGTCACTATCTGCGCGATTAATGCATATTTTACTGTTTGAGATTTAGATTTCTTTGTCTTGTTTTATTACTTTTTGCGTAGAGATTGCTATTGGACGTTTAATGACAACCGTTTTCAAATGTCCCTTTCTTAGTAGCGAAAGTGACGTGAAGCTCGGTAAAGGGAACGGAATTAATCTTTGATCCGATGACATCAGAAGAAAGGAATGCGTGTCCCGCAGACCAGTTCATCCGAAAGTCTACATCAGTGGGAGACAGGGAGGCGTTGACCGATAGAAGGGACAGGCATGCTATGCGACAGGCAGGGACCTAACATACGGAATAACAGATACGTTTCAAGATTCACAAGAATATATACCTATTGGACTTAATTACAGAAGAAGGCTACGACAATGTTTTTCCAAATCTTTCTTTTTCTGGCAGCTGGACATATTGCGTCGACAGCCGTCTTTAACGGTAAGTAGAATATTGTTTGATTTGGTTCCTTAGAAATTTGCTTCCGTTGGCGGGTCACTATTTGATGCAAATAACGTCGGATAGCGTTTGTAATACTTAAAGTTTATTTAGGAACAACTTTAGGGGAAAAGTTAAGGCGAGCACTAACTACATTTTACGCAGAGTAAATGCAAGAGATGATGAGCATATAGCCTACAACTGGGCTCTAACAAAAGTCACACATTTGTAATTTATAAACAATCACATAACATTGAACTTTAGAGACTCCAGTGGGGGCGACTCGATGATTAAATCTAGATTTGAGTTCTATGTAATTATTGAAGATTCCAGCAGTATAAAACTTGTACAAGTGTTGTATAATCATGTGTTATCCTCAGGGCTCTGTACGTTTGACCTCTACAATTGTTTAACGCAAAACAAACAAATCTAATCTAATCAAAGGGGTAACATTTGAGGGGGTAACATTAACAAAAACTTTTCTTCAGTCATACTGTATAAAACACATTTCAGTCTATCCACACCTATTCCCCTATGCTGATCTGACTCATTTTGCTTTGTTGTTTTTCCCTTTAGGCAGTTCCATCGTAAGGACCTTTGCCAGGAGGTATGAGTTAGTAACAAGCGAACCTATAGACCTACAAGAATTTGACTCTCCCCCAGAGGAGTCTGGGTCTGGGACTGGACTTAGTAATGGATCCAGGCCTGGACTTGGAGATGGACTTAGTAATGGATCCAGGTCTGGACTTGGAGATGGACTTAGTAATGGATCCCGACCAGGCCAGAGTTGGACTGGTCAACACCCAGTGGTGAAACAGCGTTTCTATATCTCAGATAAGGCTGCCCAGTTCCTCACAAGCCCTCTGTCCACCATCTTCATCCCTACAGTATACACTCTTGTTTTCCTCATCAGTGTACCTCTTAACGCTATTGCCGTGGTTACCTTCGCTCGGCGGATCCGGCCCATGAAGCCGGCGGTGATCTACATGTTAAATCTAGCCTGTGCAGACTTGCTCTTTGTCCTGCTGCTGCCCTTCAAGATCTATTATCACTATGGAGGCAACAACTGGGCCTTCGGGCCAGAGATGTGCCGCGTTCTCACTGCAGCCTTCTACTGTAACATGTACTGCTCAGTTCTCCTCATAACCTGCATCAGCTTTGACCGGCTGCTAGCCGTGGTTTATCCCATCGACTCTCTGGCCTGGAGGAGACCTCGAAACGCGTTCTTAGCCTGCTTAACCATGTGGGTGCTGGCTGTGGGCGGCTCAGTGCCTCTGGTTCTCTTTGAGCAGACGGTGCATATCCCTGAGCTGGACATCACCACCTGTCATGATGTACTGGACCTAGCCGACCTCCAGGAGCGCTATCTGGTCTTCTTCCCTGCCCTCTCCTGCGCTCTCTACTTCCTGCCTCTGGTTGTCACAGTGACCTGCTATGCACGGGTGGTATGGGCACTCAGCGTGGTCCCACAAGGGGTCGTGGGTCGTTCGAGGAGAAAGGCGAGAGCCGTGGTGATGGCAGTGACTGTGCTGGTGGTGTTTGTGGTCTGTTTCACCCCCACCAACTCCCTCCTGCTGGCACACTACCTGCAGTTTGCCCGTGGGGTGGAGATGAGGGGCTCGGATGATACATATGCAGCCTACCTGGTTTCTATGTGTGTGGGGAGTATTAGCTGCTGCCTGGACCCTCTGGTGTACTACTTTGGCTCGTCCCAGTGCCAAAGACAGATGGCCGGGGTGCTGAGGTGTCAGGCGAGTAGGGAAGGTAAGAAGAGCCTGCATTCCTCTGGCTCCTCCAGGGACAGCTCTAGAACCAACACCCGAATCACCAAGATGGACGCCTTCCAAGCCAGCCTCAGCAGCCAGTACAAGAAGCTCCTGGTCTGATGGATGGATGCAAAGAGAGCTGTTTCTGACTGATTGACTGACTGGGTTACAGACTACTTGTGCCCAACTCCGATTATGAAGAAGAGAACTATGTTTTCCCTTTGTCAGTGATTTCAAGAAACTCTTGGTCTGATGGAAGGACACCATGCAATGTTTCTGAGGAGAAATACTGTACTGGCTATGGCTAGAACTTTGTATTCATTAAGATATGCATATGTAGTCAAAAGACTAAGGCGCTACTTTTGGAATTCAAAAGCCATTATTTCAACTGGCTTGTATGTGTCAGTAATACATGCCTCAGTCCTGTTGACTCACTGGGTTAGCTGTGCTCTGTGAGTCCGAATATGAAGAAATATGAAAAAAAGTAAATATGGCTTGGCTTCCTGTGAGGTCAAATGTTTGATGGGTAAAGAAAAACTGTCAGTGTTCTCACATTGCATCAACATAGCCATACTGTATGATTGAATTACCTAAAAGACTCAGCTTAACGCAGAGTTTAGACAAAATGGTCTGCAAGGTGTTAGTGTTTATTTCTTTTTGAAGAAACCAACAATGGTCTACTTGAGGTTTGCTGAGGGATTTTTTAATTCATTTATGTTTTGAAAAACGACACAGTTCTTTGAAGCTAATGAACAATACATGGCATGCTTACCTATAGTACATCAGTTTATTACTGAGAGAATTCCCTTTGCCATGCCTATAGTGTAATCAGCTATTTTACTGTCCATATTTTTTGTTATGTGTGGTTTCTGTGTACAGCAATATACATAACAGTATTTTCCATAGTTACATGCAATATATGCAGTGTTGTTTAGGTTATGTAAGATTGTCATGCACTTAATATCCTAATAATACAATAAATTCACTCTTGATAATACTGTCACTTCGGAAATTGGTGTGTGTGCATGTTTGTGTGTGAGAGAGAGTTTCATATTATTGTTCATATTATACTTTGAGAGAGAGGCTTAAGATCAGAGTCCTCACCAGCTGTCCTAGATACAAACACATTCACAGTGGGGATCCCAAATACACAGGTGTTATGCTGCTCTCTTCTGGTGGAAAATGTACAGTACTGTACATGTTAAAGGGGCAATCTGGGATTGGTACATCCATATTTGGACTTTTGAATTAATGCTGTAACAATCAATAACAGTTACCATCAATTTGGCTCACTCATGGGGCTTATCTGAGAGGAAATGCGTTAATTTTCCTTAGAATAAACATATTCAGCATTCAGAAAAGGTTGCACAGTCCTTAGGGTGAATTACTCTACTGTTAGAAGCAGGCAAAATGGTCCCCCTCAATAATAATAGGATTATTTTGCGGCAGGACTTTTATTTTGAAAAACAAATCGGCACCAGATAAAGTAATTGTAGGCCACAACAAACAGTAAATATAAGTATAAAGTGAATACATGAAGAGTCTGACCCAGACTTGGACATGCATAAGTGCATGTCACTATCTGTGTATTTGGCAAGTCGGACATGGTGAGAATAAATGGGACAAATACTGTATGTGTAATATACAGTGTTTCATTACATTATGTTAGCTACATTTAATATGCTTATTTATATCATACATATCAATTTGTGGTAACTGTTATTGTTTTTAAGATGCATTTACTAGTACAGTACAGTATAATCAAGGTCCTGCTTGTATCCAGCAGATGGTGGTGCACACCTATTTTAGTACAAGTGACAGGACAAGTGGCTTACTCAAAGGTTGCAACATTAGTTAGTTCAGATATATTGCATAGAAAAGAAAACAGGATTCTCACACAAACCATTACAAAGAACAAGTTTCCTTTTTTAACAGTGGTGTATTTTTTTAGTTTGTTTTGCACATAGAGTGAGATGAGGAGGAGAGCATGGCTGCAAATGATGCAGTTGGACAAGCTGACACTAAAACTGATTAACACAACATCAGACACATTGAATTAGTTCAACAACAACCTCAATCCATGACTGTTAAATATGTACAATTTTACACACACACACAAATCAGGGAATTTAATTTACCAAATGAGTGGCATAAAACCTTTTTGTTCAAATACCTTTTCAATTGAAACTCCTCCCATCCCCTTCCCGTTCTCCACTCCTCTGTTCCACCTGAGCAAGACACACACAGTAGAGCAAGCACCTGGGGGTCTTTAAGCCACTGACCACTTAAAAGGACTGCTTTTATTGACCAAACAAAGATGCTAGTCAAATAGTGCGTTAGCTGAGCCTGGAACGTTTAAGTATGATGCAAGCACATTCTCATGAATCTTTGCTCTGTGTTGCAATTGAGACAACAATGGGAGAGAGAGGGAGTGGAGGTCAACAGACATTCATTAGGGTTGGGTCACTGTAGATCAGTGTAGATCTGTAGATCAGCATATGACTGTCACCTGACCTGGCCGTGTGACATCACTCAGGTTTCTCAACCACCTGCTTTGGGTGTGGTGTGGTGTTCTTTTCCTCACTTCAACGTCGCGCAGACAAAAAGAATAAACTCGCGCCTTTCACCTCACTGAATATCTTCTATCGAACGCTATTGTTTCCGAACGATTTTAACATGGATTTCAGGACACCCTGGTTAAAGCTGATCTCTTTATTAGCCTGCGCACAGCTCTGTTTGGCCGAGATTGGTAAGAATTATTTTCTTGTTCTCAATTTTTGTTGTTATTATTTTCGGAACAGAAATTGACAGGCTAGTTGAAACTCGCGTTCATTTATTACTGGCCCTGTCAAGCTGGTTCCTGTTCTTTCTGTTCCTGGTTTGATTCCAGCTTGTGGCTATTTTTTTCTTTGAGCAGTCCTCAACGTTTCAATTAGTTGATGTCATCCAATGAATCACTGGTCTTTTCAATGCCCAGATTTTGAGGGAAAATTCATGAATGTTATCTTTTAAGGAACCATGGACATGTAAATGTTGAAGTATTTGCCTTTGTAAACAAATAAATAAATTACAATTCTGTATGAAATAAAATTCCTGATCATACAAATGTTGTATTTTTTGTCTTTCTTTAGACACCCGAGGCATTACAGGTGAAGAGACTCCTGAGGGGGTGTGGGTCAGCCTCTCAGACAGGATGGTGCTGGACAGTCGCTTGACCACCGTCTTCCTTCCCATCGTCTACATCATTGTGCTTGTCGTGGGGCTGCCCACCAATGCCATGGCCCTCTGGGTCTTCCTCTTCAGGACCAAAAAGAAGCACCCAGCAGCAATTTACATGGCCAACCTGGCCCTGTCTGACCTGCTCTTCGTCATCTGGACCCCCCTGAAGATCGCCTACCACTTCAACGGCAACAACTGGATCTACGGAGAGGGTCTGTGTAAAGTTCTGGTGGCGTTCTTCTATGCAAACATGTACTGCTCCGTCCTCTTCATCGTCTGTATTAGTATGCAGCGCTACTGGGCGGTAGTTCACCCGCTCTCCCAGCAGAGGAGAAACAACAATGTAGCTATAGCAGTGTGTGTTACAGTGTGGGTGGTTGTCTGGCTTGTCACTACACCCCTGTACCTCTACGACCAGACAGTCAAGGTGACAAACCTAAACATCGTCACCTGCCATGATGTCACCAGGCCCAGCCAGAAGAGCATTGCAGCAGGCTACTTCCTGACCATGGGAATTCTGGGATTTGTAGTTCCCACCATCGTGTGCATTGTGGCCTATGTTCTCATGCTCAAGGCTCTGAGGAACTCCATGACGGATGCCACCATCAGCAAGAAACGGCGCAAGGCAGTGGTCCTGATCATTACGGTCTTGGTCATGTTCCTGGTCTGCTTCACCCCTAGTAACATCATGCTGCTGGTGCACTACTCCCTCCTGGTAGCTGGTAAGGTGAACAACGGGTATGGGTTCTACATTACCACTCTGTGTCTGGCCAGTCTCAACAGCTGCGTGGATCCGTTTGTTTACTACTTCATCTCAGAGGAGTTCAGGGAGCATGTGAAGAACACTTTGATCTGCAGGAGTGAGAGAACAGTGGAGAGGATGAGGGTCTCCTTCAGCGCTCTGAAGTACTCCAAGAAGAGTAGCGCCTACACCTCAGACTCAGGAAACACACAGAGTAGTTCCTGTTAGGGGGGGGTAGGGTCTGTGGAGAAATTGCCTTTGATCTAGAATGAGACTATTATCTTTACTTTACATCTTGAGGCAGATGAAAACACATCTGGTTATGGTCAACTTCTGACTACTCTTGGTTCGCTTCTCAGGAGGGGCAAGTAGAGGTTTCCAACCTTGGCCTGTATATTCTTTATTTTAGTTCAAGGAGAGAGAGAAAGAGAGAGGAAACTGTACTTTATTCAAAATGAATGTTTTGTTTTTGGTCAGTTAGGAATGCGTCCATCAAGCTTGTCTCAGCACTGAGGTCTCTCAAACTGTAAACTCAGCACTGTCCCTTCACTACTGGTATGGGCACTGTTCTTTATCAAGTGAGTGACACTTGACTTACGTCATGATTATATATGATCTTTCAATCATCTATGCATATGCTTTGGAGCATGAATTTGATGGCCATTGGATGTCATGTATAAATGTATTTTTTGTACATATTTATTGTAACTTTTTTTAAGCCAACATGTTGGAAGTGTAATGTGTTTATTTTTCAATAAATATTGAATTTCTAATAATTTAATGGCTTTTATTTCTAGTCAGCTGGTTGACATTTGACACTGGTTCCTTTTCTATGATGACATTAGTTCCCAGAACAGATACTGTAGGTAAGAACAAAAAGGGGAATTATTTTAGAGTCTACAATGTACTGTAGGCAAAATGTTGTATTTCGCATACACTGTCCTCAGCATTTCTACATATTGTCAACAATTTGTTTATTGTGATCATGGATCAAGGGAACTTGTATAATATCAGGTTGGCATAAACAGGTTTATTGATGTATATTTTGTATAGGAAATATGCAGAATCTCCCTCTCCCTAAATATACACAACATAATTAGAGTTATGTTATACTTCAAAAGTGCCACATTTTGACTTGAAAGATTTTGAATATAAACATGCTCATCATCCATTTCCCCTGGCTCATTACTGAGTTGGCTTGGACACTCTTCCACTAGCCCCCGCAGCCATGCAAGCCTAGGTAAAGCAGCATACCTGTATCGTTCAGGTGGTTACCGTTGGAAAAAACGCCTGCAGTCTTACAAACTGTTAATAGAGAGTGTCGAGTTCTAAGCACATACGGGAAACTGTTAAAAAAATACGGGTTTTCTTGTGACATTACTTTTGTGCAAGGATATGGCTCTCACCTGCCCAAGGCAGGTGGAAATTCACAGGTCCTCGAAACCGAGAGAAAAAGAGAAAACGAGAACGAGAGTCCACTCCGGAATGACGCTACGCAGGTACTGGTAACCTGATTCCGTCAGTGCCTTACTTGTTAGTTTAGGGTGTGTCCGTTTCCGTTTAGACTGGAATAGAGGTATCGGACAAGGGGAAGTTAACAACATTTGCAGCGACAGAAGGATCAGTCTACTACCTACAAAATTCACGGACAATGGCCTCAATGCGAATACTTTTGTTATTGTTACTGCTCGATTGGATAAGTTCAGCAAATGCTAGATCAGGTAATGTGACTTTCATAATAGATCTGATGTCTTAACTGCTCTGAGCTTTCAATGCTGTCTTACCTCAGGTTAAAGTTATATCACTGCTCCATCAAATAACGTATATTAATGTACAACTGATATTTCTCCATGTTCCATTAACAATGCTTGTTCATATGGTAGAGAGGGGTCTTTTTTATGTGTTTTTGTGTATCACAGATTTAAAAACATATGTTCAGGTCATGATCTTTAATATATATAACACTAAGCAACAAGGGTGTGAAATGGTGTTTACATTTTTGAATTAGTTTTTCATATTCAAACATAATGAATTCTAATTTCACCTCTAAGTTGTGTTACAGTATGTAGGTAAGAGGACATCATTCTTTTTCAGTTCAGTAATACAGTAAGATATTTATCAGTGACATTTGTCTCTTTTATTTTATCAAAAGGACGAGGCTTCGTTGCGGTTGTGGACCCACAGAATGCAAACCGGTTTTTAGTGGACAAGGAGACCGCAGACACATTGAAGAGCAGCTTAACCACAGTCTTCCTCCCTATCGTCTACATAATTGTATTCCTCGTGGGGCTGCCCACCAATGCCATGGCCATCTGGGTCTTCCTCTTCAGGACGAAGAAGAAGCATCCATCGACCATCTACATGGCCAACCTGGCCCTATCTGATCTGCTCTTTGTCATCTGGACCCCCCTAAAGATTGCCTACCACTTGAACGGTAATGACTGGATCTATGGAGAGGGGCTGTGTAAAGTCATGGTGGGGTTTTTCTATGGAAACATGTACTGCTCCATCCTGTTCATCACCTGCCTGAGTATCCAGCGGTACTGGGGGGTGGCCTACCCTCTCTCCCAGCAGAGGAATAACAACAAAATCGCCATCTCTGTCTCTGTTTCCATCTGGGCCTTTATCTGGCTTACCACCACTCCCCTGTACCTCTACGACCAGACGGCCAAACTCAAAGACCCCAACATAACCACCTGCCATGACGTCAATGTCATCCATGACCTAGAGGACCCATTTGTAGACGTTCAGTACCCTTATTACTACTTTGTCCTCATGGCGGGCATTGTGTTCCTCGCCCCCTCTGTAGTGATCATCGTGGCCTACGTTCTCCTTCTAAGAGCCCTGGGTAATGCCATGTCGGAGGGGAGCGCTGGGAAGAATCGCCGGAGAGCTGTGGTCCTGATTGTGACGGTTCTGATCACGTTCCTGGTGTGTTTCATACCTAGTAACGTGATGCTGGTGGTTCATTACACTCTGCTCAAGAACGGTGTTTTGAATAATGGGTATGGTTTCTACATCACTACGCTTTGTCTGGCCAGCCTCAACAGCTGCCTGGACCCATTTATCTATTACTTTGTGTCGGAGGACTTCAGGAATCACGTGAAGAACACTCTGCTGTGTAGAAGCAGTAGGACCGTAGAGAGGATGAGGGTCTCCTTCAGCTCCATGAAGTACTCCAAGAAGAGCAAATCGTACGTCTCAGATTCAGGGAACACACAGAGTAGCACTTGCTAATCACATGGGAGAGGAGTGGGCTTTGATAGAGACTGGGAGGGATTTTTTCAAGAGATGCTACCTCTGTATGTGTAACAACTGTGAAGCACTGGAACTACTGTAGTTTCAGGGGCCTTCTGAGAATGAGCAGATAAGACAGGTCTCTCCTCTGAAGACGATGGGACATAGACACACATTCAGGCCCTGCCTGGACACATGGATATTAACTAGGTCATCACAGCATGCCAGATAACAACCGACACAAAAACAGAATCATGGTACTTACCGATGCAAGAACGACAGGTCAGGAGGAGTTGTTATTAGTACATTTTACATAAGGGCCATGAGGGCTGCTGGGCTGCTAAAACTTGAAACCCCAAAATGTGTAATGAAATTGTATATATTGCTGATTTTCATGTGATCATAGGTTCATCGTTTCATAGGTCATATAAGTTTTGAATGCCAATATTTTGAAGGACTTCTTGAATAAATATATATGATAAATAACTTAGTTTCTGTCCTTTGTGTGAAACTTTCTATCTCTTGAGTAACTCTTATTGCATTCCAATGCTGTGGATGAGTGAATCACTCATCTCTCATGGTTGCAAATGATATACAACAAGATTTACTGTCAGTGATTATGGTCTTTTTCTCGGCAAATGTGGAAATACAAGAGGTTTGGAATTCATGGAATGTGTTATGGTAGCTTTCAGTGTGACAATCTGAGGACAGCTGCTGCTGCAGACCCATTGACTCTTTTCACAAATATTCAGTGGTATGACTACCAGCACAGTCAAACTTCAGCAGTGTTTTTCAGTGTCTTATCAGTCCCTACCGAAAAGTCTTGACTTAACTCGGGAGGTTAAGAAATGTTTTCTGTGCAAGGTGGGACATGTTCTTCTTGGTCGAGTCAATGATTACCCTTCACAGCAAGTATCTGTTTAGAAACCCCTTGAGGCGGTGTCAACCACTGAACCACTGAGGTAAACAGAAAAAAAAAAAAAAAAAAAAAAATCCTCCTCATTGGAGTTACGCCATATCACCTGACTGGAGCCTACTCTCTGAGTGTGTCAATGATATTTATATTTAAAACAATTTGTTAATCTTCACCTCATTCGTCACGATTTAAACCAACCGTCAAACTGCATGTGTACTGAATACTGATCATAATCTAGGGAGATCTCTATGTTTTGCCCTCCCTGCCCACTCGGTTTACAAGTGGGTTTCAGTCTGTCTTGATTTAACCAAACAGGCCAATATACGTCTCACATAGTTAAAATTCCTTAAATGATTTGTGGCTTTGAGTGGTGTCTCCCCTATCCCTAACATATCCTCCCTATCCTTCCCTATCCCTAACATATCCTCCCTACTGAGGTTTTGTCATTTTACAATTTAGTTGTCCTGCACATTCACATGAGTAAATTAAAATGTAACTCAGGCACTCATTGAAGATAGAGAGGGATTGTTTGGTTGAGTGTCTGAACCCTCTCTTTTATCTGTAGATAAGGAGTCAGTCAATCCCCTCCATACAATGCCCTGAGTGTCTCCATTGTGCTATGCTAACTATGTGAAGCCCCAGGCAGAGGTGGTGTGTCACACACACACACACACACACACACACACACACACACACACACACACACACACACACACACACACCTGAGAAAGCATGGATGTGGATGTGCTCTTAGAGAGAAGCTGGACAAGAAGACCCTTGATATGAGAGCACTGTTCTAGGGTTTTTAGAGGTGATAGATTACTGCCAGCCAGATTATTGTCATGACTTTAGGTGGAATACCTGCCCCTCTCATCTGACACAGGCAAGACCACTCCCTGAACACATTACATTCACACAGGCCCCTTCAACAAGTCAACACTTGCTAGCTGGGAGCAAATCTGTTGCAGAAGTCTCTCTCTGTCATGTGATACTGTGTACTGTACATCACTGTATTTGCATAACCTAAGGGAGAAAGGGTTTTACATCGGAATAGTCTGAAGGGATATCCATCATATTATTTGCATTTGATTAGAAAGCATGCCTGCTAGTACAGGACAATAATGAAGGACTTTCAGAGGTTATGGTTGAGCTGTGTGAGAGGACAGTAAAGAAGTGAGGTAATGTGGTGAACATTCATAAGGTTTATGTGTCAATCAGAGTGCATATCGTGCACATCATGTGCCCAAAGAGATACTGGTATTTCTATTTGTATCTCTATGACTAATTCATGTGGTTTCTTTGAAACCCTGCATACACTAAGTCTCTGTTTACGTGTCTCCTGTCTCTAAAACACGGTGAGGTGTGTTGCAACGCTTCTTTTTCCATGCCAAGACACGCCAAACGAGTTCTGCAAGTATTGTCACCTTGTGAATAATAACAGGGTAAAACACAGTGTGTATGCAGGTATACAAAATACTTTATCAAGGACGCAAATAGCCTTTGCATCTCACATTCTTATCAGGGCCCAGCATCCAGGCGTGACTTCCTGTGTCTGTCTAACAGAAACAACTGAACCGAAATACCTGCTAAAGGTTAGGTTGAGTTCCTTTTCTACTGTCACGCAAGCATAAAACACATTTTGTTCTAAGTACATAATGTTCCCTTAAAAATTATTTGCTGCAGCATGTATTACATACAGTACATTTCACAATTTCACAATATTCGGATTCATCAACATTTCACCCTAGTCTCTAATTCTCAATGAACCCTCTGCTCCTACCATCAAAAGCTCAAATATACTACAGTTTCCTTTACTTTATGTCTCTGAAATACAAGCAAGCTTTGAAGGAACACAAAGTTGCTTAGCTGCCAAAGAAGTGATTGAAAGGAGAAATTCTTGTGTTTGTTTTTGTTTCCGTCACAGCTGAAGATTATGAATCACAAAGGTGTTTTGTGGTGGGAGGCGTGGCATTAAGATCCCTGCCAATGAGAGCATTGACGTCGTCTGAAAGAGAGGATGATAAATTAGTATTGGCCCCACGCATCGCACTGGGACACAGCTAAAAGACCGTCATTCATGTTTTTAGATTATTATTCCTGTGTGTGTGTGTGGGGAGGGGGGGATTTGAAGACAGGCTGATTATAAAAATTGTTTGTCAATAAGATTAGTGTGGGAAACTTAACTTAAACACTGTACTTTATTTACATGTGTTTACATGTGAATGATACCTGTGTTTACAAAGGAAATGCCCTGATGAACTAGTGAAGAGCTCTCGCCGATGCCACAGTATTTAAGAGACTATTGACTACAAACCTAGGCTCATGATATTAGACTAGTTATGCAAGTAGGAAGCCAATCTATCTTTATCTTTTATTTATTGGATTCAGATAAAACTTGTTTCACTAACTATGTTCCACTCCCTGAACGATAGAAGATACGCAACTCCACTTCATGTGTGTGTATTAGTGTATCTATAGTATGCACAATCCAGCACTGTCTCACTGCAGGTCTATGGTAGGAATACAGTATATATTGTAAACGTATAACAGAAACATTACATGGTTTCAATCAGTCAGGTGCATGATAATAGATAGTCCATATATATGTGCATTTCAACAAATGTTTATTCAAAAAGAATCATGAGAAAAACACAATACCTAACAACATTACAAAAATACTGAATTCAATTCAGCATGGATTCTAGAGCAATTAGTGAAACACATTTCATATATATGGAAGTCTGACCTGAGAATGCCATGGGAACAAACACCAATCCATCGACAAAAAGCCAAAAGATCTAGAAAAATCTAACAGAAACTACAATATGTGCAAAAAACATACGGTGCACACAAAACCTAGGTTAAGAAGACAACCAGAGATTTGTAAGAGAGCAGGGTAGCAGACTTAGATTAGTATGTACTGGGTACATATCAATTCACAGAAGAGATGAGAGGTAGAGAGAGAAAGAGACTAGAGCAGAGACTGAGAGACAGAGAGAGAGACAGTACAGGTAGAGAAAAAAAGGAGAGGAGAGAGACTGGGTAAAAGACTGAAGAGAGGCAGAGAGAGAAAGAGAGAGAACGACAGGGAGAGGCAGAGACACAGAGATAGAGAGAGACTAAATCAAGCTCCCTTTGTCTTTCCTCCCTTCCAAGTCCTTTGTGGTTGTTGTGCCTGTATTGGTCGAAGGAGTTGGCATCGTGTTGGTGCCCCCTAGCCAGTCCCAGTGTGAGAAGAAGGGGGCAAAGTTAGTCCCGGGCCGCTGATGGTGGGCATCATGCTTGGGTGGACCGCCCCATAGCCCAAAGGGCACCAGGTTATGCAGGGACCAGGGAAAGTCATAGCCACAATGGTCCTCTGTGGACACACAGATGGTGAAAACCATGAAGCCCCAGGCAGTGAGACAGTGGCACTGCAGCAGGAGGGGGTCCACGGTGGTCCAGAAGCCCACACTGAAGAGCTCCCAGGCGGACAGGTACTGGGTCACCAGGCTGAAGGGCTGATTGTACTGGTGGTGCACTGCATGGAAGGTACGGTACAGCCACGACACCCGGTGGTGCAGCAGGTGCCACAGATAGTACTGAAAGTCAAAGACCACCATGCAGCCTAAGATCCCCAGGAGAAAGCCTCCGAGAGTGGGTGCGTGGCGGGGTAGAGGGGTGGGTGGCCTCCACAGCCACTGGGCTACTGCAGCAGGGAAGATGTAGACCAGGTGGTTATAGCTGGTGAGATCCAGGGTGGTCCAGATGTTGGTCCAGGTGATGGGCCTGTCTGGGTGCAGCTTGTAGCGGTTGATGCAGGGCCAGGTGGGGGCCAGGAGGTCCAGGAGGGTGTAGAAAGACACCAGGAGGACGTACGTGGAGACGGAGAGAATCACGGGAAAGAGAGGGCTCCTCAGGTGACCATGGTGGTTCTGGTGGAGGTAGTCCCACGCAGGCTGCAGGACCGAGTGCTCAGGGAGTCTCAGAGTCAGGTTAAGCATGTCGGACATCCAGTGAAAACCCATACTGCTGAATAACCTGCCTGTGCTCAATATGATAATAGAAAATATTGGTGTTCCTCTTGAATTGAAGGTTAATCTAACAGGATTAATTCTAACTGGTGCAGCAGAGGAAATTATAAGCCCACAAAAATGGCAAAGATACGTCGTATGTGTTTTGCAAAAGCAAATAATCTGGTGTCGTTGTGCCAAGTTGGGCAAGCGGTCGGTCCTAGCCTCTTATGTATGTCGAAGCGCCACCTCCTCCTCCCCCTCTCTCTCCAGTTTTAAAAAGCAGGCATTCTGTGAAAGCCCCTTTTTCTTAGGCAAGAGGAACGCAGCCAGGACTCAGGACCCGGGTCAAAGCAACTCTCATTTCTGACCCAAATCTTAGAGAGAGAGCTCCCGTTGATCGGAAATGACTTTACTTTGTGACTTCAAAAGAACAGTGTTTTTTCTTTTCTTCTGGCATGAGCTCAGAAGGATAGAGGAACAATATAGTTATGCTCTAACCCAGCCTCTGATGCTTATTTTGATGAATCATAATTACAAAAAAATCTTTCTGTGTGTGTGTGTGTGTGTGTGTGTGTGTGTGTGTGTGTGTGTGTGTGTGTGTGTGCGCGTGTGCGTGTACGTGTGTGTGTAAGGGTCAAGAGCAATAAATCATAGAAAAGCTTTCAGATGAGACATTGAGTTCAAAAGGCTCTACTTTATTGATGTTGAATTACAGTTGGCTTGTTGCATGATTGGTTGCATAAATATTGAATACAAAATGGTTTGATTGTTTGAAATCCAGAGACAAGTGACAACCATAGAGCTGGTTTCTATGGTGTGTCTAAAATAATCCTGTTCTTACTCCGAAGAAGCTCTATATGATTGTCATCATCTCAACTCAACTCAACCAATAACAATTTCTGAATTTAATGTTTTCCTTTCTGTTACAGTCATGTTTCCTAACACTTAGCATTGATGTCATGCTGTAGCAATAGAGACGATTAGAAGAATTGTATATTTTTATGATAATAATAAAATGCACATACATTTACATAGTACTTTTCACTGGAACTTCACACCCTACTTTGTATGGGAGTAACTCAGCCCATCCACCACCTCCCAGTGTCTAGCACCCACTTGGATGATGCACAGCCATTTTGCACACAAATGCTCATCACAGAGAGAGGTGAAACGTTAATAAAACACACTATCCAGTGTCTATGTTTCATTGTAATGTATAATAGAGAAAACTGACTAAATGGCTACTTCTCAACCTCTAGAGGGCAGGCAAGTATCATAAAAATAAATGCAGTATGCTACCCAAACCAAAATGATGGCGATATTGTAGCCTAGTATGATGCTTGTGAAGTAGTACTACATTTTGAAACATTGCCACATAACTAACATTATTTAGACACTTTGGGGCTTGGACCCCTTATTAAATTACTGTATGTTGCAAGACCCACAGCTTTTCCAGATTATTTTTTTAGGGACCTAAAATGACATGATGCAATGACATAACGTGCTATAATTGAATAATTAAATCTAAAGAATATTTTTCATTAGAATTGTGAAGGTGTTTCTGTGGTATTTGAAACCAGAGATAATCTCATGAGTCTCTCATGAGTATCTCATGAGTTCACCCCACATCTGAGGTACATGTGTCTTTGGCATAACAGTTACATTTAGCATTGGCAACTCTGAGGGGAAATATTTTATCAGCCTAACAAATAGAAAATAATCTTTAGCTCTAGGAAGCAGATACGGAGATGAACACAGACCTGATATATTGTACATCACTTAAGTGAAGTCTGTGGGGGCCAGGGGATAAAAAAGGAACCTTCCTCCATTGACGGTTACAACCCTAAGACTGAGATTCAATTAAACCTGCGCGGCAGGGGAACCCATACTGCAGTCACTAACAATACTCTAACACTGTTACTGTGCCACATTAACACACATCTTAAGTCATTTATTAAGAGATTTGAGATTAATTAGACAATGTTTATAGGGTGAAACACAAACATATTTGATTTGATTGTTATTCTCAGCACATGGGGTTTGTGATTTGTCCATTATGTGGGTTTGAGTTAATTCAACCCGAAACTGTAATTTGAGAATGGCCTCACATAAAACCATGCATGTCAGTAGGAGGTTCAGTTACGTGTGAGTCCCTTGGCTGTTTCATTTACATTAACACACACAGATTACCCATACAAAGCCTTTACGGCCTTATGTGTTTACTGTGATAGTGGACAAGCAGTCAAACCATAAATTTATATTTTGAAACTAATAACTCATATGTTTACAATGGCTTATTGTACGTTCATTCATGGTCCCCCTAATAGATATGTTCACACAAGCCTTGTTATGAACAGAGAAGGAACATAGTATTAGGACAGGCACCAAACAGGTCTGTTTCAACATTAGAACAGGACACAACATGGTTTCCTATAACTTGACTTTCCACCAAAGAAAACATCTACAATAATTGAATAGAAGAAAAAAAAGGGTGATACAATTCACACAAAAATCTAGTAAGAACATGTCCTGTACTTCATTTCCGTTTAAAGTGGAAGGGAGAACTTTTCATCTTTCTTTTTGCCAGCTGGAGTAGAACTGATTCACTCCAGTGCTCCACTGAGGGCCTTCTACGAATACATTGAATGCACAGGGGAGCCCAGGGTTACATAGGTACATGATTTGTTTTTCACATCACAGCTTTGATTAAAACGTGGAAAGGAAGACACAGTTACCATGGCCCTCTCACCTGTGGAATTAATTATCACCACGGTGATGGAGGATGGTCCACTCTGTTGCCACAGATGTCTTCATAAACAACCTGTGATGCTACATCTCCCATATCATACCTTCCCAGGACTCTAACCAGGCAAGTACACCCTATACTGTAGAGCACAGTTGTGTTTTTTTGTGTGTGATATGGATAGTTAGTTCTATTTGTGTTTGGTTACTTGCAATTGAGATTAATGCTACTTTTCTTATATTGGTAATATATTGTTCACTCAAATGGTGGATGAGAGAAGAATAGACACTAAGTTACAGAGGAAATTAGAATATTTCTGCAATTCTTATAGAAATCTCTAGAAATCCTGTTTGGATTTTTTTTTTTGAACTGCACCCATTTTCCATCATATTTACCTGTTTTTGCTGACATTGTCCAGGAGAAAACTTGACTTTTCTTTGTCTCCTAAAGTCTCTCTCTATAGGTCGTGAGACACGTCGACCACCTCCCACCATGCCTAGCCAACTTGAAGGTGCCATGGACGCGCTTATATCAGTCTTCTACAACTACTCTGGAAATGATGGTGACAAGTACAAGCTCAACAAGGGAGAGTTGAAAGAGCTTTTGAACAGTGAACTCACCGACTTTCTCATGGTAAAGTAGTTATTTTAATTTCAAGTCTCCATCTGAGCCAATTATAGATTATCATAATTAATTATAATGTTTGTTTTTTTATAAAAATGTTTTACAAAGAGTAGGATCATTTCATGGGGGAGATGAATGTATGTTTTTTGGCAAGTTGTAAGAAGTGTCACAAGCTATCCACTCTCCTCTTAAGCTATGACATGCCTATGAATAGTTTTATCACATTAGCTGTTTGCTGAACCTTAAATTATACTGTATGTTGACTTGAATTAGAAATCTCTTGACATTTACAGTCTTAAGCACACATATCTGGAAGAAAAAGATAACATCCGGCTATCATTATGCGAACAACATGTTAATTATTGGAAATTGTCTGGCCTACTGGAGTGTGACCTTTTCAACTTGTTTCTTTTCGTCAATTGATCTACCATGAGCAACAGTAATTATGCTGTGGTTATGGATGGGTTTGGTGCCTTAGCTGATTTAATGTGATTGCCCATTGAGACTTGACAGTGGAATTAGACAACCATGTTATTGAATTTGCAAATGCCTAGTGTCTAAAACGCATTTGATCAGATTTTTTAGTCACTATACTACTTGAAAACATATTCAAATCTTCTATGTGCGTCATCAGAAAGCATACTACTGGAACGGCTTCATTGTGTGTGTGTGTGTGTGTGTGTGTGTGTGTGTGTGTGTGTGTGTGTGTGTGTGTGTGTGTGTGTGTGTGTGT
>NC_139659.1:7378726-7421226 GCF_951799395.1 Argentina silus
ACAGCTTGGTCTATTCTGGAAAACAGCTTGGTTGTCCCCTGGGGGATGATG
Organism: Argentina silus; assembly: GCF_951799395.1. Lineage (NCBI taxonomy): Eukaryota > Metazoa > Chordata > Actinopteri > Argentiniformes > Argentinidae > Argentina > Argentina silus. Next base: position 7,378,778 of record NC_139659.1, read on the forward strand.
ACAGACAGACCAAGAGAGGTGCCACCATGCAGCCCTCCTCTCCTCTCCTCGCTGGGATTCAGTACTGCAGTGTACAGTAGGGTCTTATCCGTCATCTTCACTGGAACCGAGGTGCTTGCATGAGCTTTGCATCACTTATGGAAAGATCCCTCATGACTCTGTGTGACTTTCACTTCAATTAAGTTTTCTGCAGTAGTGGAAAGAAGACGGTTTCCACTGACAAACAATGGATGTCTTTCCACCATCACAGATAAATTGAGACAATTCTTAGAATGTGAAGTAGCACCATTCGGTGTACATTATTTATTACTTTAAATAGGTCTCAGCTCAGTGGGAGGGTGACCTATGCTATTCCGGCTAAAATATCTATTGAGCCAAACACCATCAAATAATCTCTGATAGTCATCCAGAATGTTGTTCAGAATCAGATTAGAATCAGGAAAACTTTATTGCCCTTTAACAAGGAATACATCTTGTCCCGAGAGAAGGAGGCAGAGTGCATGTGAGGTTATCCTATCAGGAGATAAGGATCCAGAGGCCCCAGGCTAGGCGTGTCAGTCCCTCTGCCTGGTCACAGTCACCCTGTTAGGGGGGGAGGGAGGTGGAGATGTGGGAGGCAGAGAGAGGGATAGCAGCAGACAGGTCAGAGAGGAGATGCTGTAATGTTAGGGGGGAGGGAGGTGATGTGGGAGGCAGAGAGAGGGATAGCAGCAGACAGGTCAGAGAGGAGATGCTGTAATGGCTCAGGGCTGATATCAGGCCATACAAGAGAGGGAGAGAGGAGGGACACGGCTCAATGGAGCAGTAAGACTGAGTGTCACATAAAGTCCAGTCATACAGAAGAAATGCTCTGATGAATCCTAAACTGCCAGTGACGAAAAGAAAGATACACTCAACTCCTGATAAGTGCAAACTAAGTCCCAGTTTATTTTATTTAGTAATATTTTGTCATTTCTCAGGATATCTACAGTATGTTTCTGCCATGTATTGTGACTAATTCATTTCAAATCCAGCAACTGACAACTGTATTGTTGTACTGTTGCTGGATTTGTCGCACAATCAAGCTAAGCAAGTTCATTATATTATCTAGAATTGTTCTCTATTTGGACATTTCTTCCAAACCCCAGTATTGCTAAAAGTAATAATTTATGAGGATGTTTTGAGAGATTTTGTTTTCCAATTTGTTTTATCAACCAAGCATTTCAGCCACTGACTCTCCTTATCTAAAATGTTACCCAAAACATAATTTCTCTGCAGATGCTGTGATCACATTACTGATAAGAGGAAAAAGCTAAGTAAAAGTATGGTTACACAATGTCTGTATGTAATGATGGAGTGTATAAAACAACAAAACAAGAAGAACATATCAAGCTTTGTCTTATTACCTCTGATAGACATAGTGCACACACACACACACACACACACACACACACACACACACACACACACACACACACACACACACACACCCTTCACTCTTTTCCACCTGCAATGGACCCGTATGAGTCAGCGTGAGGCCAGTTTCCAAATGAGAATGATTTTACTGTCGTAATCTCGCAGTAGGGGTCTGCGCACAGCTGTGTGTCATTCCCCCCCACACACCGTTGCCCCCCGGGGCGAGCTCAGATCGTTATCAATTACCCCTGTGACTGAGGCGGCAGGTGTCTCACCATGATAATACAGCCCCAGACCTTTACAGTTTTTTCTGATTGCTTAGTCACTATCTTTGAAACTAGAACTCTACACACTAACCACAAAACCTTACACCAAACATTATACATGTCTTGCAAAAGCAAACAATTCTTGCAAAACTCTTCAAACTCTTTTAAAAAAATGTGTTTTTACATCAATACAGTACACACAAACCATAATTTGAATAAGCACACGAAGCACTGATAGTATGAATGAAAAACACTTGTGGCTTTTGCTTTTTCTGTGTGCAGGGCGTAGCAGTTTGCAAAAAAGTTTTGTCATACACGTAGTAAACACACATACACACAGGTATCCAAATGTGTAAAGTATGGATGTGTATTCCGAACATAGCACACTATCAATACAAATAAGGCGGAAAGGTTCTAAAATGTTCTAACACTCAAACAAAAGCGCAGTAGAAGAAAACAAAAACATTTGTGCTGGAAAAAAAAGAACAGAACAAAATTAGGCTTTATCTCGCCTTCTTTGTGGGTCTGGCCATAAGACTTCATCCACATCACATGCGATGTTGTCTTGAGCTAGGCAGTGTGGAAAGTATCGCCTGGAGTGCTGTATCCAGGCCTGGCATGACCCCTGATCGATGTCTCCACAAGCCTCCTCCATTGCCTGTAGAAGGGCTATGCGTTGGTGGGGCTGGCGATCATACACCTTCCAACGCCATGCAGAGAAGAATTCTTCAATAGGATTCAAGAACGGAGAGTATGAAGGGAGATTGAGTGCGATGAAAAGTGGGTGACCTGTGAACCCATTGCGGACCAAAGCAGCCCGGTGGAAACTAACATTGTCCCAGATTATAACGTACCTGGGCTGCTATAGCCCCTGGTCATTAGGAATTAGTCTGTTGTGGAGGGTGTCCGGAAATGTGATAATGTGTGCAATGTTGTATGGGCCTAGGATTGCATGATGGTGAAGGACGCCATTTTGACTAATAGCCGCACACATTGTTATGTTGCCCCCACGTTGTCCCGGGATGTTGATGATGGCACGGTGTCTGATGGTATTTCTGCCGCGGCCCCTTGTTTTTGTAAGGTTGAAACCTGCCTCGTCCACATATATTACCCCATGATGCACTGCATCTGCTTCCAGCTCCATGACTCTGAAAGAGACAAGACAAAACAATGTAGCAGAGTACGAAAAGACAGGGATCAGTCAATATGATGTAGCACCACACACTTCCAGATCCAGTACCAATGATAGGATAGTATAGCTGGCCTGCACATATTCATATCTCCGTTGTTTTACACGGTCTGAGTTTCTTTTTCTATTGCGTTTCAGTCGACGAGACAGTGCAGAGAGACTCACTCTGTTGACGTTTTGGAATATGGTGTTATCTGCCATTATGTGGTCCTGCAGATCTCTGAGTCTGATGCAGTTATTTGCAATGACCATATTTACAATGTGGGTCTCCTGCTCTGGGGTGAACAGTCGACCTCTTCCTCTTTTTTTCTTGCAGTTCTGTAAAAATATTTTAATGGTTTTAGTGATAAATCCTTCTCATTATGAAAGTACAGTACATATTACTGTACCAGTAAGACTACAGCACTTACAGTTACTTACTGGTTCTCATTTCGAAATATCGTTGCAGGTGATACCTGCAACAGTATAGCGGCTCAGATTTTGTTGAACCTGTTGCCCAGCCTCCCTCATGCTCGTCCCATGGTTGACAACATGGTCAACCACAGTCGCTCTGTGGTTAACAGAATCACTGTTAGTGTTTACATTTACATTTACATTCATGGCATTCAGCAGATGCCTTTATCCAAAGCAACAACATACATTTGTTTAAGTAAGTGAATCATCTATCCAACAGTCATCATAAGACAAAGTAATCAATGCTCACACCAGGGGCCATTGGCAGTTGTAATGCCAGAAGCCAAGCATTCAGAAAAAAACTGTAATCAAGGAAGCGCTCGCTGGTACCGCCCACTGCCGATGTCTCCCTCTGTGGAGAGGACGAAGCATCCAACTTCCGAGACATCAGGAATACAACAGAGGTTGATGCAGAAGAGGCTTGGATATCAAAAGAGGCTGTGTGTAATCCACTTTTAAAAGTGGCTAATGAAATTGTTTTGTTTTTGTTGTAATACCGCGCAGTATAAGAATATAAACAGGGAGAAACATCCAATTTCTTAAAATAATCAAAGGTTGTTAGAATATTTGTCATTGTGTCATTGTGATGTTATGCACATTGCACTATTTAATTCAACTACAGTGATGGAAGCAAGGTGATACATTTCTGTTTGAGCCTCAATAATGTTACCATTAAAGGTCCAGTATGTACATTTTTGCTTTAAAATAGTACTAAATGGCCATGATAAATCAGTAGCCATCAAGGAATAAGATCACATGATGAAGAACGTCCAGTGAAGAGTGCTGTATTAGTCCAAACAAAGTGTCTGGTGTTGGGTAGGACATTGGCCTTTACATGCCTACTTCATGTTTGGTTTGTTTACAAAGATATGCACATGATTGGCATGATTAGAAATGTGGAATATGCACATTTTCAAATTTGCATTGGGGGGGGGGGGGGGGGGGGGTTGGTAATAGCAACGTTGAGGCACCCATGCAGCTATCCCTCTTACTTCAGCATCATTTAACTAATTAGAAAATGAAAGAATTAACAGCTTCAACGAGTGCTTTCTCATGCGGTTCAATTTTTATTACAAAAAAATAGTTTGATACAAATAAATATAGATAACTGAAAATAACTTGTTTTTACATACTCTATTGAACACTAATCTCCTCGTAATGTCTGTGGTGGAAACGTACTGTATTCAGTCCATGTCCAAACATCATCTCTCAAAATAAATAGTAAGAAACATTCATTTTGTTAGCACCACTCCACTTAAAGATTGTTTGGCCTAAAATGCCCCTCTGTATCCCTCTGCTCTTTTCACTATTTACTGTAATTTCTATAAACGCACAACTTTGACACATAAATACTGAATCAAACCAATTGCAGTGCCAACAAACACAAAAGAACATTTTTATTAAGCTTGCGTCAGCCATAAGTCATCATATAAGATAAAGAATAAAAAAAGAATCAGACAAAATGAGGTAAAAAACAAATCAATCTCTTTGTTGAATACAGAATGTTATGGCAACCCTTAGGCTTTTTCCGTTATCAGTCACACTGTAGATTTCGCAATCGGTGCTCCGTGAGACACACACAGAGAGGTGGAGTTGGGGAGCTCAGCCGTTGAAACAGAAATCCTCCACACTGTTACCTTTGATCCCCTGTAGTTCCTGACGGTCAAGTAGCCGGTACTGAAAAGCTACACGGTTGACAAACTTTCCACTCGATACCATCCGCACCACAGTGTTGTCACAGCCTATCTTCATTTGGGCTGGAACAGGAGAGAGAGGGAGAGGGGCAAAGTTTATCAGATGGTTTTTATATCTTGAAAGGACTAAAAGTGTCTAACTCTATTCATATTCCATCTATCCCACAAAATGCTTGAGGAGAAATCTTCAGGTCCCAGTCCCTAGAGTTGTTTACAGTGTGTGTGTGTGTGTGTGTGTGTGTGTGTGTGTGTGTGTGTGTGTCGTGGTGTTGTACAGCATGTCTGGGTACTCACCAGGGCCGCTGAAGGAGTAGCAAAGGTCTGCCACAGGGAACATCTTGGAGGTGTCCATGCCGTTTCCTCCCAGAAGCTCCACAAAGTCTCCTGCACCCGCACAGCCAGGAATAGACCGCTGCAGAGACCAACACATGGGTCAACGTTCACTGCATATCATTTACAAACATTACAATATCCAAAGTGGTTAACAAATGGTTCCCATGTATCAACAACAACCACTAAATATTGCATATTAACTCTCTCCACATCTCCACACCTAAGTTTGATGATAGGTCAACATTAGATGACACACATACAGTTCACAACCCTTTGAACTGAAGGACTAGGTAGGCCTAGGACTAAGTGATTTTGCACTGGGCAGTGATGTCATGTCCTTGTTCACCTTGATGGGGAAGTCATTGAGGTGTCCAAGGCTGAGCTCAGCTATCTTGATCTCCACGGGGTAGATAATAGAGAAGCTGCAGTTCCTATGCTGCTGGGGGATCACCATCGTGAAGCTGCCTGCTGGGGTCTGGGAGATGATATTACAGGCTGGAGAGAGACAAGGAATTCAGTTTATTACTGTATCATCTATTCGACCTTAATTAAACCGGGACGTTTCCTAAGCATTGAAATCTTAACTTTCATACATTTGAAAATATCTATACACGCACACATTACTACAGTGCACACCAAATACACATACACCCAAACACATGCAAAAACACATGTGCTACACACAGGCCAGGGGAGGCTGCTGGAGGTAGAAATCGGAGGATGGGCTCATTGTAATGCATGAAATGGAATGAGGAATGCTCTGTGCTTTGCAATCATGCCAGCTACAGAATGCAGATGTCACAGAGGTCAACACAAGCCTCTGAATTCACTGTATCTATTGTATTAGGAATCATTATTCTAAATCTCTGTAGACTGAATAATTTGCAATTAACCTCACCAATGCCTTCCTCGAGCTAAATCCTCTAGCTACAGAAGTCAGATTACCCTGTCCAAGGGGTAGTTTAGTGCAGCTGGGTTTCATTTTGTCAACATTTTGTACATCCTGTCCTTACAGGTATGGACCAATTTGAGATGAACACACTTCGTTAAAATGTTGACAAAAATACAATATTTATCCAGCTACAATGCAGTGAACACCCTGCGTACGCTAAAGCACTATGCTAGCTTCCTGCACCATTGTTGGCACACTTCACATCTTACAGTGGTATGGCCACCAACCAGCCAGGGATTACTGTAGGCACGCTGACATCCATCACATTACTGCACAACTATATACACAGCATCTAGTCATTTTGAATGAAACTATTTCAAAACAACAGTGCCAAGGGTGAGTGAAAACAGTAGCCGTGACAGTGGCCTTTATCAGGGGTCAGGCTCTACTCACGGAATGGGTTGATGGGTTTCCTGACTGTGATGGTGAACCCACTGCCAGCGGTGTGAATGTGGAAGAAGATCATGGCCACGTTCTGAGAGGAACGCACGGTTCTCCTGACCGTGCCAGAGTCACAGTAGTCCACGTAGCGTTCGTACACTGGCAGAGAATGGTCCTGGGAGCTGGGGAACTTCTCTCCTTTCATCACCCAGCCATCAAACACCTGGGAATAGGGGGAGTGGAGGACAGGGAGATATCAAGACATGATTTCCTATTCCATCAAAAATTAATTTCCCAAAGTTTTGGGGATAAGGCATTCCAAGACTATGATTCATATTTATTTAATAAGTGAGTTATTGAGTGAACAGAGTCAACCAGGTTGGATGGACAGAAGGCTGTTGTCATGTTAGAAGGGGGGGGGGGGGGGGGTGAGGGGTATGGGGGTGACGGAAGGTTACCTTGATGAAGTCCCCTCCCCTGCAGTTGATGTCAACGCTGTCATACTCCACACTGATGACCTCGTTGGGCTCAGCGATGAAGAACGCGGCACAACTGAGCTGGGGACGGTCCGCCGTGAAGGTGAACTGACCCTCTACTGCCACCATGTCCAGACACCCTGAGAGAGAGAGAGAGAGAGAGAGAGAGAGAGAGAGAGAGAGAGAGAGAGAGAGAGAGAGAGAGAGAGAGAGAGAGAGAGAGAGAGAGAGAGAGAGAGAGCTCATATTATATACTTTGTGTCCAGCATTAATTGTACATATTGAATGGAATGACAAGTATTTATAATATAAGTTAAATGTGAGTGTTCATTCTCAATTATCAATAATGCAATACGTTTACAATTTGTAATAATAAAATGATCAGAAGACAGACTCAGCATGAAGATGGGAGAAGATTTGTAATGCCAAGTGAAAATGGTTACACTGACCATAATGAAAAAAAGGTAACAACGATTTTGTTTCAAATTACTGTGATATGTCAATACTCACGTAGGGGTCGACGGTAAATTAATTCCTCGGTTATTTCTCTTTTGAGCTCTGAATTAAGGAGTGAAAATAATCCTTCCGTCGTGATCTCGTTATCCTGCGGAGTCAAATCTTTAATCAGATAAGAAAGTACCAACAGAAAGAAAGAAGAAATCTATGCGTAAACATTTTTGCTATTATTATACTATTATAATATTTTATAATATTATTTTATTTTATAAAATGACCATAATCTTAAAACTGCAAAAGTTGTCACGACTTTTCCCAAATAAAATATCCGATGTATTGTTCATCTAACCCAAAAACTCGTGTTCTGTAGACCTAACATAGAGGCTACACGAAAAAACAAAAATAAAGTCAAATGTCTCTAGAGACTTACCTCGATGTACCTAGAGTCTCCTTTGATAATTGACAGACACAAGACAAGGAAGAACAGCTGCCCTCGGAAAGTGCCCTCCATAATGCTCAAAATCTGTCTCTCCTCAGCGCACACTTCAAGATGGAAAGTATGAACCCGCGCTACAAGCCACACTCCTTTATATAGGACACACTATTCAATAAAAACCGCTTTCTGTATAGATCAATTGATAGGGCAACACAATTTGTAGGCTCGACCCCCAACTTGCGTGTTTGTGACGAGAGCGAGGAGGAATCACAAGTCGCCTGTGACTGGGACAGTCAGCTGAGCAGAGACAGAGCACTCTATCCTGACAGATGCCTGCACGCTTAGGACAGGACGGCGATAAGCGCATGAGAAAGAGTTCATCCTCGGTTTAATCTTTCTTACCAGGTAATGCATAGGATGCAGTAAAACAATAGGGATAATGTGACCTCTTTTTTCTTTTTCAGACCTGCTGTTCACTGATGCCCTCAATATTGATACCATTTTTTAGACTGAAAAGCTCCACTACCGTACATATTATTTATTTCTAAATAATAAATTCATTTCAATCAATTTCTTACCTCATTATAAACGACACAAATCATAGTTTTAGGGCTACACACTTTGGCCAGATATGCTTATGCTCATGGGCATTGAGAGGTGTGCCCCTTTTTTACCAATAAGATCATTTCTGGGCATTATTTCTGAGGGCACCCCTTTTGGCTCAAAAGCACGCCCAGTGAGAAAATCCTCCATAATGTAACTTTAAGACACTACAAAGGTATGATAGTGTAACAGTTGAAGAAGCAACCCAGTACATAAACAGAAAATAGATGGTTTTGAACCTACGCTACTAATGGTAGACACATGTGTCTAACATTAGGCCAAGAGGACTTCTTCCAGGTCCAAGTGCAACATTTGAGTTTATATGTCTAGGCAGAGCTACTGTGTATCCTTTTTTGTTCCCCCTTGAAATCTAGGAAAACAAATCTTTATGAATTGTTCCCAGCACAATATAGTTGATTTGTTCACAAAGCCCTCTTTAGTAATCTTTCCCCTTTGTCTTCTATCATGAGGATACAGGCTGTAGCTCAACAGGACCCACTCCTACTCCTCCATACTGAGGTTCTGGGTACAAATCTCTGGCTGATTGACCTCCAAGTTTGACCTCTTACTTACAGTCCTTCATAACATTATCTATGGCCGTAAATTGAACCTGGCAACTATGGCACAGTGGCAGTGCCCTTCTCTCTTCTCTTCAGGATTAGTCCCACACACTAAAACCAGCTTGGTAAATTGCTATAATTTGTCAATTGAGTGCAAAAATGCAGTATGACGTGTAAAAGATTGATTGTTAATAAAAATGGTAGTGATCCTGGCCTATGTAAGTCTAACAAACTTGCACTTCAAGTGGTAAATCTCATTCAGTGTATCATAACACTTGTATTGGGTTAAAACACCAGATCTTAGCTTTGGTGCGCCACTTTTTATGGTTTCAAAAACGCAATCTGCATGTTTTGAGTCGCTGTTTTCAAACAGTGTATCTGCTCAGGACTAAACATGCTAGCTATTAGCCTCCCAGCCATGTTGGACAGAGGGAAGGTACAGGAAGGACCAAATGCCATCCTGTGACAGGACTGACCTTTAGGAAAGTCTGGGGCACCCATTGGCCTCAGGGGCTAGGCTCTAGTGGGTGGGAGGGAGGTGATGAACAGGCAGGGTGGAAATCACTAGAGAAGATTGCAATTATACTCACCTGGTCCACAATCTATCCACTACCGGACCACTGCCTCTTTAATCAACAACACTTTATCTTAGGAAAGAAACCCATTTTGGCAACATTTCCACAGTCCCCACTTTGGCCGTTCTGCAAATTGAAATTGTTGAAATTGATGCTCAAGTGTATTGGAGTTAGAATTGAGATAGGGTCTGATGATTACGTAAAACAAGGGCTGTTATTGCAACACTTTTCAAAACAACAGCTGCACTGTGTTGGAAGGAGAATGTCTCAGAGTGAATAAATCACACTTCCCCTCTGGATTAACTCAAAGCAGTATAGGTCAATGTGAATCATTTTCTACCATTGTAGTCTTACATAGTATTGTGTTAGTCTCAACTGGGAAAAATAATGGATAACCAGTAGAGTGGCCTTCTGGCAACATGGCTTTGAGGTGACAAATAATATTTTTTATAAACACTGTCAGTGTGTTGAGCAGCGTTGTGTAAATTGTGCTTTGGGGTCTGTCTGCCACACAGAGGTGTGAGAGCGTGTCAGGTAAAGGTCCTGAGCTTTAAGTGTAAACTTTTATGAAAATATCTTCTGATCCTCCCTCCATTCGGCTCAAGATGCCAGCTTGTCTTAACTGCCGTATTTACATAGAGCAGATTCACAATCAACACACTCTACACCACAATGCTCCTCTTTGTGGAGCTGGAAAACAGAAACCTTTGATGAAGTCCTCCTGTTATCCCGTATAGCAAGAAAAGCAGGAGGGCCCTTAAGACACTGACAACAAGCTCAACACCTCATCCAAAAGACGTGATGTGCTTCCTCAGTGTATGGTGACCCAACCAGTGATTTAGAGAAGCTCCGAGAATGTCTGGGTTCTATCTCTCTGTTGCCGTGGTAAAATGTCTTGCTGGTTTAATTCGTCCCTCCATTGTTGTAAAGCAGATTTCTGGAGCGGTGACGCACTTGGCAAGTTCGGGGTGTTGTCGTTAGCATAAATCACAGCCTTCCCTGTGGTCCACTCTCCCTCTCCAGTAGTGAGAGTGTGCCAGTCACACTGCTTGGATTGGGACGCTTTAAAAGCTGAGATGCTCCACAGTCCAAGTGTAAATGTATTCCTTATGGGGCTTTGAAATGGAAAGAGTGTTATGTTTTGTTGAGTTTATCATTTAATTGGAACATAGGTATGGTTTCGTTGGCTTTGATTTAGTCTCTCTGTGCATCAGAGGACCCATTTGAAAACGACATGATCCACCTCAAGTGGTTTTATATCTCACCCTAATGTTGTGATAAAATAAGAATAGATGGAGACCTGTGTGTGTGTGTGTGTGTGTGTGTGTGTGTGTGTGTGTGTGTGTGTGTGTGTGTGTGTGCATGTTTGCACACATGTGCGTGCCTGTATATGCATGCCTGTGCGTACGTGCCTGTGCGTCTGTGTGTTTGTTTTTTCAAGCTTGCTACCCCTGCCAAAAAGTGAATCGAGCTGATTAAATCTAGTTCCATGTCAACACCAAGTCCACTGATTAAATCTAGTTCCATGTCAACACCAAGTCCACTGATTAAATCTAGTTCCATGTCAACACCAAGTCCACTGCCTATTTCCCCATAAACAAACATTGCTCTCTTGTATTGGGTCTACAAAAGGGTCTATGGTGGCCTTTCATTCACAAATGCCAAGTGGGCCCTAAGGGCAACCAGTGGTCAAGTAAACAGTTGTTGTCCAGTTCTTCAGTTCTCTATAGTTGTTGACTCTGAATGGCCATTTCAAGGTCAACAACGTTATTAGCATCTATTAGAGATCATTGTAGGAATAATTGTGTCTCTGTCGTGTGAGCACTGAGGTGCAGGACTTCATTGGATCAAGGGTCAAGGGGAAACATACCTTTCAGTTGTAGTGAGTATTGTGAATGTTTTCGAAAACCCTGTCACTGGGCCATTGTAGCTAATAACCTTTTCAGACAAATATGTCCTATTCATGAACAGCAGCCAATCCAGTTGTTCAGTGGGGTTGTGTTGAGGGTTGTGTTGGCCACTTGCTGTATGTGAAAAATCCAATGAGGTTCTGAATAGACTGCTGGGATAATGGCTGTCATTAACAGGTGCTGACGTCACTGGTTCAATAGGAGAGATGCCAGTTGTTTCCTCCAGCGTGACTGTCCCCCTTTGTCTCCTCTCTCACAGGAACCCAGGTACAGTTATCTGTAGGATGAGAGTGTATCATTCACAGTCCACATTTATGTGCACTTTAGCAAATGAGGCTAATCAGTGTGTGTGTGTGTGTGTGTGTGTGTGTGTGTGTGTGTGTGTGTGTGTGTGTGTGTGTGTGTGTCTGTGTCTGTGTGTGTGTGTGTGTGTGTGTGTGTGTGTGTGTGTGTGTCTGTGTCTGTGTGTGTGTGTGTGTGTGTGTGTGTCTGTGTGTGTGTGTGTGTGTGTGTGGTGTGAGAGAGAGAGTGTGTATGTGTGATATCAAGTGCAACATTGCATCTTGCAAAATCAATCTGATGACATTCTGTCTGAGTCCTGTCTCCTACGATGAGGGAGCGTGTGGAAAACCTTGCGGTCAATAGTACTGCAGCAAGATGTCATATGTGTAATGTCTCTTTGCCTTCTCCTCTCACTGAAGCAACAGTGTTTCAACAAGTGCTGGGGGCAGCAAGCTGCTCTGTCTAAGCTGTTCTGTCAGCTTGGCAAGACTCACTGCTGAAAAGCAAACATCGTTTCTCATGCAAAGAGAGGATGACAAACTAATAGACAACATGTATCATTACAGTGTGACAACGGATTGGAGTGGAAAACCACAGCCAACTTGTTCACCCTGTCATAAACCAGATGTTATTTTGAAATAAACAGCTCCTTGCCTGGACCATAACATATAAGTATAAAATATGGCAAGGATCCCCCCCTGGGTAGGTTACATACAGAGCAAGCGAGCTGGTGGAGCTGGGGGGCGGTGGGCGGGACGGCCACACAAAACCTGTCATACCCAGTACAATCATGCCACACTGTTGAATGCCGTGGAGGAGCGTAAAACTTGGCTGCTTTTAAGCCTGTCCCTTGAACATGTGATGGTGTTTTTGCTTACGTGTGAACCAGCTGTCCTGTCACCTGATAGACAGCCGTTCAACTTAGAGTGCCCCGCTTGAACTAACGCTAGCTTCATATAAGTTAGGTCAAAATGCTAATGCATTGGACAAGAACGCCTTTCTCTCGGCTATACCAGTTCTCATACTTTTTATGATTTATTGATTTATTATTTACAAATGAGATATGTGAAGTACATAACCATACAAAAATCATATTGGTCAATATCTAGGTACATTGAACATACTGTAGACTAGCCTTTGTGTCTTATCTTGAGCCTCTGGCACAGATATGAAGCCTTCAACTGATGATAAAACTGACAGGTTCATTAACACTTGATATACAGCATCTCTCCCCTCAATATTAACTCCTATGGTTGTTCCAGATTCACTGCAATCTGACACACTAATCTATCACATTCATGCTCACACAATACAACTTCACACCTATTTCTTAATCTCCCTCTACCACATCTGATTCACTGATGTCATGCTGACATGAACACGACGACCAGAGGCGACAGTTGAGACCTAGTTTGTTCACACCTTGCACTGCTAAACTGTGATCAGCGCTGTCTCCATTATTAAGATTTTCACATTAACACCAATGTGTTAAATTAGGTTTGGACATGAACCCTCACACACAATGAGAAAAACTGTTATATAAGCAGGCTGTGTTTCCGAATGGCCAGCGGCCTGCCTATGTGTTAATGAAAATTGCCTGTGAAGTGTGTGTGTGTGTGTGTGTGTGTGTGTGTGTGTGTGTGTGAGAGAGAGAGAGAGAGAGAACGAGAGAGAACAAGAACGAGAGAGAGAGATTCTTGTGTATGAGAGTGGAGGTTCTCTACAGATATGCTACATAGTAATATTTCTCCCAGTGTGATGAAGTTGTTCAGATTTGAAGGACCGCGTTCTGTTCTCCTTCCATTCTGACATTCACAAGGGTAAGCCTCTGTGTTTTGAGTGGCAGATCCAATAATTGGCCATAACCAATGTGGGAAAATAACCCCAGGTCCCGATCACCCTGGATGTGTCTTCATTGGATGTACAGTATAGATACAGTGCAAGTGTGTAAAAATAGAGCACAAGGTACAGTATTGAGCATAATCCTCCAGCTGGGCTTTACCTCTGACGATAAATATAAACATCCATGGGGATATTGTTTGAAGTAGAACCATCGATATTCACAGTTTGTTTTCATTGATTAATTTCACTTTACCTGAATGGTCCTACAGATATTTCCAAAACATCTCTTTGCTGTGTTGTCTGCATGCTTTTGAAGTTTCCTCAGACTGGCAGACGATCCTCTGGTGGAGCCATGAGGTGTGATGTCACATGTGGCATTTGGATTAAAACCCAATCCCCTATTGATTATCACCAGGGGCCATTTTGACTGCAGAGTGACAGCTCATTCTGAGAGCATGGGGCTGGGCTGACACTTTACCAAGATGAACTGCCTCAGGCACCAGGAGAAAAACACAGAGAGTGTTTCTCTCCTGGTGCCTGAGGCAGGTTGGCACCAGGCAGGCACTCTTGCACACACACACACACACACACACACACACACACACACACACACACACACACACACACACACACACACACACACACACACACACACACACACACATACACATTCTCTCTCTCACACCACATACACACACACACACACACACACACACACACACACACACACACACACACACCCCTCCCTCCAACTCTACCCTCCCCTCTCTCTTGACAGATCAGATTGATTTGACTTCATATTACAATGCCCGTTTTTACGGTCCACTTTTTACCCTTGCCGGGTTGGTAACAGGCATTCCTATCAGTCCTGTCCTGTGTGTGTGTGTGTGTGTGTGTGTGTGTGTGTGTGTGTGTGTGTGTGTGTGTGTGTGTGTGTGTGTGTGTGTGTGTGTGTGTGTGTGTGTGTGTGTGTGTCTGTGTGTGTGTGTGTGTGTGTGTGTGTGTCTGTGTGTGTGTGTGTGTGTGTGTGTGTGTGTATGTGTGTGTATGTGTGTGTGTGTGCGTGTGTGTGTGTGTGTGTGTGTGCGTGTTTGTGAATGACATGATGTCCCTTTCGCTCAGGGTCACACCAAGGGTCATTCCTTTGGGTTATCATTATTACAGTTTTTCTCAAATAAAAGAATTCTGATTCTGAGAAGTCTTCTCTTGCAAATGTGTTAACACTTTTTCATTTTTTACAACCTTTTTCAAAACAGTTAACACAGATCTCAGAAAGACCCAAAAATCTATTGGATTAACTGTGTTAAACAAAAAGAAAACATCTATTCACAGCTGATAGAAATTACTTGCATAATTATGAATCTCTAATGCACCTGTGTGAAACTCCTTTGTACAACTCTTCAATCAGCGATCAGTCCTTATCCATCTATAAAAGATGCCACCTCTGTGTTGTTATTTGCCAGCATGGATCAAAGAGGCCAAAGGCATGTAAGGACAGTAAGAGGCCATGGCAGAAGAGCCTTAGGAAGAGGAGTTCACATGGGTAGTGGAGGAACCGCAGCAAGAGGAGAAAATAGAGCTCAAGTTTCAAATGGAATTCGGGCAACAATTATTGACCATGTCATCAATCATGGCTTCTCCTTTAGAGAGGTTGGACAAAGGGCCCAGCCCATTATGAGTCGGAGCACTGTGGCATTTATATTATTGGCTGTTGAGGTCTGGCATGACTCTGTATGTCATCATTTGGGACAATGTTGCCTTCCACCGCTCTCGCCTTGTGAATGAATGGTTTGCAGCACAGCCCTGTATGATGTAATTCCTCCCTGCATACTCTCCTTTTCTGAACCCAATTGAGGAGTTCTTCTCTGCTTGGAGATGGAAGGTATATGATCACCAGCCATATGACCAGATGTCCCTCCTGGAGGCAATGAATGCTGGTTGCCTGGCAATAGGTGCAGAGAACTGCCAGGGATAGATATGCCATGCAAGGAGGTTTTTCCCTCAGTGCATTGCAAGGGAAAACATCCAATGCGATATTGATGAGAACCTCTGGCATAATCGGCAGGAACAAATTGACTAAATGTGAAGTTCTGAGTATTTCAACTCTTTATTTTGTTTTTTGGATATTTCCACCCATAAGTTTCCTTTGGTTGCTTTTATGTTTATTTTGTTTTCAGTATTTCTGAGTTTGAAAAGTATGGAAAAAAGAATGACATGGAAATATCTGATGCAGTACAATAAAAATTTGTTTCTGAGTATTTCTGATTTTGGGTGAAATTCTTTATTGGTTCTTTGAAGAAAGAATGCAGTACAAAAGCTGTACCATAATGAATGTCTGAATTTGTCTAGTCTAGGAGCATACTGTAGGTCTTGCATGTCAATGACAGTTCTTGGGCATGGAAAGACCTGCACACAAGAATAAAATGAATGAAAAAACACTTTCTTAGAAAATGTCTTTTTTTACAGTATTTCGACAGGGCATCTCAAAAAAGTGTAAAGAGTGCAGCAGGGTTTGTTATCTAGTAAAATCATCTTTGGAGAAAAGAATACAATTCATGCTGTGATATGCTTGTTTGCCTTTTTTGGCACATACTATAACTATGTAAAGTATCAACAAATGGCACAGGCATATAGCACAAATTAAGGTTGAACCGGTTCATATTGATAACTGTATTTTGTTGTCCGTTGTGTAATGATTGATTGAAAGAATATATTAATTTGACCACAAGTTGTGTTTGATGGAAATATTTGCTTTTGTTGCATGTTTTTAATGTTTTGTGAGTGTTAGAGCATTTCGCAAACAAAATTAGTCATTTTGGCCAGTCAGCTTCTGTTTCAGCCTGTGTGTTAATTGTTTTGAAAATGTGATGTCAAAGTGGACAAATGTGTTTAAGCAAATGAGGAAAACTGTAATATTGTATGACTGATGTCATACATTAATATGTTAAGATAATATTCATATGATAATATGGGCAAGATTGGATGGCACAGATGGCCCAAAACATGCTGGACTTGTGGTTGTCCTGTGTCCAATTCACCTGGGGCAATACAAAATGAAACTCAGATGTATTAACTTTCGAATCCAACTTGTATCAGGACACTCAATCTGTAATGACATGCCAAAATCCTGGCCTATCAGACACAAACTGAGGAGCATGAAACCCTTCCAATATGCTCCCAATTGCTGTAGTTCCACAGAAAACATCTGTATTGCTTTTCTACAAATGATGCCTATCTTCTCTCCATCGAAACAATTACAAAGGAGACGACATTCCAATGTTCTCCTTTGGGTACATCTGAAACATGAATGCATACTATTATCCACCATTTCCACATTGTAGAGCACTGGTTCTCATCAAGACCAGTTGTCCTACAGTACTCCAGACTACGTCATTCACACGCAAATGCTTACGTTTCTCCTCTAACACTGCTATTCTGGGACATCTAGATCTATCCCATCCCCCCTTGACTGACCTACGTATGTATCTTCTCTGTCCTCTCCCCCCTACCTCCACCCCCTCTCTGTCCTCTCCCCCCTACCTCCACCCCCTCTCTGGGGCAAGAGATGTGGGGCTCAACTGATCCGCAACTAACAGGTTTACATGAATCATGCCCCAAACCACACACACACACACACACACATACACACACACAAACACACAAAGCTGTCACATTACAGTAACATGGCTATTGCATCACCACAGTGGCAAGGTCTGGTGTACAGTATAATGTGTATTTCGTGGCACCGTGGCATGGTGAATTCATTTAGAGTGGAATTAGCATGCAGAATCCTGATTTGTTGAAACAAAAGCTTTTTTATGGCATAACACGATAAGCTACACTTCTGCTGCATGAGCTGAAAAGAGAGGGATTGAAATTCCACTCTGTGACAGGATGAGATGGAGGTAGGGCTGGATGGAGGGCACCTTCACTCTGTCTTTAGGGTTTGGGACACCACAGAAGGTTATTGGTAGAGTCGTCCCAAGCATCATTCTCTGCATTTACCAGAGGTTGTTACTGTCACTTCAGTGAACTTAATGTCTTCTTTGTTTGTTTGTCACCGTCACACGCCTGATGAGTCTTACTCATAACAGATGCTAATTCAAGTCTGATGTAGAGTATCAGGATGTATTTTCTCGAAGCGCCTGTGTACAAAGAGCTCATCACATCACAATATGCCTGAAATGCAAATGCCAATTAAGGCAGGAGGAGTACATAAAATGTAATGACTTGTGTGAGGCCAGGCCTTCATAAATCGTTAATCACACTTCCTCTGTGAGTGTGAGTGTGAGTGTGAGTGTGAGTGTGAGTGTGAGTGTGAGTGTGTGTGTGTGTGTGTGTGTGTGTGTGTGTGTGTGTGTGTGTGTGTGTGTGTACCTGCACTATGCTTCCCTCTCCCCAACCTCCATTATTCACCCTGTAAAATGAGTCAACTCATTAAGCCCACATTTCCAGCCAATTACACTTCGCTCTGTTGAACTGATGGATGACTGTCTTCCCCACAGTAAAAAGAAGACTGACTTCCCTGCTAAGTTCTCCCGCACCTCACCCTTTTTATAATATACAATCTAGGCGCCTCTTCATTAGGTAACAGTCAGGATGCTGCTGCTGCCACTTTGAGTAGGTATAAAAGTGCCTCACACAGGTGTAGAGAAGGAGTTGAGTGTCACTTCTAATGATTCTTCACCCACAGGCTTGGAGATGTTAATTTTCTCATTTCAAGTTTACTTTGGAGAGGACACTAAAAAATTGGATGTCCTTGTGCAACACACAAGAGGTGCAGAAAACACTTGGCCACGGTTCCAACTTAATATATTGATTAAAGGAACGAACAGAATGTGTGTGTGTTTTGTTCAGAATCTCAACACCCATGTTCTTTATGCCCCCTGTTGGCCTGTTTATGAAAACATCTCTCGAAAGTTATCTACAGTGCTCATACAACATTTATGGTTCACAGCAGAGTTGTTGACTGTTTTGAACCTCGGTTATTAGGTTATAATTGATATGAATGTTAGGGTCAAAATATAGCTTTTACTCTCTTGCAAGTTATCCCCCCATATCAGTTCATTGACGTAGATAGCATCAGTTCCATTCTTGCACGCCAAACATTGGTAGCGCTGTCGACCTTTGGTTGAGATTTTTACAATGCATAAAGTGGACAAAGAAGAAGAAACTTATGCGACATAAATAAAATGGCGGCCACGATGGCGGTGGATTGTAAACACATCAACCGTACCAATTGTAACTTTCTATATTATCAGAAAAACATGCTCTCGGATGTGTCAGTAATGCAGGATGGTTACAAGGTGTTTATTTTCAACTTTCAGATTGACATTCGTGGTGGAGTGAATCGAAGTCGACTGTCCAGGCGAGGAAAACAAATCAAGAATTGGTGAGAGCATCCCCACGAACGAACGAAACGTTAGCGTGCTAACGCGTTAGACAAGAGAGTTTGCACCTTGATGTCCTCGATGGATAACCACATCGTTATTATTCTTTACAGTCGTTGTATTACAATAATGTCTGTCTCTTTTCGTTGTTTGCTTGTTGTAGTTGCTAACGTTCTAAAAACAATGTTCTCAAATGTTCTGTTGCGTATGAATATCTTTGCCTGCAGCCAACAACGTTAGGTTGTCATCTAAGTTAGTGGCAAAATCAGCTTCTACATTGTCAGATGTTGAATGTCAGCGCTTTAGTGAATGTAAGTAATAAAGGGTCACTAATGTACGCTACACTATGGTCGTCAATAGCTAGCTACCCGTTGTCCTTCTGTCTGCCATACTAGCCTGAACGATGGAGACCTTCAATGGAGAAGAGGGTTCCAATTCCGAAGTGACTGAGCTTCGCTTGAAAGTAGACTCGTTGAAGCAAGAACTGAAAACCTGCAGAAACGAACTGGTCAAGTTACAGAAACAACTGACCAAATCTGAAACTCTTCAGAAGAACACGGAAAGCTACAATGAAGACCTGCGAAAACAGGTAACCTACAACGAGAGAGGGGGATAAAATCAGACCTACGTCAAGCCAGCTTGTCTAACTCGTAACGGTTACTAGCATCCATCTATTTTGACCATCTTTGTATAGGTTGACAAACTGAGTGCAGAGATCCATGAACGGAAGAAGAAGGACAAAGATAGAGCTGATAATGAAACACAAACAGAAGAATACACATGGACAGAGAGTGGTGTGTAGTCTTTGCGGGTTGAGCCAAGTTCCACTTGTGCACACTTAGCTACCACCATCCATCAGATTAATGGGTCTTGTTGTTTTGTGTTTCACTTACACTGAAGATAAATCAATTCTTCTTCTTTTATGGCCTCCAGATTATTACAACTACTATTATGGAGGCTACTCTCAAAATGATGGAGAGGCTACAGACATCCAGGAAGACGTAACAGCAGGGTCACAGGAAGCTGCGGATGCCACAGAAGTGACAGAAGCGGAACCGGCAACAGAAATGTTGACAGAAATGGCTTCAGAACTCTCTGTACAACATGCAGGTGGTGATGATGCACCTAAACTAGAGGTGTGTTTGATTGCCAACAGCAATTTCTGCATTCATGTTTTTACAGGTGGTTTTGAGATCAGTTTTGTATTTTATCATCCACACATTTCCAAGTGCTATCCATTCTTTCTCATTTAAGATATTGAGATTTCCTATGATGTCTAATGTTTTGATTCTGGAGCTAAAGAGTGGATAGTGGTTAGAGATATGATGTCTCTATTAGGTGGATCACATTAGGTGGGGCCCAATGGCATCAAGTTGGGTAAACACTGATTTAGTAACCAGGGTTTTACTGTATCTGTTCCAGGAGGTGGATGGAGGCTCCATAGCTGACATGCTAAGGGCCACTGCTGAGGAGGCCATGACCCAGACTGGGGTTGTCTTTGATGAGACCACAGGAATGTACTACGACCACAGCACTGGCTTCTACTACGACTCGGTCAGCACACTTTTCATAATGAATATAATAATAATAATGATGTTATATGGGAAATATCTAATATACTCAAGTGCATCATAGAATGTTACAGTCTTTTAATAGTGACACTACCATTTCTCCCCCAGGCCAGTCAGTTATACTACGATTGCAACACAGGCATGTATTACTACCATGATGCGGAGAGTGGGAAATACCAGTTCCATTCCAGAATAGAGGTGCCTGCGGTACAGGCTACCACAGAGTCCAGTAAGGACAAAAAGACCACAGACAAAAAAGGCAAGAAGTGGAAGAAGGGCATAGAGAAACCCTCCCGTCAGGATGATAAGGTAGGGGACCAAACAAACCATCAACGAGCACAATGAAAAGGAATCAGTTCAAACCATCTTGACTGCACATCATTGGTTCATATTTGTAATGCTGAAGATAGATCTCGTTGTAAATGCTTATGCTTATGTATTCTTTTGCTTTTGTGTCTACTTGCAGTAGAAGTAATGCATTTCTGAATGTCTATGCTAGTGCTGATAGTAAAACCGACCTGTCAACTTTGTTTTGTGCTCATTGGCTGACACAAGGCTTTTGAAGCTTCCCCATTTGAGGTTCCATTGACAGTCATCCGACCGCTTTGATTTGAGCAGTCAATTATTTGGTCTCAGTTTTCAAATGCTTTGCGGTTTCAATTTCTAACCTAGGTACCGCCTACGTTTAGCCTAGATGACTAAAATGCTATTCCTCTTACCATAGGTACAAGAGGTGACTAACTCATTGGCTATCATGAAGATTTCCTCTTTCTGGAACACTGCTTCCCGCAGAGGTACATCTTTCACACCAACACTTAAAATAAGTTCTCTAACAGCAGTAAGACCTCAATGCAGAGATCAGACATCTTATCTTCATCTAAATTTAATGATTTGGTCCAAGAAGATATTAATCTTATTTGTGATACAGATTTAGCTTTTTCAAGGCATGTTCATGAACACAGGTCTAGTAAAAAATAATAATAATAATTTAAAAAAAAAACAGGTGTAGTGCTTGGGAAATGGTTTGATTGGGATAATTGTCTCTGGATAGATGGAGATCTGTGCTTTTCTGTGTCTGAAAGTTCTCTGTGGTCACAAGGCAGTGTCAGTGGCCCAGCAGGATTTGGCCACATTATCTAGCGAAGAACATTTCAGATCACTTCGCATTTCCGGACGCATCATTAGATTTGCTCTCGTTTGCGCGCGTACACTGTATTCGAAAACTGAGACCTTTATTATACAAAATGGCTTAAAAATAGATTTGGGGATCTTCACACTCAGAGCCAACATGTGCCCTGTCTGCTGACAGGACCTCAGAGCTGATGGCGTGAAGGAGGAAGAGCGAGAGATTGAAAAATGGGTAGAGCGCCGAATTACAAAAAGGGGTGCAGGGGAGTCACATAAGCAGAGGCAGCGGTCTCGCAGTCTTGACACACCTCCGCGGACAAAAAGCTCCTCCAAATCTCGCAGGGAGGACAGCGCCGAACGCTCGGCAAAGAGGAAGAGGAGGAAAAACGGGTCACGCTCTGATGATACCAGCAACTCGAGGAAGAAGTTGAAGAAGAAGAAGAAGAAGAAGAAGAAGGCCATTAAATCAGACAAGCGCAGCAAGAGCAGCAGCAGCAGCAAGAAGACGAAGGTAGCGGCTCGGAGTGATGACTCAAGCGGGAACAGCGAGCCCGAGGAAGGGGAAATCACTGAGTCAGAGGGTGAATGGAAGTCTTCCTCCTCCTCTTCTTCCTCTCCCTCCTCCCACAGCCCAGAGTCAGAGGGGGACAGTCAGGAAGGTGAGAGGAGGGACAGAGAGTTGTCAAACCCACTGAAAAGAATTTGCCATCAATCCACACACAATACCCCAGAATGACAAAGCAAAAACACGTTTTTGGAAATGTCTGTAAATTTATTAAAATTGAAATACAGAAATGCCTCATACATAAGTATTCAGACCCTTTGCTATGACACTCTTAAAATTAGCTAAAATGTCATCAACAAATCGCTCAAGTTGAATTCAGTCCATCTTAATGCAAGGATAATAGGTCATGTAATTTTGGAATTAATATCTGTTTTTATATTATATCTGAATTTATATTTGTTTTTATAGGGTCTCTGATTTGCATAGGAATCAATTACACACTGTAGATTAGGATGTCACAAAACGTCTGAATACTTATGTACATTTCTGTATTTCAATTTGAATACATTTACTGAAATTTCTAAAAATGTGTTTTCGCTTTGTCATTCTGGGGTATTGTGTGCGGATTGGTGGCAAATTCTTTTAATTTAAATCAATTTTAAATTGAGTCTATAACACAACAAAATGTGGAAAAAGTGAGGGGGTCTGTATGTGTTTTTTGCCCCAGTTGTAGAGGATGTTTGGCCGCCCTGTGTGAGGGTGACAGTGATCAGATCTCCAGTGTTACAGATCGGCACCTTGTTCATCATCACCGCTGACTCTCCAGGTACCATCGGAAGGTCAGTGCTACCGTCACTACTCCCGCTTACTCTATGATAACCAGGACCATTTTTCAAATAAACCTGGCTGCCAAGCTCTCTGGGATAAATCTTGCACTGTACATTGGATTCTAATACTCCACAAAACAATGTTTGTGTTTTTTTTTAAACCTGGTTAATTTGTATTTAAATGGGACTCAGGTGTTAAGTTCATATCTTCGACCACCAGAGGGAGTTGAGAGCTCAGGCTATAGGTTATCATCTTAGAAATGGAAACACTCAAATTGAAAAATGTAACATGGAGCTTATCTTTGCAGAGAAAAGGATATGAACCATGCCATCAGAATAGCTGAAATGGGAGTCAGTAAGGTAAGAAAAATGTGTCACTTTACTGATTGTTTGTGTGTTCAGTCCTGTAAAATGTGATGTGAATTATTTTTCTTCTGATTAATCAGTATTTCCAGATGTTGTATCTAATGTATAAAGCTTGTTATTACATGGACTGGTAGCCTTTTTCCTGATCTTCCATGTTGAACTCATCACATACCTGGTGTTATAGCACTGTTATAAATGGCATCAGTGAGACTTAAAGTAGTGTAGCTAACTGAATGTTTTAAATTCCAGTTTCATGCAGAAGTGTACTTCGACCAGGACCAACAGTGTTACATGCTGGTGGACCAGGGCAGCCAGAACGGAACAGTCCTCAATGGCAACCGAATCCTACAGGTCAGACATAGACATTTGTGTTGTTGTCTCTTTTTAAAACCCTTACCCATGTAAACCCGCTATTGAATTTTATTGAGATAAATACAATCACACTGAAGACATACACACTACTATTTAATTTAATTTCTGCCTATTTTGAATGGTCAAAAGAACATAAAATGAAGGTTTTTTTTTTTTTTCAGTCAGTTGAACCAAGCCCCCTCTTGTCTCCCTATAGCCCAAAGCCAAGTGTGAGCCCTGCGTCCTGACGCACGGTGACGAAGTGAAGATGGGCGAGACGGTGTTGTCCTTCCACATCCACTCAGGCACAGACACCTGTGATGGCTGTGAGCCTGGCCAGGTGATGGCACACCTGAGCAAACACAAGAGGGAGGAGACAGCAGGTAAGACAGCCAGAGGGCATCTCAATAGTCTCACATGGGTTCCTCCACTTATCATCTCCTCTTCGTTTTTGTTTCATGTCCTTCATTTGAATTGATAAGCTTAGATAGGGTTCCATCTGATTGAACTGGCAAAACATGACAGGCGAGTCAATCTTTTTCTATTTTCTCTGACAGCTGAAAGCGACATAATGACAGGAAGCCTATTAGGTTTTTTTTGATTAGCTGGTTGTCCTGTTTCACAGGCCCTGGACCAACCAAAGAGGACAAGGAGATACTGAGACAGAAAGAGCTCAGACAGCTAAAGGTCAAATATGGCCTGAAGGTGAGTTTCATCCACTAGCAGTACTTCAGTCTGGGTTTTCCACATCTCCCCTGAGCTGACAGTCACGAGTATTCGTGCCATTGTGGTGAATACTTGTGAAATGTAAGATATTGTCAGAATTGGCAGGGGTCCTCATACATTCACTCTATAGGAAGACATTGCTTGACAGTGGTTGACAGTGCACACACACAACTGAAATCTATCAGCAACCAGCCATTGTTTCTACTGTTCTTTTTTGTTTGTGTCTGGCTAGTGAGTTGGTCTTTTTCTCTATGTATATGTAGCTAGCAACTATGACCAGTCCCTCTCATATGGTACTCTCCTGTCTCCTCCCCTGGTGTAACAGAGCTGTGAGTATGAGGAGGCCAAAGCGCTGAGGAATCCAAGGTATCAGGATCGGGCTGAGTCAAGACGCCAGACCGTGGGCAGCGAGGGAGCCTTCCAACGGGACGATGCGCCCGCCTCCGTTCTTGTGTATGTATTAAGGCTCCACAGCCACTTGATTGGCTGAAATGTGGTCGTGTGACTGCAGGAATTCTAGAAACTTGATCTCAATGTCTATTTTTTTTCTCCCATTGAATTCCTTACAGTGAAATCAGTGAAGTCAACAAAGGAAGGAAGATGCTGGAAAAGATGGGCTGGAAGAAAGGAGATGGACTGGGCAAAGACGGTGCTGGAATTAAAGACCCGGTAAGATTGAGAAGATTTATAATCTTTATACATTTCTGTCAGGGGAGGCTCCTCAGAGGACCATGGGGAGGACCATCGTACTCAGTGAATTTCAGTAGCTGGAGCACAGCTATTTGCCGTCCTCCTCTGGCTACATTGACTTAATTACAAAACCTAGGAGAAACCATTCCAGAAATGAGACCTGGTCTCTTCCTTGTAGAAGAGATTTTACATGAATGAGACCAACCTGGATGAATAATAGTTTAAAAGGCAAATAAAATGGTCCAATGATCTTCTCTGTTACCCCCTCTTTGATTCCTTGTTATTGTTTTTCCTCTCTCTACAGATCCAGCTGAAGATCAGGAAGTCCCATGCAGGTCTTGGTGCTGCTGCTGCTGTGTCTGTTGACAGTGCCTCTCTGACCAGTAGCAAGACCCAGAAGAACTGGGAGAAGGCCCGTGAGAGGTTCGCTGAGACCTGCCAGCCTGACACACCACCTGTTAAGACAAAGGGCAGGTCACCCAAACCCTGGGTCAAAGCAGAAGTGACTGAGTGACTAAAGGCTAACATACTCCATGGCCTGGTTCCATTATCCTTACAGACCTGACAGTTTCTTAAATGGTGCATCTGACCCATAGAGTGGTCACAGTTGATACCTCTTTGGACATGGCTAAAGAAAAACACAGTTTTGTCAATTAGTTGCTCAAGAACCTTCTCGTCTTTGTAAATGTGTGACATGTCCTCCTATGTTGATGAGGATGCAAGGAAACAAACAAACAAACATTTGTTTGTGGCTTATGAAATGTATTGAAGTTGTGCAATCATGACTAATGAAATGTTGGTTTCATTTTCTGTGGTGAAGACATTTTGAATTGATGCAAATAAAAGATCAAAATAAATTGGAAGAGTAATGGCCTACTGTACTGTTAATGAATGCTGTGTGACATGCAGGGTCATTGGCATTTATAAATGAATTATTAAATTGTGAATCAGTGGTTCAACATGAACTCTATTTAGCTAGCTGGTGTAACGTATGCATGTGTAAAGTATGAAACAATATTGACACACGATAGTGCATAGAGAGGTACAGGATTTCACAAGGTAGACACATGCTTGCACTCTGCCGTGTCCTAACACTACCACTTGATATGACGGCACTAGGACTTCACGGACCTCCATTGCCCGACTGTCTGAGTCCGAAAAAGTTCTGAAGTTTAAACCGATTTTCAAATCGCCAACTTCTCGGTCCTCTGCTGTCCCTCATCTCGGTCAGTAAAGTAAAGGAACATTCTCTCGATGGATAGAGCAATTGAAAGCCGCGGACGGTGAGCATTGCGCTTTTCTGAAGGGGAATTCAAGTTTTTGTGACTCAACGGACATTTACCTTGGTTCAAGAAATGAGTCGGACTTCGACAGAGGAAAGTGAATTGTCCAATGGACCGCCGAAGGTAAGACAACAGTAAATGGATGGATGATTAGAGAACATCAAGGTGTATACGCGCATGTGTCATTGCGCTTTGTAATTCAGTAGCCTAAACATTTGAGAAAATTATACACACGTATGTATTGTACAAGATCTTATATAAGATCTTATTATACAAGATCTTCATACTCATTTTTGTATCTGAGCTTCTCGGCTTTCTTCAAGTTCTGCTATGGCCCACCACAAAAGCTCCTAAAAAGCAAACATTGCTGAGTTTAGGCTACTAGAAATTGATTTCAGACATCATAGCAGTTTTTTTTTCTCCATAATTGGTTTATTCTGATATATTTTGGCAACATATCATGGCAATAATTAGATGCATGATCATTTAAGGCCAATTAAGTGTTAAGTGTAATTAACATAATGTGTTGGAAATCCCATTTAGGTCATTATGATGGGAAGACTTTGGCTTGATATAAGATTTTAAAAAAAGGCATGATTGGTGAATGACAAATCAGCTCATCGAGATATTGATTTGAATAATTGAGCTTCAATTTGCGGCTGGTTAAAAAAAAAAGTTTGCCACCAGGGGGTAGGTTTCTATGCACATAATAAGGACCAATGAGCATAAAACTGTTCTTTGAGTAATAGATGTGAGCTTCTTTTGTTTTTTACATCAACAGGCGTCATTTTAGGTTTGAATTGTATGTTTAGATTGTATACACATTTTATGGAAGTTACCTCAGTGGGTGTAGGCCTATAGCTGTTTTGTTTCAAACATGCTTATTGCCACTTTGATAACAGATTAAAGTAAGGATTCCATTTACAAAGTCTCCCTACTGTGCAAGAAATGAAATTGTTTTGTCCTTTACATATTTGGGCCCACACCAAAAGCTGTAGTTGCCAGGCTCTTTCCTGTTGGCAAAGATGCACTGAAATCCCTAAACTCAAGTGAGTAGAAAACCAAACTGGCCTAATACAGTATTCATCGTATGTAGTGTTTATTTAGGCAATATATTACCCATAGACTTGACATGTCACTTCTAAGTGGTACTACCTCAATGTTTTTTTTTTTTTTTTTTTTTTTTTTTTTTTTTTTTAATAAAGTAGACCTATCTCCCTTGTATATAGGGTTAGGGTTACTACTACTAACCCTAACCCTAACCCTAACACTACTACTACTGTCATTTTACTATTATCTGACAGGATTGATGACCCCTGTCAGATACATTTGTTACATTGGTTAGAGGCCTCGCAGATTTGTATTAAGGTGTGTTGTAGCCACAACTGAATGGACACACAACATATTGGTGGGACCACATGACTGACCAGGAAAATTAGGGGAATTGAATAACATAGGCTACACTAGATGAGAATGAACATATTACACATACCTCTACACATGTTCTTGTTTGTTTTAATGGTTTTATGTATCATGACCAAAGGCTAATCATGATCATAATCACATAGGAATAGGCCACTGACAACGGGATAGCCCTACATGTCCCCTATGCATGTGTTGTTCAGAGGAGAACATTTCTAATACCCTTTTGGACAAATTCTATTCAGGTTTTAATGATATGAAAGTATTATAGCATTATTATTATGATTATTGTTGTTGTTATTATTATTATTATTATTATTATTAGGCCTTTCCCCCTCTTCTAATGGTTACTATTAAGTTTATCAGCCAAGATCTGTTAGATCTGTGTAAAAAGTCAGCTTCTGCCGGGAGATATTTTTGTGGATTAATTATGAACAACACACACACAGACACACACACACACACACACACACACACACACACACACATACACACACACACACACACACACACACACACACACACACACACACACACACACACACACACACACACACACACACACACAGAGGGAGAGTTCTGTTTTTGTTCGATCTACAGGTATATACCAGAAATGTTTGTCTCTCTTTCCTTGTTTTGTTGTATTACCTCATTTTTGTTGTATTACCTTGTTTTGGTATTACCTAAGCACTGCAGCTATGCTATGCTTATTACAATTACAAAGTAGAAAAGTGATCTCTATCCTCGAGGATCGATAATTCAACAATAGCCTTATAATAACAATAGTACCAATATAATGGTAATAATTCACAAGACCACTGGATACACAGTGTGATGGACAGCTGTGCTGTAACGTGGGGGTGATACATGATGCAAATGAGGTCCTTGCAAGAGAGAGAGAGGGACAGGAACCTCGGCCAATAACCGCGATGGCGAGATCTCAGATACGAGCGAGTTATTTTACGCGGCGCTTTATTTTCAGATTATGATACGAACATGATGAGAATGATGAAGAAAGGAGCGTAGACGAGTAGCCCTATAAATAGGCTACGTTCCGCAGGATAGGTTCCGATCTCTTTTCTTTGTCACTGGGCCTTTTTGTCAAACGACAATTGGTGTAGATTAGGCTATAAATGCACTATGAGATAGCTGTGTGGTTATTCAGGTGTAACAGCATCAATGACAACCCTTTCCCACAACTGAATGCGGTAGCGGACGGTAGCGGAGTAAGAGGAAATTTAATTCACCTCGATTACAGCTCAACGGAGAGAAAGAGATTAAATACCTCACGTTTTCCCCTTGATGAGCTCAAACGGACAGCGGGGGAGAGGTGGGGGAGTGACGGTGAGCGACAGCGAGGAGCTTATGCTTGGAGAGAATAGCGGCCGTAGCGCAGGCAACTGTGGAAGAGGAGGAGGAGGTGGTACCCGAGACGCGGCAGAGAGAGTGGTATTTATTATCTGGGATCTGGCACTGCGCAGCGAAAGAGCGGCGCGTCGTTGAGGCATGGGCTGCGCTCCCAGTATCCACGTCTCTCAGAGCGGGGTGATCTACTGCCGAGACTCGGATGAGTCCAACTCCCCCCACCAGACCACCACCATCTCTCAGGGCACTGCGGCCACCCTCCACGGACTCTTCATCAAGACCGATGCGGCCGACACCATCCCCTCAGTAATCACGTACCAGAGCAGGCACTCACGGACCAACTCCCACCGGGATCGGAGGGAGAACAGCGGAGGACATATCTGCATTGAGGCCGAGACCCAGACCAGCCACACTAGCGTCAAGGTAGTGCAGTTAGCCTATATGGGCTACGTTTCGTTCATTGACAACATCATCACATGTTGTTGGGGACCACATAAATGCCATTCTGTTGTCCCAAATTCCAATAAGCATACAGTATTGTATAGCTCCATGCAAATTATGCAATAAACAAGGAACCTCCTTCCATCTTAATCATAAATTCAGGCTCATGTTGATATGTTATTCATTAAATTCATGTAGAATTCTTTGAATGAATTGTAACCAATTTGTGTGCATACTATTTTGTTTTTGGTGTTATATGGCGTTTTGAGAGGTAGATTTGAAGTGATTAATCATTGTCAAGAGTTAGATCTCTGGTGAGGTACTCCAACACTGGTCTGATTCAGATCACTGAATCAATAAACAGGAATTATTCTGGCTGATAGAGTGAGTGATCGAGTAAGTTAAGCACAACA
The DNA here is from genome assembly GCF_951799395.1 of Argentina silus. NCBI lineage: Eukaryota > Metazoa > Chordata > Actinopteri > Argentiniformes > Argentinidae > Argentina > Argentina silus. The sequence continues at coordinate 7,409,059 of NC_139659.1, forward strand.
TCAGACTTGAGAAGACGTGACTTAAAACGTGGTTTAAGTCAGTTGTCACCAAACTCTTTGACAAATCCAGCGATACAGCATAAGTGCTTCATGGAGTGTATCGTGGATTTGTCAAAGAGTTTGGTGACAACTAACTTAAACCCTCAGCTTCAGAAAGTCTATACAGTATCATGTGACAGGGCTCAGTCATATGATGACAGGGCTAAGTCATATGAGGTTACTTATGAAAACAAGTTGAAAGTGCTTGAAAGGTGTACAGTAGGACCGAACAATGTCAAGAGCATATTGTTGTGACTATGGGCCATATATAAGCAGACTGTGAAACTTCCAAGTCCAAAATCCTAAGACTTGATCCTTGTTAGAAACATGGTATTGTTTCCTTTGTGGGTTATAGAAAACAAGGTCACAGTGCTAAAAGTTTCAGGCCACTACTAATCATGAGCATATTGAATTGTAAACATGCTATTTTGAGGATGTCACAACAGTGAAGAGATCCCTTCCATGAAGAAGCATATGAACAGATACATCATATTTATTGTTGAACCCTAGAGAATAACCCTAACCCTAACCCTAACTATAATTTGTAAGCAACACCAGTAGATGATTATGTCAATAAGCCGCATTGATTAACCCCTTCAGACCTGAGTTATGTTCCAGGGATGTTTCCCCAACACTTTCTCAAACTTTAAATTAGTAATAACATTTTAGTTATAGTTTCTTCTATTTGTCTAATGCTTTGGGGGGTTGTCATTCCAATAGACAGCAGGATTGACTACCCGAATGTGGAACAAAGTTTGAATTTGGACACAACTAATATGAGTCATTGAATTGAATGAAAATCATTTGTGTAACACAACTGGAGCCCTCTGAAGCTGTACCTTATGACGTGTAATGAAATACGGCAGCTTAATGTCATTAAGGCCTTATAACTTAATGGCCTTTTATAGATTTGTATCATGAGTTAAGGAGAGCCTAGACAGCACGCTGAGAGAGAGAGAGAGAGAGAGAGAGAGAGAGAGAGAGAGAGATGTGAAGTGTGGGCGAGTCAGCAGCTTTCTCTCACTCCCACCCTCTTTCTCTCCCTGGGATGAGAGAAGGTATCAATGATGCTATTGAGTGTGAAAGCCCTGGTGACGGGCCTGGCCTATCCCCTCCAGGACCAGAGCCATGGTGTTGATAAGGCACCCGTGTGTGTGTGTGTGTGTGTGTGTGTGTGTCTGTGTGTGTGTGTGTGTGTGTGTGTGTGTGTGTGTGTGTGTGTGTGTGTGTGTGTGTGTGTGTGTGTGTGTGTGTGTGTGTGTGTGTGGAGGATTCTAGAATGCTTGTTTACCCCTCTGGACAGAGCAGGGCTGGCAAGAACAGTCACATGTGTGAGGGCTGACGATGGTGGACTGTACAGATACACCTTAAGGGCCTCTCACACGGCCTGTGTTGTTAGGGAAAAGGGATGGTTCACAATCTTTAGACTTTACCTGTTTTTCCCATTGTTGGTATTGGTGTAGGACCATCCAGATTATTTTTAGGTGCATATATTTCTTATTTAGCAAGTACAGCTGCCTCTGGCCAAGCTCATCTCAATGTAATGGAAGCCAACAGGGCAATATTCCTAGATCCCTGCTCTTTAAAGCAAAATGTATCTATTTTCTAACATTCAAAGCTAGAATAGAATAAAGAATAAAGCGATAACATCTTTTTGGTGGTATTACCTGGAAAAAATGTCATTTATTATACTTTTTTCATCAAAAGCATACATTTAGTCAGTGTTTGGATTCCTATTGTACTTCCTGTTTTTTGTAAGAAGGGAAGGACATGGTGTTGATCGATGAATTTAAATCTTGAGGCTTGACTGAACCTGATACAGGGAAGGATGTCCTATCCTCCACACACACGCACACACACACACACATACTCTCACACACACATATGTACACTCACACATACTTAGCCACTCTGTGTGCCTCAAGTGATTACAGTTTTAGCTCAGGAGAGCTCAATGAATGCCCAATGGGGGAGCAATTAAACAGATAGGATTTCTGTTCTGTGTGTTACAGACAAATAGGAAACGATGAGGCTGGACACAATAAAGATAAAACAGAGGCAGACTGAACAGAGAGGCACAGTATGTGTACTCTGTATAGTCAGATGATGGTGATCAAGTGAGCATGACTAATCACTGTACTCTTTCTGTGGATGTGTGTGTGTGTGTGTGTGTGTGTGTGTGTGTGTGTGTGTGTGTGTGTGTGTGTGGGTGTGTGTGTGTGTGTGTGTGTGTGTGTGTGTGTGTGTGTGTGTGTGTGTGTGTGTGTGTGTGTGTGTGTGTGCGCGTGCGTGCGTGCGTGCATGCATGCATGCGTGTGTTTGTGTGTGTGCGTGCATGCACAGTTTTTTGGAATCTTTTGTTCTCATGAAAACACCAGGAACAGTAAGAAAGGTTCATCATGTCCACAGAACAATGATGAAGAGTTTACGATATGATAATGTCATGTTTATCATCCCTGAATGAGTCACCATATTCATAAGAGCCAGTGCTGTTTGTCAAGCACACACACTGTACAGGGATGCTCCTCACGTCTGTCCTGTTTGAGAGACCCTGTGTACTGTACCAGTCCAATCAGCACATCAGTGCAGCATGCTAAAAACAACCAACAGTGCATTACAGTAGCGGTGGCGAGGGGTTAGAGGGGCCCTGACTGGGAGCCAAGGTTCTTCTCTCCTCCATCTCTGAGAGAAGGATCAAGGAAGTGGGTTAGTATGCTTGGAGGTCACCACCAGGCCATAGCAGTGATATATCTATTTTGGATCACACTTGCACGTACGCACCATACCCACCGCACGTACTGTACGCACGTGCGCATCGCACTGCACACACTGCACCACACACACACACACACACACACACACACACACACACACACACACACACACACACACACACACACACACACACACACAGCCTCAGTATGAGGAAGAGCTGTTTTGGACTAGAGGGCTCCCCCCATATCAGTCAACTTGGGCTTCCCCATCACAGGGTCAAAACAAAAAAAGCATGTGAAAGAAATTCAGGGGGCTCTACAGGACACGCTCTGTCCACATTGATAGAGCTTCTCATGACTGACCAATCTCAACGTTATCTGAAGTGGAGGCCAAGGAAGGAAATTAGATGATCCCTATTAGGGGAGTATCTATCATTAGATCGGTTCCAACTGCTTGTGAAGTCTTGAGATGTACAGTACAATATGGAATCAGTCAGTCAGTAGGAGTAGTTATACATACATCTGCTGTAGTAGCTGTAGCTTCTGATTTTCTCTATCTGTTCTGTCATCTTGGGTTGGGAGTGGTGGTAAGTGTGCTTGCCAGGTTTGTGAAAGGAGTGTGAAAGCAGGCAAACGGTACATACTCATCATCATGCTAATGGCGATAAGGGTCAGTGTGTGTGTGTGTGTCTGTGTGTCTGTGTGTGTCCGTGCCTACGTGCCAAGTGCCCAGTGTCTAACACCAGTTGAAAGATAGCATTTGTTTTGTGTTAGCTGCTGTCAGAGAGGTCACTAATCCCTGTGCAAATGTCACCTGTTCGTATCTGTGTTACCATCACTTAGAGGTTGCTTACACGTACCATTGCTTGGTTGAGTGGTTGCCCAGAGAGCGTTTGTTGTAGCTGGAGGACCAATCCTCTTCATTGATTGTTAGCTAGATATTGTTGTAACGATGAGGGCATCATATCAGGTGAGGCACTACAGAGCAGTCATGACTTGAATGTAGTTATCAGTCCCTTGATCTATGTCCGTTTTGTTTTATTTGACCTTTATCTTACATGATGTCCTGACGAAGAATGTCAGATGACTGCGCGAGTGGTAACTGACAGCTTTAGAGTTTTATGGTCGTAAACTCTGGGCTACACTGACCACATGGTCAAGGTCATGGGATCGTAGGGAGGAGGACAGACAGAATCTGTGTGGTTGGATTTCCTAATATGCAGCCTAGATTGTTAAAGGTCCAAAATGTAGATTTGAGCTGCATTGCAATGATAACTGCATTTCGTTGTCTCTGTACTTGTACTCTGCACAATGACAATAAAGTTGAATCTAAAAAATAAATCAGTTGCAATGAAGGAATGAGACTGCATGATGAAGGACCTTCAGAGGTCAAACCAAGCGCTTTCTAAAACCTGTTGTCGAGGACAAGCACTAGCCGTTACTTACCATTTGAACGTTTTATTTGTTTACATGGATTTGCACATATTTGCCACGATTAGAAAACGTAGCATATTGACATTTTCACATTTTCAGTGTGGCCACAGAGGGCAGCATTGTGCGAAACAACATGCTTCATCTTAACGGTAGTAGTAAGACAACCTCCCCAAAGATTATGTCTGGCCCTAATGATGAGATGACCCTAATGAGTCTGTAGACTTAAGTAAATGAAAACATAGACCCACACACTGTTTGGATGCTCTCAGAGGTCAGTATAGCAACGTCTTAACCACTGTGGGTCTCTTTCAGGCTTAGATAATGATCTGTAAATGTGGTTCACTGTAGTTAAAAATGTACAGTGCCTTCAGAAAATATTCAGACCCCTTCACTTTTTCCACATTTTGTTGTGTTATATGCTCAATTTAAAATGGATTAAATTAAAAGAATTTACCATCAATCCACACACAATACCCCAGAATGACAAAGCAAATACAAGTTTTTAAATTTATTTCAGTAAGTGTGTGCATGTGTGTGTGTGTGTGTGTGTGTGTGTGTGTGTGTGTGTGTGTGTGTGTGTGTCTTCATCCACCAGTTAGATAACTAAGTGTGTCTTAGAGATGGAACCATGGAGAGTGGCTCTATTCTGCTTAGGGAATGAGCAGCTCCAAGACTTCAAGCAGACTCCAAGACTTCTCCATCACCATAGAGAGCTCTACTGTGACCTCCTCCCATACAGCCAAGAACCTTGAGGTGATCCTTGACAACCGCTTATACTGTGTGGCGAACATCACAGCGACAGCACGCTCCTGTAGATTCTTCCTCTACAACATCAGAAGGATACGCCCATTCCTCACCAGAGAAGCAGCACAACTTTTGGTACAAACACTTGTAATCTCTCGCCTTGCCTACTGCAACGCAATCTTGGCCGGATTCCCGGCCTCCGCCATCAGACCTCAGCAGCTCATCCAGAACGCTGCCGCTCATCTGGTGTTCAACCTCCCCAAATTCTCCCATGTCACGCCCCTCCTCCGCACCCTCCACTGGCTCCCAGTAGCAGCTCGCATCAGATTCAAGACCCTGGTGTTCGCCTACCAGGCGGCAAAGGGAACAGCCCCTCCATACTTGCAAGCAATGGTTAGCCCCCAAACCCCTGCACGATCACTCCGCTCTTCCACCTCGGCTGCCCGCCTGGCACCGCCGCCTCTATTTGGATGCACTCGGTCACGGCTTTTCACTGTCCTGGTGCCCCGCTGGTGGAATGAGCTTCCCACCGCTGTCAGGACTGCGGAGTCACTACCGATCTTCCGCCGTAGATTGAAAACCCATGTCTTCAGGCTACATCTTAACAGTCCTTCCTAAAGACCTCTTCTCCCCCACTACCCCCCCCGTAATAATCCTAACCCCAACCCTTGAGACCTCTTCACCCCCACTTCCCCCCTGTACAAGTTCTCTCCTGTTAATAAATAATTTTTAAAAATAAATAAAAAAATAAATGCCTTCTGCCATTACGACTGCCAATGGCCCCTGGTGTGAGCATTGATTACTTTGTCTTATGATGACTGTTGGATAGATGATTCACTTACTTAAACAAATGTATTTGTTGTAAGTCGCTTTGGATAAAGGCGTCTGCTAAATGCCATAAATGTAAACAATTTAAAAAGTGAGCAGCTATTGTATTTTCATTTCCAAGTGTAGGGCCTGATTTAATTTCTCAGAAAATTCTCTGTAAAATACTTACATACCTGGATTTTGAAACAAACTGTAATATTTTATTCATACCGTGGTCTCAGTACATTTTACCACATGCACTTCAGATCAGTGTAAAACCTAATTTAGACCTGTCCTGGCTTCACTTCATAATACTGTACTGTAGCATGCTCCAAGTACTGTCATTACTATACCATTATCATCATCTTTATCATAAAGCACAGCTTCTATTCAGACCCATCCAATTCTGCTCACTGTTGTCAGGACATGTACTGTACTGTACAGTAGAAACAAACATTTAGCAAAGAGCCAAATCTCAAAACAATTCCTATGGACACGAATGACACAGAATTCGTAAACGAGCAGCGTTGACAGCACCGTCCCTCCTGTCTTGCTGACGAGCATTGTGTCATTAGTACCGCAGTATTATCTAGTGATTCGTTTCAACAAGTGTTGAGAGCGAGCAGTAATGGGAAAGATATTACAAATGTGTTACAACTGAATAGGACACTATGTTCCCTGATGTGCCACACTCTGAAATGTTGTTGTATGAAGTAGGGTTGGTGAGCACATCCCAGAGAAGACCATAATGAACTGTACGTACTGTAATGCCCTGAACACTATGTTCGATAACTGTATCGCATCCTTAATCGAGAGATGTTTATCTCTTGTGCCTATGTGACCTTGACCCTTTAGTTGTTACATACAGTTTGTTATCCATCATGAGCAAACAGAGCACATACATTTCTCTCTCTCTCTCTCTCTCTCTCTCTCCCCCTCTCTCCCTCTCTCCTATCCTTATATAATGCTCTTGTAATGCATGTTCGCATGTTCAGGACGGACAGATCATAGCTAGCAGGTGAGATGAAAGGCTGTGTGTGTGTGTGTGTGTGTGTGTGTGAGAGAGAGAGAGAGAGAGTTAGCTAATGCATCTTCTGAGAGCCTTCAGGAACCACCCAGCACTATGGAAGCTAAGGGTTATCTTTGATAAACAAGGAAAGAAAGAGATGGAGCGTGAGATGACAGAAAGAGAAAACAATCAAATTCAATTTTGAGTATAGGGTTAGGGTTAGGGTTAGCACTTTAGAGAGAGTGTCGATACAACACTTCACAATGAAACAAGGGGGGAAGGGGATAGAGACTGGGAAAACAGTCAGAGACAGAGAGGAAATAGAGGGGGATAGAGGGAGGGAGAGAGAGATTCCCCAAACTAACTAACCAGCAAGCTCAAACTGTCAACCTCTGCCTGGCTTTTCACTAGGAATAAGACATCATCAGCGTAACACATCATCAGCATAAGACAGGATGGATACTTTGTGAGAGGTAAACCCCCCTCAGGGGTTCAATAGCTATCGAGAGAGGGGGGGGGGGAGAGAAAGGCTTTAGAGGAAGGCTACACCATATGGCTCTGGACTTCCATACTGTAGGTCCAGATCAAAGTGAGTGACAGTTGAGTGGTTGTTTACTGCATGAGAGGGCTCAGATGAGATGAGGGTGGGCTGTACGACAGAGGGGCAATTCCATGGTAACAGAATGTTTCTAGGACTCGATTTTTCACTTTAAAACGTATGCCAAACACATACCCTTGATAGCAAAGTTTAACAAACCATACAACTCTATGCACAAGGACAAAAAAAAAAAAAAACACATTTACTTTAAGAACTGTGCAGATTCAGGGTTCATTTTTGTTATGTTTCCCCTATAGAAATGCATAATTTCTTGATTTGAATCTCATTCTGTACATGATGTAGCTAATAAGGAAACACAGTTGGAAATATACAATAGACACTCTCATTAAGGTAATAATGTATTATTTTATTAACTTATATACAACATTAAAAAAGGGAAATTGATAAGAACTCACAAAACACAAGAAACTGCCTTTGAAACTCTTCATTTAATGTGATTTAAATCAATTTTCATTTGTGGTTTTCAGTGTCTTTTAATGTCTTCATTATACCAAGAGAAAATAGTCTACAATTTTGGCAACACAAAACAGATTTAGAAAAAATAAAATATAGCCATGTGCAGATAGATAGAGACACCCAATCTGCTCCTAGTTTGCCTCTTTATTGTCTGCAACCAGAATCTGTTTTAGGGACACCACAGCATATGTGTCAGTGCACTCTTTAATGATGAAGACAAATCCCTTGCTGTGTAGAAGTGTGCAACATTGTTGAATGTTGTATGTCATCATTCTCCATTGAGAATGATGACATACAACATTCAACAATAAAGTCTAAATTTTTTGGATGGATGGAAGATGGTTGAGAAATGTATTTCTGGCTTGATTTCCAAAAACATAGAGTAGTAGCTTTCATTTTACACCCAATTTGATATGCTCTGATCTACACAGAACTGCCCAGAGCCTAGATGAGAGGCTGGTGCCGAGGCCTTTGTCTGGGGCACTACCCCCTCCCTGTCCCTGAACCCCACTCTCTCTACAGCACAACTTTCCAGGAATCAACAGAAGCACGGGAACAAGGGGAGGACCCACAAACAAGCTCATCATTAGCATGTGTGTCACTGTCATACATCACTCACCAGAGACCACACAAACCAACTCATGGTACATTAAACATCATTCAAATGGATCTGACCTCATTCGACCCCATGACAGAACTAAGAGGGACAGCTAGGTCTGAGGGTCAATTATCTTTGATGTCATAATGGATAATGGATGATCTTCAGCCATAGTCCTTTATGGAGAGAGTGACACTGTTATGCTCATCATATCATGTGTTATGTTGGTGCGTGAAATGCCACGAGAGATAGCAAAGTACATTAGTTTATCAATATGTTATGAACAACTTTGTTTTCAAAGTTTTTTTTTAATCAATATTACCGACTGTACATATTGCAAAACACAAAACACAATAGAGTATTTCAAATGACAGAGAAGTGATTTCACGGTGTGAATTTGTAATCTTTGGAAACTATGTAGCAGCTAATATCCCAGTCAATTTGATAGAGTGTAACAACATTTCATTTAGTGGAGATGTTGCAAAACAAATTCATTCTTAGACTCACTTCATTTCGCATGATAGAGGCTAGATCTGAACGATAGTCACTGTGCCTTTTTTCCTCAATGACAGAACCAAAATATTTTTGCAAAACCGCAGCTAACTCCACTCAGACAAGATGAGTCTGTCTAGGCTTTTGTAATGATCATGTACTTAGCTCAGTGGTTACTGTACTCTGTGTCCCCCCCCACACACACACACAAACAATCAAGTGGCATAGCTAATGTGTTTGAGACCATGAAACTTCCATTAGCAGTGATACTGTAGAATAGATGTTTTAGCCCGGGTTCACTTGTGCTAATTGATCAACACAATCACATTCAGTTTTTCTTTTTCATCCATCGGCAGCTGTTGAACAGCATATGAAATCACTCCCAATGTTTGTTTTTTTACTTTCACATCTCAACCCTGTCAAAGCTACAAATGCATTTGTCAACATAACACATGCATGACTATGGAGCTGATGGGAGCAAGGTTGAGGTAATCATGGTTGTCAAGATGACACAAGGGAGACTCTGTCTCTGCATTATGTCTTATAGATGCTCTCTAACCTACACTAATTTCTTTTATTCATGCCTTGTAAAGAGATAAATGCATTGGATTGAAGTCAGCTGGGAGAGCAAAACGATTCTTAGAAATGCTGTGCAAACACTGTATGTGTGTGTGTGTGTGTGTGTGTGTGTGTGTGTGTGTGTGTAGTTTTGTGTGTGTGTAGTTGTGCATAATGCATTTGTGTATATACAGTATGTGTGTGTGAGTGCGTGTGTGTGTGTGTGTGTGTGTGTGTGTGTGTGTGTGTGTGTGTGTGTGTGTGTCACTGAGTTCCTAGCTGAGGAGCTTACACAGGGCAGGATGACGCATGTGGGTAAGGAGCCGGCAGACTGGGCCATACACACACTCCCACGCACACATGCACACAGAATTACCACTGTCTCTGTAGTGATGCTCCTCACTAGGCAGACCTGTGTGTTCAACCTGCAGCTGGTAATACTCTCTAAAGAGGCTTGCAGCAGAGCAGCCCTTGCCGCGTCACTAATACTGTACAGTATGTGTGTGTGTCAGGGTGATCACGTTTACAGATAGGGAGTCCACTAAGCCTATGGTGCAGAGTCCAGTAGTCAGCAAAACCTCCCTGCTATTGTGTAGCGCCTGAGGCTTGCCTGTAAGAGTAGTAGGGGCCTCTGCCTTCCACTGGGAAATACCTGGCTACCTCACTCCTCTATGGACTGTTAAAACGGAGAGAGTAAAGAGAGAAGAGAGAAAGAGAGAGGTGCTAAAGAGCTGTGCAGAGAGAGACAGGCTCCATATGGGGATATGCTCCTGGAGATAAGGAGGTAAAATGGTAAGCAGTGCTCTGTTGATCTCTTTTCCTCTTTCCACTGTTTCTGTGTACTCTCGTTCTCCCCTGCTTTGATTTCTTACCAACTCATTCTCTCTCACTGTGTTCTGTTGCAGGTATCAGCCACAGAGGAATGCATAGGACCTATGCGACTGACCCAAGAACCTATTCAGGTAAAACAAACGTTGTTTACTTTAGAGTGGTTGGAGTGGTTGATGTGGTTGTTGTTCTCAATGACTTGTCATATGATAGACAGATCTACTGTATGGCACTTTAGGATGTGTAAAAGCCTGATCCGAGCCACTTGAATCAGAAGATTGCGCAGAAGGTGGCTGCCTCGGTTCGAGCTGCTCTTCAACTCTGCGCTATTTTGTTGGTATTTGTTACCTTTTGTGTACAGAACGTCTCTGCTAAAAAAAATATATGACCAGCAAACACTCCTGGACATTAGAACAACTCGCCACAACTTTGTCCCTCCGTTACTGGATCCCACTGTATGGCTGGCGTCTTATCAACTCTGCACTTTGCCCGAAAGAAAACGCCGGAGGAGAGGCAACAGAGCAGGGATTCTGGTCAGACTAAGACCTCGCGTGAGCCATACCCCCCTCCTGTGTCTACTTCTTGCCAATGTCCAGTCTCTGTACAACAAACTGGATGATCTCAGAGGAAGGATTACTTTCCAACGGCAGCACCCACATCTTCACCCACATCTTCACCCACATCTTCACCCACATCTTCACAGAGACCTGGCTTCTCCCCAAGCCGACACTTGCGGAGAACTTACCATTGCACTGAAAGAGCTGTACAGGATAGTTAACGGGCAGGAAATGGTGCATCCTGATGCTGCTTTTATTGTATCCGGGGTCCTTAATCAGGCTAACCTGACTAGACTCCTACCAGGTACCATCAGCACACCTCCTGTCCCACGCGTGGCCATGACATTCTCAACCTTTCCACACAACACAGCGGAATAGCTGCAGAGTGCAAATCCGCCCTGCTTTTGGAAAATCTGACCACGCCTCTATAGTGCTCCTGCCGACCTATAGACAGAGGCTGAAGCAAGTGTCACCAGTGACGCGAGTCGTCCAACGCTGGAGTGAGCAAACAGACACTACGCTCCAGGGGTGTTTTGACTGCGCCGATTGGGACACATTCAGAGCCTGATAACAACATCAGTGCTTTCACTGACCTGCCAGTTTGGACACTGATGCTTCGCTCCCCGACAAGCTCAATTTCTTCTATGCTCGATTTGAGGGTAGTAACATGGAGCTCCCCACTCAGGCTCCCGTTACTTGCGAGGACTGTGTGCTGTCGATTACCGAGGCTGACGTGCATAAAGCTTTTAAGTGTGTCAACATCAGTAAGGCAGCTGGCCCTGACGGCATCCCGGGCCCTGTCCTCAAAGCATGCGCTGTCCAACTGGCGGGTGTATTCACAGAGATATTCAATTTCTCCTTGTCCCAGTCTGTAATCCCCACCTGCTTCAAGGTGACCACTGTCATTCTAGTCCCCAAGAAGTCCAAGGCAACCTGCCTTAATGACTATTGCCCTGTTGCACTCACGTCTATCATAATGAAGTGCTTTGTGAGGTGAAGTCCCACATAAATTCCTCTCTACCTGCCACACAAACCCTCTCCAATTTGCATACCATGCCAGCAGATGCACTGACAACACCATTGCCCTCACCCTACACACTGCTCTATCTCACCTGGACATGAAGGATACCTATGTGAGAATGTTGTTATTGACTACAGCCTTCAACACCATAGTCTCCTCCAAGCTCATCACCAAGCTAAGGGACCTGGGTTTCAATACCTCCCTGTGTAAATAGATCCTGGACTTCCTGGTGAGCAGACCCCAGGTGGTGAGGGTAGGTGGTATCACCTCCTCCACTCTGACTCACAAGACG
>NC_139659.1:7426226-7441226 GCF_951799395.1 Argentina silus
CCTATTTATAAACACAAATTGAGTGACTTAAGTTTTCCACGTCACTATTTTTAGCATGACAAAGATCTGTAGTAGTCTGACACTATTATACACAGCATGCACACTCACTCATGCATGCACGCGCCTGTGTATGAGTGTGTGTGTGTGTGTGTGAGTGTATGTGTGTGTGTGTGTGTGTGTGTGTTTGTGTAACCCATGCCATGTTTTTATAACCCAAGGGATTTACTCTCTCTTTGTTTTGATAACTGCCACATACAGCCCGTCCCTCTCTATCAGTCTCACCTGGCAGCTGCCGCAGCATGCCAGAAGCTGTTTAATGTTTAACCCTTAGAAATGAATACTGTTTTAACCTAATTATAGTTACACCTGTCGTTGTCCCAAGCTTCTAGTATTATTTGAGTTATTTGAGTTTGAGTTATTACAGTAGTGTTGATGTTACATACATATTTTGTTCACTGCATGATGTTTACAGGACCTGTATTTTAGTGTTGTTTTGTGTTTAGTGGTTGCATTTGTTGGTCAGGAATGGAGAGAGCAGAGAGAGAGTGCCGGTGCCTCTTCTGAATGGAGACAAATCTTTCACTTCTTTCTCAGCTTAGAGCCTTATTCAACCACACACTCTTTGGCAGCTTCTCTCCTGTCCTCCCTCCCTCTCACCCCCCCCCCCCCCTCTCCCTCTCTATATCCTCTCCCTCTCTATATCCTCTCCCTCTCTCTCTCTTTCACTCCCTCTCCTCCTATCCTCCCTCCTTCTCTGTCTTCCTGCCAGCCGTGTGGCTTTGTGGCCAGTCCCACTAGCACAGGCTGTTCATGGTGGGCCTGTGTAAAGTAGAGAAATGTTCTCCCCTCTCATGTGGCAATGACATCACCACCGTTCTGCCCACATGTTTACCCTAGCCCTGGTTCTGCAGCCACTTCTCATGAATCTGTGTTTGAAATAAATAAAGTCAATGAAACGTGTGTTTCGACAAAACCTGCGGGATTTTAAAAATGCTTTTGCTTTCTTTATTCACTCGCATTGACTTTTGATCTCTATTTATATATTTCTATGTTTTATTTAGGTTGATCTGTGCCACAAAGCCCTCAGAACACACCGTCATTCTCGCTGTCATGTCACAGACGTAAGTTTGATTTTACTTTGAGGGATTCATATCGGTATGTATATTTTACCCGCCAAATCAGATCATGTTTACTGACAATTTTCACTTTCCAATGATGTGAAAAGACTTGAGATGCAGATGCTATCATGTCTTTTATATGTTTTTGTTTTTGTATGTTTGCTAAATGATAATATACTATATTTGTTACATAATAACGTATGGTATAGTAAAGTTCTCTGGTTGTTGTAGTGTGACATCGTCATGCAAATTGACTTGTTAATGCCGTATGTTTGTTACATGTTGTTGTATGTTTGCTGATGATCATGAATATGAACGTTGTCAGATGCTAATGTTGTGTCTCTGTTGTCTCCTGTTGTGTGTAGACCCTCAGACCAGATGCTAATGTTGTGTCTCTGTTGTCTCCTGTTGTGTGTAGACCCTCAGACCAGATGCTAATGTTGTATCTCTGTTGTCTCCTGTTGTGTGTAGACCCTCAGACCAGATGCTAATGTTGTATCTCTGTTGTCTCCTGTTGTGTGTAGACCCTCAGACCAGATGCTAATGTTGTATCTCTGTTGTCTCCTGTTGTGTGTAGACCCTCAGACCAGGAGGAGCCGTCTGTTCTACCTCTCCTTTGCGCTGGATTCAGCAGAGTACGTCCTCTAGCTACCCTCCTCATTCTGTAGGGACCAATCCTAGCATGACAAACATGTGTTGTTGTAACTCACATTTCCCAGAAAAAAAAGAAGAAAAAAAAAACGTTTTTTTTTGTGTGAATGTGTAGTCTACATATAGGCTGCCTTGGCCCAGGTGTGTAACACTGATAGCAGAGTCATGTAGACCTAGCCCTGATTCCCATTCATCTGTATAGTAGGTCTTGATGTCTGATGTCTGTCTGATCTCTGTCTCAGCTATGTCCTTTTATCCTTAAGGACCTGGAGGCATTGTACAGCAGGGGAGGCTGGTGGTATTCCTCATTCTGTTCCATGCATTACAGTGAGCCTGTCCTCCGATTTCTACCTTCACCAGCCTCCTCTGTTGTACAGTACATGTATTGTGGGGAATTTTAAGATTATGTTTAGACTTATCTGTGTGGAGTGTCAGTGTATTACATGATTGTATGGCTGATCATATGACTGAATTATTTTGAGTTTTATGAATACTCGTATGTTCTATTGATGTCATGTCATGTCGTATGAATCTCTAGCTGATCAGCTGATATTCGGGACCAGAATGTCCCTGACAACAGTGAGTCAGCTGGCAATACAAGGCCTGACTAAGTGAAATGTTATGTCTGTCTCTGTTTCTGTATGTCATGTCTTATTGGGTTGACTTGCAGAGTAATTGACGTGCAGAGCATATCATGGTCTGGAAATCGCATGCACAAACACAACACACAGTCATTGTAAGACTTAACTGATGCAACTGAGATTCAACGGTAACACGTGCTTTGAGACTGAGGAAAGACTGCAAATTGTACAACAGACAATGAACTTGTTGAACTTGTGATGTGCTCACAAGATGAGTTACACCAAATGATGGTGTAACAGGTATAAAATAACAGGTTGTCTTTTGAGTTAGAGTGAGGAGTAGTTTGAAGAGGTAGAGTGAGGAGTAGTTTGAAGAGGTAGAGTGAGGAGTAGTTTGAAGAGGTAGAGTGAGGAGTAGTTTGAAGAGGTCGGGGTGAGCTCACATTACTGAACCGCGATGGTGGACATGTTGAACTGAGCTACTCCCAGAGGAGGCTGGTACTGGTAGAAATCGGAGGACGGGAATAGAATTCTCCCACAGGCATCAGTCCGGGGTTTACTGCACACAAACTTCAAGTAATATTTTTGTTCCCCAAGTATGGAGTCAGGTCTAAAAGTGTAGTCTCTCTCTCTCTCCCTCCCCTCTCTCTCGCCCCTTGCCTCCCTTGTACAGAGGTATGTGGAGAACAGTAGTGTATCTGCCTGTTATAATGAGCTCATCCAGATAGAGCATGGAGAGGTCCGCTGCCAGTTCAAGCTCAGGTATAGTAGACCATTCACACACACACAAACACACACACGTACACATACACACACACATAGACCATGACATGTAGTCATATGGTGAACATACCACTTTGAGAATCCCTGCACTTCGCTAACTGACATGTCGTGTGTCTCTCCCACAGGGCATGCAACTCTGTCTTCACTGCACTGGAGCACTGTCAGGAGGCTGTGGAGATCACCAGTGAGGACCACGTCATACAGGTGAACACACACACATCCACATGCAGCACGTATGAAGGCACACATACACACACACACACACACACACACAAACACACACACCTGTGTCGTATAGGTATACCCTTAGCATGTTAACCTTTCCCCTCTCCCTGTCCCAGTATGTGAACCCAGCGTTTGAGCGTATGATGGGCTACCACAAGGGGGAGCTGATAGGGAAAGAGCTGACGGAGCTGCCCAAGAGTGAAAAGAACCGAGCAGACCTGCTAGACACCATCAACACCTGCATCAAGAAAGGAAAGGTGGGTGAACCTCTGACACCGAGACACACAGTCAAGACCAGGAGCAGTTCAGTCAATCACATCCATCCAGCCAGCCATGCATCCATCCATCCATCCATCCATCCATCCATCCATCCATCCATCCATCCCTCCCTCCCTCCCTCCCTCCCTCCCTCCCTCCCTCCATCCAGCCATCCATCCATCCATCCATCCATCCATCCATCCATCCAGCCATCCAGCCATCCATCCATCCACATAGCGGTTAATTAATCTGTCAACCTCAACCTTCAATTAAATTCTTCATTCATCACCCATTCATATGACAGTACTATTCTCTGCAGGAATGGCAGGGTATCTACTACGCCAGGAGGAAGTCAGGAGACAGCATACAGCAACACGTCAAGATCACTCCTGTCATCGGTCAAGGAGGGTAAGCCACTTCCTCTAAGACGGGTAGGCTTGTTCTGTCGCAGTAGACATTTCTGTTTCCAGCCTTTATTTGTATCAGGGACTGTAAATACTGTCAGAGAACTCCTCTAACAGCAGAATATGAGTCATACAAACATGGTTGACAAACAGATTCACCTCTCTCACCTTTACTTACAGGAAGATCCGCCATTTTGTGTCTATCAAGAGACCCCACAGTGACAACAACAAACAGGTGAGCCCACAACCTCAGAGCTCAGTCCCCTTTAACTCCATCTCTGGTCACGTTTCTAGAGGAGTGTATGGTTCATCTCTTTTGGTGGTGCTGGAAATAAACACTATCATATCAGTGATTAACTTTATAGTGAAGTCATACATACATTTCCATCAATCTAACAGGATCTGTTTTTCAAGAGCAGTTACATCATGGAAATGAATACCCCACCTAGCAAAAACCTTTTTATAGATGTTTCTGTTTTTCTCAAGTATCACACTTACATATGATGTAAGTTATATACTGCAGGGCCTCAAACTGGAGTGTATCATATCAATGACAGCAGTATGCTATATAAAGAGCATCTGTTGTCTTCCTCACTAGAGTTGTTATGTGGGGGTTAGGGTTGGGGGGCTTGCTTCGGCATGTTCAGGAGCATGTGTGGATCTCTGTGGGGTTCCAGGATAACAGCGTCATGCTAAGTGTCATGCTAAGCTATCACTAAGCGTTAGGATCCCCTGCTAAGGCCTGTTAGGGCTAGCAGCCAGGCCCCGGGACTATTTATACCCCGGGCAATGCTGCACTCTGACCAGCCTTAGCTCTCCGCTCGCTTTCATCTTGTGTGTCTAAGGTGAGTCAGCTGTTTGCGTCTGCGTACCAAAGCAGAGCGCGGTTCGTTCACTCACATTGGGAATCTGTGAGTCTGGTCCCAAATGCAATAGCATTCCTGATCCTCTCCTTTCAACTGCAGACATGGAAAACAGTGATCCTTTTCAGCCAGGAATCTCAGTCGTTAACCCAATGGTAGACGCATAACATTCCCTTTTGTCAGACACAGCTTCAGGATTGACGCTATTTGAAGGGATGGCTAATGTGTTTTTCTGGGAGTCTTTGATTTGAGCACTAAATAGAAGACCTATACCCATCTCTTTTCCCATCCAGCCCCTTGGCTGGTATTCCTTGTTTCCATTTTAAAATGTAGTTGTTGAGTTAGCAGCAGATCTCTAAGTAGACCTCATGTAGGACTCTGACCCATCTCTTCAGTTTTTCCCTCTCCACGTCCATCATGTTCCCAAATGATCTCAGCATCAGTGAAGCTAATTTGATGTATTCTGTAGATTTGTTTGTGCGTTCAAGCCCAAGAAGCCCATTAGGACGCAGCCAGCTAATTCTGGCAACCTTGTGTCATCAGAAGTGTTTACAGTGTCTTAATCCTATTTACTTAGTATTACTATTTAGAGAGAGACAGAGAGAGAGAGAGAGAGAGAGAGAGAGAGAGAGAGAGAAAGAGAGATCATTGTAACCGGCATTGCTGTAGTGTAGATCTGTAGACTTACTGTATAATGTACACAGTAAGGTAATGTATGTGTGTATGTGTGTGTGTGTGTGTGTGTGTGTGTGTGTGTGTGTGTATTTGTATGTATTTGTGTGTATTTGTGTGTATTTGTGTGTGTGTTGTACTGTCCTTACAAGGAGTCATGGGTAATCCAATTCTTAGAAAGAGTCCTGCTTGGGAGTGGTTTCACCAGCACCCTGTCAGTCTGTCAGTCCAATCCTATATTACATGTTTATTATGATGATCTCATTCACCACAGATGCCAGTCCAGCCCATAGCTCCTCAGAGAGAAAGAGGGGGGGTGGTGAGGAAAGTGAGAGGGAGGAGAAAGTAAACGGTCTGAGAGAAGAAAAATAATAAAATGAGGGGGTTGTTGTGAGGTAGGTTGATTGGCTATTACTGAGGGCTCCAGTGTTGAGAAGAGAAAGAGTATATCATCCACTATGTAGAGGGTGAGAGGGCGTTAAGCTTTTAGTATCATCCTTGCTGTGTTTGCTGGCTCAGGTCCCTACTGTAAACACAGCTCTCCAAGAGACAGTAATCACCTGCTGATGAATGAACACAGCAGCACACTGCCAAGACCAGACAGGGGGAATTCCTCTGTGTGCATCTCATCTCCCTCACTCTCCCTGAGTCCCTGCCTCTCTGTCAGTCTCTCTCTCTCCTCTACCCTCTCTCTTCTCTCTCTTTCAGCCCCTCTCACTGTCTTTCTGTTGGTATACCCCTTCCCTCTCTCACGTTCTCCCTTCTGTCCTCTTTTCTCCCTGTTGCATGCCTTCCTCTCTCTTCTCCTCTCCTCTCCTCTCCTCTGCCCTCTGTCCACTCCTCTCACTCCCCTCTGTGGGTTTATCTGAGGTCTTGATGACATATCCTGTCAGTAAGGTTCTGGCCAATAGAATGATTGGGGGGAACCAGAAGAGCTCAGACTCACCGATACCTTCACACCTAGTCACACTCTGGAGCCATGCAGTGACAGGCCTATTGATCCCTGTACTCTGTTGCTCTATGGGAAGAGTTGTTGGGTAATGTTGAGTCTATGTTGGAACAAGGTTTGTTACATACTCTCACTGCAGGGGAGACAAACGAACAGCATGGCCCCCTGCCACCTTCACTGGTGACTCACCCAACCCCACTCCCTTTCTGTAACTAACTCTCTCCTCTCCTCTCCTCTCCTCTCCTCTCCTCTCCTCTCCTCTCCTCTCCTCTCCTCTTCTCTCTCAGGTACACAAGATCAACAGGGATGAGAAATGCAGTGGAGAAAATTCACAGTCATCAGGTAACCCACAGTCCCTGTTTGTCATATGTTAACATTTGTTGACTTGTTTATGTTGATTAGTTGTTTTTTGTTCTCTACCTCTGGTTAGGGGAGACTGATTGATAGAGATGATCAAGCCACAGACAAATCACACTGATACTGTATATACTGTACATGTCAGGGGAGGCTGGTGGAGGTAGGAATCGGAGGACAGGCTCATTGTAAGGCATGGAATGGAAGAGCTCGTCCTCCGATTTCTTCCCCCACCAGCCTCCCCTGATGCATTGAATTCAAACTGGCTTCATATGAAATTCCGATTGAAACTTTTCAAACTGAGCCTTTAAACGCTGAACCCTCACAGGAGAACTGGCGGCTCTCTGTCAGTAAGAGAGAGCCACTCAGTCCCATTTAGGTCATAACGTAGCATATCCCCCTGTTCCCCCCAGAGTGCCATTCCCTGCGTCACAGAGACAGGAGGAAAGAGTCGCTTGATGGCAGGTCCATCAGCTCACGTGGTAGTGACGGTGAGTGGACTGAAGGACAGGGTGATTACTGTTTACTGTACCTTTACTGTATAGTTATTATTATTATTATTATTATTATTATTATTTTATGAGCATTGAGCTGCTGCTAGGTCAGCTTAAAAGAGAAGATGAGAGGGGATGAGATGAAACCATGAGACATGGGGGGGGGGGGGGGGGGGGCTGAGAGAGAAAGGGCGTGGATGAGGGAAGGAGGAGACTGAGAATGGATGGAGAAGAGATGGAGTACGACAGGAACATACGGTTGGAACTGATAGGGAAACAGAGGGAGAAATGCAAAATTGAAAGACACAGAGATCCTGAGAAGAATGGAGAGATAGAGAGAGAGAATAGGAGGGATACGGAGAGGGAGTGAGAGATGGATAAGGAAGGAGAGAGGAGGTAAAGGGAGACAGAGAATATGAGTCACTGCATGATGGGAGGCACTTGAGCTGAAGGGACCTTAAAAAGTCGTGTCTGGGGCTGATGACATCAGTGCCACCCCCCCCTTATTACACGGTGACGCAGCTGCTGCTATTTTCAGGGGCTGGTTGACTGGTGCTCCTCCTCTCCCCTGCCTACCTCTTTCTCTCTCTCTCTCTCTCTCTCCTCTTGTACTCTCTCTTTCCATCCTTTCTCACCATGCTCTCTTTTCTCTTTCTCTTAAGAAGCGTTGATATTGCCCATTTGTGTGATGCTGTCACCACAACCCCAGCGGTCTGTTTTATGACCATGTATTATGAATAGAACTACAGTGTGAGCTGAACCACAATTATGGGTGACATAAAAGGCCTGGTTATAATATCCTGTAAAACTCAACAACAAATGTGAAAATATAGGTTTGGATTTGTTATGTCCATTATTGATGTCCTGTACATGATGTTCTATATGAGAGACTGTAGTTGTGGTAGTGATAGGAGCTAAGCTTCGGAGAGGATGCTCAGCCGAGAGGACGGTCATTGTGGCCATTGTGGCAGTGTGTCATGACCATGTGTGTTCTAATGACGGTTGTCTTGTTTCCAGCCCCCAGTTTACAGAACCGCAGATACTCGTCTGTAGCCAGGATCCACTCTATGACCATAGAGGCTCCTATCACCAAGGTACCGTACGCACTCAGTGCACTGATGAACTGTCACTTCAATGTAACGTACACCCATCCAACCGATCTTTTTTCCCCAACTGAAGATTATCCTAGAACGTTATGTACTGTGAAGTTCCTTGAAAGCAGCCTGAATGTCTAGACCTGAAGTTCTGACACGAACGCTGCAGAAACCTCCGGAGATCTGTGATCACGCTCAACTGGGATGGTACTGAAATGCGTGTGATACAACACTCTTGTTTCATTCCATGATTCCAACCCTCAAAACAACATCTTACAAATATTTGTGAATATTCTTGGAATGTTATGCAATTCAGAAAACGGTTTGCTGTTCTCCGGACAGAACGGAGCTTCCGTATTGAACTGGTCCGACACTCACACTCTCCTCTCTGAAGGAGCAGTACTCAGTGTGTCTGTGGGATCAATAAACCTGAACAGCAAACAATGTTGTGGATGACAACAACAAGTGTACATTTAAAGAGTCTATTGATTATACAAATACAATTTAAAGTGACTACTTATGCATTTAAGCTGATCTGATTGTAGTATCACTTGTCAAATTCATTGGCAATTCTACAAAGACCCGGTTGCACTTAACATGTTATACATCACCATGGAAGGTAAGTCCTAGTGCCCATAGGCTCACTGTGAGACATTGTACCATCAGACATACTGTACTTTGCCATAGGCTGCAGCACTACTTCCTGTACTGTAGGACTCCTTCTTACTGTAAACCCTATGGGATTCTTGTTTGCTTTGAGTCACAGATTTATTTACAGTAGCTATTTTGCCCCAGACAGGATTTCTATGGCATCACATGCACCACTCCATGACATAAACACAAAGAAAGGAGCACTCTGTCTACTCTGCAGAGTAGGGCCTACCCCAGGGTTCTGTGTATGTGTGGGTGTGTGTGTCTGTGTGTGTGTGTGTGTGTGCGTGTGTGTGTGTGTGTGCGTGTGTGCGTGCGTGCGTGTGTGCGTGCGTGCATGTGTATTTGAGTGTTTTAATGTGAGGATGCGTTTCTTAGTGAGGCTGTATGAACAAGTTTATTGTATATGTGTATCAGTGTCTGGAAGTGTGATGTGTGATGTGTGTACAAGTGTCTCTGTCTATCTCTATGCATCTGTATGCCTACATGTATACTGTATGTGAGTATGTGTAACTGTTCTCTATCCTCTCTGCCCTCCCTCTCTCCTCCAGGTGATCAACATCATCAACACGGCCCAGGAGAGCAGTCCAGTGACTGTGGCAGAGGCATTGGACCGGGTCCTGGAGATCCTGAGGACCACAGAGCTCTACTCACCACAGCTGGCCTCCAAAGAGGATGACCCCCACACCAACGACCTCGTAGGGGGGCTCATGAGTGTGAGTCAGAGCCCACTGAATGGGTTCAACATACAGTAGTTCATAGTTCATAGTTCAACATGTATTTGAGAAGATTATAGTGTGTGCAGTATCCACCTATCACCAGTGAGACAATTTAGACAATAATATATATAACTGACAGAGAGTGATACGTCTCGACACTCATTTTCTTCAGGTTTTTTATTAAGAGTGCTGGATTTAGTAGAAAATAGCATTCTTGTCATGCAGCAAGGAAATGTAAATTCACATGCAGTTCAAAAACAACATTGTTTTAATCAAGGACACAAATACAAACTTGTATTCTTGCTGCTACAAGAGGAGTTATGTTTTCTTTACTTTCTCCAATAAACATTTGGAGCTTTTGATTCAATAGGCCATGGGGTAAGTGGGTTGAGTCAAGGCCAATTCCCCCTGGGTTGCAGTTTAAGACTGAACTGGGACTAAAAACATAGCTTTGTTTATGTGGATTTTCACAAGAAAAGTTTTAAGTGGGTCGCTGCATACACATAAGAATATTTAGGAACCTCTGGTGCTCAACTGTGAGATGCATCAGCTGGGTGCAGCGCCATCCAGCACAGCATATTTGTGTACATCAAAGCCCCATTAGCCTCATCTTATCCACGTCCTGGGCTAGAGAGTTATAGACTGTTTGTCAGAGCGGGAATATAACTCTGGTCCTGAACGTGCTTTATTTCCACTACTCCCCTTCTCCCAAACACGCCACTTAAACATTACAGCAGCTGAGTAATGTGGGATATGTCCCATCATGTGAATTATACTGTTGAAGTGTATGTGAAATATGTTGTTATTAGCGTCGCTTTGAGATAAAACAAATAGTCTTTTTTAATACTTTCTCAAAGCTTGGAATTAAGATTAAGTGATTTGCGGTCTTTTCTTTCCAGGATGGTTTGCGGAGACTTTCTGGGAATGAGTATGTCTTCTTAAAAAGTACCTTTCAAAGTAAGTAGCAATCCGTCTGATCACGTCCCATTAACTCGTTCATTATCCTAACAGAATGTTAAAATAACGTAGCCTGTAACGCAAGCTGTAAATAGTATAGTTTAATGATGTTATGCAAGATTCTAGTGCTTATTGTGTTGCATGACTTTTTTTTCTGTATACGCTCAGCACATACATGGCGAGGACTGATGTATTCTCAGATATGTATTGTACAGCAACGTGAAAGTCAGTCAATTGTGATTAACCCATTCCCATCATATAAGGATAGTATGGTCTGTAGAATGATTGAAAATGTGTATAGAATTGATCAATTTGAGTCTGATTCTGGGAGTGTAATGGCAGTCATTGTGTCTTGACTCACGGAGGATAGAAGAGGATTAGAATGAGTAAATATTCTGGCCAGCCATGTCATCCCTGTGCTGTCTGACAAATGAAATGGTATCACTTGCAGAGGAACAGGTCTTAGTACAGGACAGTCTCGCTGCCCTGAGAGAAGTCTGTCTCTGGGAGGGCCTGGCTCACTAAGCATGTGTACTAGCGCAAAGTTTACACCTGTCTCCTTTTAAGGGGGAATAACATTAGACAAAATAACAACAACAAAATTAGACAAAACTTTCTTTCTTTGCACTTTACACAGAATCCATCTTTCTCTGAAACTTATTTGCAAGGTGAAACCAAATACACATTTTTATCCCCAGGTGGACAATAAATCATGTTTTTTAAAAGATATAAAGTACTTTATTATTTCTATTTTATTCCCCCAGGGAAATAGCAGGTGTATATTTTGCCCTTTTAACTTAATAGGATTGTAAGCCCATGAGCTAAACCATTACCTCATCTTACCTCACCTGAGGTCAGGACCCTGCTGCTAGGCAACCTGGTTACACAACTCACAACCACGCTGGAAATGGTTGTTGTATAGTACTTTCCAGTGTTATTCTTCAAGCCCAAATGTATTTTTTATATTTTTCCTTTTAGATACCAATCAAATTAATCAATTAATCAATCAATCGCCAATCAATCACCAAGTCAACTATTCTACAGAATATTGTGTAAATCTATTATCTACTCTTGCTAAAACGTGCTCCCCTCCAACCCAAAGATGTGAGCCAGAGTCAGGTGACCATCCCAGTCACGCTGAATGACATCCCCCCGGCCATCGCTGAGATGCTGGATGACGAGGAGCGCTGGGATTTCAACATCCTGGAGCTGGAGGCAGCCACACACAAGAGGTACGGAGGAGAAAGAGAGAGGAGGAGAGAGAGAGAGAGAGGAGGAGAGAGAGAGAGAGAGAGAGAGAGAGAGAGAGAGGGCAAAGAAAGGGCTGGTGCAGTAAAGGTAAAGAAAATGAGAGAGGGGTGAAAGAGAAGGAGAGGAATAGTTTAGAGGGTAGTGGAGTGGAGGCTGGAGCAGGGAGAAATCATAAGACAGGCTCATTGATGAGGTTAAATAGATAGGTACTGGCTAGATTGAGACCCACCACCTCCCCCATCCATCCATCCATCCATCCATCCATCCATCCATCCATCCATCCATCCATCCATCTATCCCTCCAACCCTCTCTGTGGTTCTTGCAGACCGCTGACCTATCTGGGGCTGAAGATATTTACCCGCTTCGGGGTGTGTGAGTTCCTGAACTGCAGTGAGGCCACGCTACGGTCCTGGCTACAGGTTATCGAAGCAAACTACCATGCCTCCAACTCCTACCATAACTCCACCCATGCTGCAGATGTGCTGCATGCCACCGCATACTTCCTACGCAAGGAGAGGGTCAAGGTAGGACACACACACACACACACACACACACACCATAGTGTTGACTGATTGAAGGGTTCATTAACATATATATGCCATCCTTTATCCAAAGCGACTTACATTGCAGTGAATGCATACATTTTTCAGTATATATGGACCCAGCAGGAATCAAACCCGCAACCTAATCATTGTTAGCACCATGCTCTACCAACTGAGCCACAGAGGACTTAATGAATTTCAGCAGTGAAGTTTTTGCTGTCTTTGGGAGAGGATGACACACACTGTGTGTGTATGTGTGTGTTTGTGTGTGTGTGTGTGTGTGTGTGTGTGTGTGTGTGTGTGTCTGTCTTTGACTATGACCAGTCACAGTTGTAGTGGAGATGTTTTTATGGCTGTGGTCTTGTTCTCATGTTCTACTCAGCAAGTAATTGTGTAATTGGTTTGCCTTGAGGGCGTCTAAATCCACATATATTTGCCTCCTCTTTTGTCAGTGCTTATTCAGCCCAATAAATATCTTCTCTCCTTGTCATAAAGTGAACATCTGCCAGTCATTGTTATTATTTGCTGTTGTTACATAGCTTGCTTTTTTCATTTGTCGAGTCTGAGGTTATACAGGGAGGGAGTTATGCTGTATTTCTGTCTAATGCAGTACTTGATGTTACGAATCAGAGCTAGTGAACCCAAATGCAGTATTTAATGAAGGAATTGGGGGGAACGGGAAAGCAGGTTAGACTGGGCACGCAGGTAGGCAGGGCAGGCAGGCAGGGGTCGGTACACGGGTAGGCAGTTCTAAGAAAGGCAGATAATCCAACAGGGAAATCCAGGCAGGGGTCGAGACACGGGCAGGCAGTCCTAGGGAAGGCAGATAATCCGACAGGGGTTAGGCAGAAGCACAGTCCAGAAAACACTTCAGGAGTCAACAGACTAGAAATGCTGGGACGTAGAGGTAGGAAGTACTATGACGAACTGTCAAAGAGTGGACGGAAAGCCAGGGTATAAAACACAGATGGGTGATGAGTAGACGAGCCGCAGGTGTGGAGATCGGCAGGTGGAGATGATGATGAGCCTGGAGCCACGCCCACACACGGAACACACAGACTGGGGAGAGGGAGAGGGACTGGAAGTGGAGGGCGTGACTCTTCAGGCAGTTGTTTTGCTGGTGTGAAAGTATAACTGCCTTTACCACTTCTTTGTCCTAGATCAGTTTATATGTGGAGTATTCTACTGTTCTCATACATTTGGACAAAGATGATAAGAGTTTATACGATAGGAAACTGATCTGAAAGAATGTTATGTAATTAATACGATAGTTGCTGCTGATAGGCCAGGTGAAATGTATGCCATACTGCCTAGGGGGTAGGGTAGGGGTTGTTTCTGAACCTCCTTGTCTGCTCTGTGTGTGTGTGTGTGTGTGTGTGTGTGTGTGTGTGTGTGTGTGTGTGTGTGTGTGTGTGTCTGTCTCAGGATAGTCTGGACCAGGACTAACTCTACCTGCCTGCTGTTTGTGTGTGTGTGTGTGTGTGTGTGTGTGTGTGTCTCAGGATAGTCTGGACCAGCTGGACCAGGTGGCAGCGTTGATAGCAGCTACGGTGCATGATGTGGACCACCCAGGACGGACCAACTCTTTCCTGTGTAATGCGGGCAGCGAGCTGGCCATCCTGTACAACGACACAGCTGTGCTGGAGAGCCACCACGCCGCTCTGGCCTTCCAGCTCACCATCAGAGACAGCAAGAGCAACATTTTCAAGAACATTGACAGGTCAGGCAAGAGAGGACTTTTTAGCCACACAAATGTGTTACAAATGTGTTACAATGTGTTACAAATGTGTTACAATGTGTTACAAATGTGTTGCATTGGTACACAGCCCTTTGGGGGCGAGCCAGGTCTGGTCTTGGAGAGCTACAGGTCCTGCAGCCTTTTGAAGGCCAACCACTGGTTAACACAGATGTTCAGTAACTGACCTGTAACCTGTGTGTGTAATCTATCCCCCTGTCCCACTGTCTGTGTGCAGAACTCAGTTCCGGACGCTGAGGCAGGCTATCATTGACATGGTGCTGGCCACAGAGATGACCCGCCATTTTGAACACGTAAACAAGTTTGCCAATAGCATCAACAAGCCAATGGCTGCCATTGAAGAGTCCAGCTCAAATGTAAGACCCACCCCACTAATGTTTGTACAGTACAGTACTTGTCTTGTGTGTGTGTGTGTGTGTGTGTGTGTGTGTGTGTGTGTGTGTGTGTGTGTGTGTGTGTGTGTGTGTGTGTGTACGTGTGTACGTGTGTATGTGTGTATGTGTGTATGGGCATGTGTTTACTGTACAATACCAGTCACTCTAGTTGGTAGGTAATTGGAAGCGCATCAATTACTTATGTTACATTTACTAATTGAGTTAAAAAAAAATAAAAAAAAAGATGACATGGTTGGATTTCCCAAAACATTATCTCCCAAGAATGAACGAGATGATGGAAAT
>NC_139659.1:7446226-7491226 GCF_951799395.1 Argentina silus
AGACAAGAGCCTGGTTATGAGGGAGCTTTGATTTTCTGATGGTTTCGGTGTGGATGTTGAATGCGTCATCTACCTTACTGATAGGCTGGAGAGAATGTCACTCATGCTCCTTTTAAGTTCTACTTCCCCATCTCTCTGGATTTGGTCCAAGGCCAAAGTGTTCCTTCAGTCAGTATTTTAGGACCAGTACGAACCGATTATGCTGAACATTGTGAAGGCTTAACAGTATTAACAACATCGGGGAAAATAGAGCACTTTTTTTGCAGATGAACTTCTAAGCATAAAATCACATAAGAGTTGGGGGGTTTTTTTGTATTGAGTTTTAGTGTCTACTTGCAGTATTAATGTCCTTTCTTACATTAATAACATATAATGTACCATAAAGTTATATTGAGGTGTAACTCTACATCCGTACGTACAGTATGAGGCACTGTAGCGCACAAGTACTGTAGATGCTATTCCCAATTATAAACATGTGTGTTTCAAATGAGTCTTGGCACGCACAGAATACTGTACCAAAGTTGAGGGACTGTGTGGTGTAGAGAAGAAGCCTAACTCCTATTGGTGCTTTAGGTTGACTGTGACTGTGACACTCACATACTGTAAGGTGAACCTCAGGGGCCCAAAGGCTCTACGGTGTCCTGTAAGGTTAGAAGTATTCCTCATGAGATCCAGCAGCACTCATCAGGAGCCAAATGTTCAGAAGCCTGAAGTTTCATGTTTGCAGAGATTAATGTTTGGCACGTCGTAGTTGACCATGTTACCGTCCCACAACTCATTTCATTTCACATTGATTTCAAACATTCCATCTGTTATCTGGTGCGCAGTGCACTGCTCCTTTTGGCCCTTCTCTCTCTCCGTCCGTGTTGCTGGGCCATTGTGAAGTAGCATGCTCGTGTGGTGTCTGCAGACAGCCAGCTCACAGCAGGCTGATGAAACGAGGATGTGTGAGACGGCATGAAAGCCTTGTTTAGATCCACCATGGGAAAAGACAGGGAGAGACCAGAGACCAGCTCTCTGCAGCTCCCAGCCTCTCATGGTTTCTGAGAGGCCCAGAGTTTTACATTTTACTGAACACTCTCTAGCTATTAGAGTTCTGCTTTTTCCCAATTGCACAAGCTGTAGGCCTGTGTCTATTGTCTGTCTCCCCCATGGGTTCAATTAAACTCAGACTCAGTTTGTCTAGTGCTTCACCATTACATGGTTCTCATTTCATTCCCTGGTGGGGAAAATCTGGTAGCACTTTGCTTTTCAATTATTTAGACTGCAAAGAAATGATTAGGGTAAGCTCGACATGATCACATTCACGTGTCATTCACTCCCTCTAGTGGGTGAATTTGTGAATTGCAGGCAAATCTGATACACAGTGCAGCAATAACAGGACTGGCAGCGAGAGGTGTGCTGGTGGATGGATGGTGCGGTGGGGTAAGTCCAGAGACAAACTTGTGATTATCTCACTGTGCCTTTCTGGTGGTTAACTTTGTAGTGGAGAAAGAGGCAGAAGCTGTTTCAGTTTTACCCCTCTCTCACGAATGTGACCACAAACAGCGTCGCCTGTCTATGAGTCTTTGAGTCAAGCATTGTTGCAATGTATGACTCCTCAGAGCACTTTTAAGCAAGTCTTACCATACAATGGTAAAACTGACCTCCAACATCATTGTTGGTTGTAATAGCACACAAATATACAATTGTTTTTGCTCTTGTTTAACTAGAAACAAAGGAAGGTCCAGTTGATATTAATGTCATGCTGTTCACACCATTATATTTATGTTGTTAATTGTAGGCTAGAAAACTGTTGAGTTGAAAATAATAGTAATGCTAATATGCTCTTTCAAGGTCTATGGTTATAGAAGTGTTATATACCCATTCTATGACCTCTTTATAGTGATGTCTCACTCTGTTTGCATGATTTCACATCATGCATTCCAACATTTAGGCTACTCCCGACACTACTTCTGTTCACATTTGATAAAGAGTAAGTTAGAGCAACACATCTTGATAAGGTGTGTGTGTGTGTGTGTGTGTGTGTGTGTGTGTGTGTGTGTGTGTGTGTGTGTGTGTGTGTGTGTGTGTGTGTGTGTGTGTGTGTGTGTGTGTGTGTAGAACTATACCAAGACACAAAGCTGATACAGTATTTAACCAAAGGCACAGTGAGCTTCTTTAAGGTGCCTTACCTTGCTTCCCTCCTCTGAAACAGAGTTCATTTGGGTTCCATTGGTTAGTTTGGGTTCGCGAGCAGCTGAACAAAGCCACTAGACCAAGCCATAGAATAAATAACCTTGGAACTATAACTTGGAAGTTATATTTAGGTACAGTTTGTTCAATCTGTAATGTAGAGTTTGTAAGACGTGTTTGTTCTTGGAGAATCAGGGTGTTAATGAATCAGTACTAATGCTCCTGCTTTGACTGTACAAACTGATATTCTCAGTCTTGTTCTCTACAGGGGGTTGTTATTATGGAGATGACAGTGTGTGTGTGTGTGTCTGTGTTTGTGTGTGTGTGTGTGTGTGTGTGTGTGTGTGTGTGTGTGTGTGTGTGTGTGTGTGTGTGTGTGTGTGTGTGCACGTGTGTGCACGTGTGCGTGTGCGTGTGTGTGTGTTTCAGGGTTGGGGTCAATTCCATGCCAGTTTAGGAGATTATTTAATTTCGGCTCAAGAATGGAAATGTAATTTTTTTGTCTTATGAAAATCTTTTTTTTTACTTTACTGTGTGACATTATCAGAAATGCCTTAACCTCTTCCCATGACTCACTCTGTATTTGCTACTTTCACCAACACTGTAGACTACCTACTGTACTCCTGTACCTACTGCTACAACCAACTCTCTGGATCCATTTTCTATGACGGAAGTAGTTGCTGGGTTGTCAATTATCTATTTCTTTTTTTGAGGGATGCATATTTGATCACTCTAAATTGTTGCTCATGTACATGCACACTCACTGAGCACTTTATGAGGAACACTATACTAATACTGGGTAGGGCCTCCCTTTGCTCTCAAAACAGCCTCAATTCTTCGTGGCATTGATTCCACAAGATGTTGGAAACATTCCTTTGAGATTCTGGTCCATGATGACATGATTGCATCACACAATTCCTGATTTTTAAGGTGCACTTTCAAGCTGTGAATCTCCCGTTCTACCACATCCCAAAGGTGTTCTATTGGATTCAGATCCGGTGACTGGGAAGGCCACTGAAGAACACTGAACTCATTGTCATGTTTATGAAACCAGTTTGAGAGACGACTTTTGCTTTGTGACATGGTGCATTATCATGCTGGAAGTAGCCATTAGAAGATGGGTAAATTGTGGCCTTGAAGGGATGCACATGGTCAGCAACAATACTCAAATAGGCTGTGGCATTCAAGCGATGATTGATTGGTATTAACAGGCCCAAAGTGTGCCAAGAAAACATTCCCCACCCCATTACACCACCTCCACCATGAGACGGTGTACAGGTGTTCCTAGTAAAGTGCTCGGTGAGTGTGTGTATTCACCACATGTCCTCTTTGTTCAGGGGCTTGAAATGGAGAGTGACCTTCTGAATGTTGCATATCATTCTTTAATTATTTTCTATTTTGTAAAGTATAGATAGACACATTGAATTGTAAAGTAAGATGATTTGAGAGGTGTTTGTTCATCAAGATAATTCTACAGCCTCAGTTCAATAGACAATAGATTTACACATCACACGCACGTCCCTCATCAGCCTTTTCTTTTCATCTGCCTTTCAGATGACATCACACCTGTTGTTCTTTCCCTCCAAATAAGATGTGGTTTCTGCAGAGATGAGGGTGGGGCTTGGCTTGTACTGTGATGTAACGTTATGAACAGGTTCTAGCACTCTGGGGAGGTTTCTCTCCCTCTCATTCGACTGACATCAGTGGGTAAGGAGAACGTGCCAATTCTAGTACTTACTTTGTATAATTTTTAAGCAGAACAACCAATAGAGATTCGCAAGCATTAATGTATATAAGCTCTATTTTTAAAAGAATCTTCATTAACATCGGCCAATAAAGGCAATCGTTAAGTACATTAGAAATGTTTATGTATTTTTTGAGGGATTTTATTGTTTGACGCTTTAGTTGTGTAAAAAGCTTGTGCAACAAAGCCATACTGGGTCAAACTCGGGATCCACTGTGGTTTTGTTTGAAATGTCAGCACTCGTCTTCTCTGGTTTCTGTTAGATGTCTTATTTCATTGTTCTCTTTGTCAATACTTCTTTTCAAATGTATTTGTGCGAGACAATTAAATAATCTTTCAATACTGTGTTTGTTAAATGAATAGTTCTTTAATTAGTGACATTCATTTCAGGCTTTAAAAGAACAAGCGATTAAATATGGACAAGATTTAAAACATGAAAATAACCATAGATTCATTTAGCAAATACATTTGTAAACATAAGTTAGTGCATCAGTTAGAACCCATAAAACACAGAATCTCACTACAAACAGTACAAACAAACACATGTACAAAACAAACAAACACACGTCTGTCTATGTCTCTGATCAAATAGGCACATGCAGTATACACTACCGTATGGATCCTTCTCTCACTCTTAAGACATGTTCCTATAGCCAGAGTGCCAGTTTGTTTCTGCTTTGGCAACAATGCAGCATTGATTAAATGCAAACACAGTCTGGTACCCACAGAGCATATATATATTTATATATATTTAAAAAAAAACATTATTCCACAAAAACAATATAAGAACACTTTCGGAGAATCCATGAATTCTATCCACTTTTAAAAAAAATAAAAAATAAACATAAAACCTCAAGTAAAAAGCTTTGTGTAAAATCATGATAAATAAAGAATTGTGACGGATATGCGTCTAGGTGGGGGTGGGGTTGTCAGAGCCCCCCGTTTTCCTCCAGTTTCTGGAACAGTGCGAGGCTGCGAAGGTGGGACTGTCTCTCTCCATTCTTCCACACAATCAGGAGGTGGTCTGTGGAGCATGTCACCAAACCCTTCTCCCCAAAGCTCAAAAACATCTGAAGTACCAAACACATAAGGGTGATGTACTTATATCAAGGGACAACATCAGCATTTTGTAATCAAAATCAAGACAGAATAATCACTACATCATGTGTGACATCATACCTGAACAGCCCCCGAGTGTCCAATCAAATCCCCTGTCAGCTCAAGCGCTCTGAGACTGGGAAGTTCTACAAGCTTCTTCACTGCTGGGCCCGGCTGCTTACTAGACCTCCCAAACGACCACATCCCAAAGAACCCTGGGAAGATGGTGGGAGGGAAAGAGACAAGGAAGCAAGAATGAGTTACATTCATTACAGAAATGAAATGACGAAATGGCACCAATGATACACCAAAGCACACTAACTTTTTCCATGGCTTAATAAACGTTCATGCTTATTGTTAAGACTGGGTATCATTTTGTTTGTTCATATGCTCCTATCTCTGTCATGCTGCTGAGACATTTCAAATCGACCTGGCAGCCGGCAGGACTGGCACGAGGCAATCAACTATGACATCATCACAGTGAGACGTCAAATGCGGGACTGTTATAAGCAGCACATGTGAGAAAAATTCCACAACCCCACCAACATAGACGTGACCAAAACCGCCTTCCTTGAGGCCTTGTCACATTTATGAATATGAAAACATTTATCTTACGGATGATAAAAAGGCAATACAGATTCAAAGGGGCCAAAATAATATTTTCCCCTTCAATATAAATCATAGTGGAAGTACAAAAAGAAAAGCTCAGCTCAGGAAATGGTGATTTGGCTGATGGTTTGAGTGTTCAAACCGGGTAGTGTGGAGTGAGGAGCAGTGTTTGACTGATGGGAGGACTTTTGGACTGTGGCGTCACACTGACATGCCAGCTCTGGGCCCTGGTGAAGTGATGGATGAACAGAGAGGGAGGACTAGAGCCCAGATTGGATACAAAGACAGGGAGACAGAGACACAAAAAGAGAGAAAATGAGAGAGAGAGAGAGAGGGGGGGGGGGGGGGGGTGTAGTGACAGAGAAAGAAAACGAAGGACAGAAGAAAAAAAAAAAAAAAAAAGAGAGGGAGAAAACCAGAGCAAGCAGACAGAGAGAGCGCGAGAGAGAAAGAAAAACGAGAGAGCAAGTTCTACTTCAAAGTGAGGGGGCATCTGTGTAGCATAAGAATTAAAGCCAGTGACATGTTCTTTCCAGCCAAGATCCCCTCCTCATCACACCACTAAACACACACACACACACACACACACACACACACACACACAATTGGTAAATGGGACATAAAAGGCAAAGTGCATGCAATTTCCCCCCACACAGTATTTGAAGTTCAGAAACTTAGAAGTTTCAGAGACTTCAGAGACTTTTCCACTGAGTATTACAGTGGAACCAAATCTCCAGTTCTTCCTATACCATTGGAGCGGAGGGGGTTAGTTTGTGGTACAACTAACAAATCATTGTTCCTCTGTGCAGGCACTGTCTGAATGTGTCCTTTGCATGTTGTGTCTCACCTGCGGAGGCAGGCTCTGCAGACAAGAGGAGGTCCTGCATCTCCCACATCCTGACACTGCCGTCCTCTGAACACGACATCAGTCCCCTACGGGAGAAACACACATGAAAACACATTCTCACTGAAGGGTCGTAGGAACGTTTTTTTAGAATGATCGCAGTGAAAAGCAGGAACAGGAGGAGGTTGAGTTACCCTTCAGGCAGCAGCATGGTGTGAAGCACGTTGGAGTCGTGGGCTGTCTTCTTGTAGGCCACAACAGTCTTAGTCAGAATGCTGTACACGTACAGACCACTCCCCACGGCAGCCACAACGAGCTGAGGTACAGAGAGCATCAAACACTATGTTAGAAATAACACCACTACTAACAACACCGCATCAAACCCTGAGAAACACCCATCTATGTTCCTGTTTGAATGTATGAATCCATCCATCCATCCATCCATCTCCCCACCTGTCCATCCGAGGTCAGATGCTGGATGGACATCTCGCTGGGTTTGGGAGCGGTCAATCGGATCTCGGCCTGGACATCAGCCTGAGACTCCTCCCATAAGATGTGCTCGTAGGCCTGGATCGTCCAATCAATCGAGTCCCACATGATCAGCTCACCCACATGGGAGCCACTGGCAAACAGGCCGTCTGTATAACCAAACACCCAATCAGGTCTCTCACCACATATACTGGAGGGGCTGTAGACTGTGACATTTGCACATCGCCAACTATTCTAACATATGTTATTCCTACAACAAAGATAAGTGTTTGGAGCCTGTGTAAGGGCCGTACATGACACATCTTCAATCTAGCAGTCACAGAAATGTTCAGTTGTGTTTCAGAGATTCATGAGAGAACTCCCGGTTGAACACGAAAGCTCAAGACTCACATTGTTCACGTTTGTGGTCCTTAAGCAGACGCTTTTATCCGCATCGACTTACAATAAGTACATTTGTCTCCAGTAAGTGAATCAACTGTACATCACGGTCATGGTAAATACTGATCCACTCACCATTGACGTTGATCAGAGCTCGGATGCTGTCCTGGTGGTCCGACAGGCGGCGGATCTCTGCCACTGATAATGTACATCCGGTGGAGACAGTGAGCCTGTAGATCACTGCAGAGAGAGACACACTGATGGGATGAGCCTAGTCTTTCTTTGAATGGATTGTCCATGTTAGCTGTAAGTTTCATGTGATTTTACATGTACATTGGATGCCATCTCGTTTTACATTTGACCAACCTACTGTTTGTACAAAGATGGTCAAGTTTGAGCTTGGACTGTCAAGATGACTTACTCACCTAGCTCTTTGTCCATAACAGCTGCTATACAGTTCTTAGGCAATTCAACCATGGCAGTGATACCTGCAGAGTAGGAAAACACAAAACTAACATTAATTCAATTCTTTCAAAGATTTTGCTCCCGTTTTGTACCTGCTGCCCAGATCTGTGTGTGTGTGTGTGTGTGTGTGTGTGTGTGTGTGTGTGTGTGTGTGTGTGTGTGTGTGTGTGTTAGGTGTTAGTGTAGCTGGTTTTAGTGCCACGTGTGAATAGTTCTTTATGAAAGTTATCATTATCAAGACGACCTGTGTCGCTGTGGTGCTGGCTCTGACACTGCAGCTGAAAGTCTCTGTTCCACACACACAGCTCATTTCCCCCTGAGACCCACACACACAGGCGCTCCAGCACCAGCAAACACTGAAAGAGAGAGAAATATGAGCGTACACACACACACACACACACACACACACACACACACACACACACAGGAAGCTAAAATAATACAATCAAATTAGCCTATGGATAGTGCAATTAGCCTTCCTTCAATAGCAGGGGGAGGCAATTACCATCTTCCTGTTGTATATAAATGGCAGTGACCTTTTATATCATACAATGTAATTAATATCTGAGTTTTCCTACATGAAATAACACACAATCCAAATTTCTGATTTTAATTACCGTTTTAGATTGATTAAATGAAAATGTACCCAAACCTGATACCACTGAATTGTCTATAAATATATGGATACTGCATAATCTAAATGGGAGAGAGCCGTATAACAAAGTAATCACCCACATTAAATATAACCTTGTTATCAGGTCCTCCTACATAAGGCCAGACTGAAGCTGCAGGGCTACAACCCTACAACCCTACCCAGTGCTGACTGCATATCTAATAACACTACTACACATGTCTACTAGCTGTAGTATTTGGCATGATTTGTACTGATCTGACAGGTGTTACCTTCACAGAGGACTGGAGGTCTGAGATGGTCTGAACCCTGTTCCCCGTGTCTGGGTCCCACAGCTGTAGAACACTCAGGAATACCAAACCAAACCAACACATATTACATTCACTCAAACAAATGGACCAGACTTGTGTCAGCAGTGTGTGTGTGTGTGTGTGTGTGTGTGTGTGTGTGTGTTTGGGGGGGGGGGGGGGGGGGGGGGTGAGGATACACTGAGGGTGCGGTCGGAGGAGGCGGTGATGAGGGAGGTGTGTGTTCTCTCTCTGCTGGTGCAGGTGTAAGCTGTCATGGCTGTGATCTGCTGGGAGTGGCCCCTCAGCTCCAGCAGCCTCTCTCCTGTCTGACAACACAGACAGCCAGACAGACAGGCAGACAGACCGACAGAGAAGAGTCAGACAGGGCACCATATCATACATAACATCACTTAGAGACACACAGAGACAAAGACAAAACCAAATGCTCACAAGATACAACACTGCCACCTATTGGTACTACTGTTATCAAGTATTGTCATATTATGCACTTTGCTTGCACTATGATACACAGGCTATTCTAAATCTGACAAAGCTCTTCATGAGAAGGCCAAGATTCACCTCAACGTTCCACACCAACACAAGACCATCATCTCCTGCGGAGGCAAACCTGGCAAAACATAGAGGGGAAGAGATGTGTTATTCCTTATGCAAGAGCTACTATCTTTATTCCATAGTCCACCTAATTTACATTGTGCAATTCCACAGTAGTAAAATATAATGTAATTAATAAATACCTAATACACACTAAAAGCTCACAGCAATCAGGTTATGTGAAACTAAAATAGCAGCAAAGGCATATGCTATATGCGTGGTTTTGTGGTAGGCTAAACCTATCATTGGGTAAATGTAGTCAGACGATGTCTATCTGTGTGCAACAGCATTTTCACCATGTCCATCCCTTCCCGGGGATCCTAAAAACACCTGTCATGAGGCTTAGCACCTTCACTTGCCCTCTGACCCCTCACCACCTATACTGCATGCTCCCAAAATCAACCTACAAGATGAGAGGATAAAAAGAAGAAAGGAACTGTCCTCCCAGCAAAGCTGAAAAAGGATACATTTTCGGACTTCAAAAGCAATCTGGAAAGAATTTTCCGGCCTTTGCCCTCGGCTGTGGCCCTGTCTGCAGAGAAGCCGATGCCCTGAGGAGGGGGTTATTACTGGGGGAGACGAGGCGTGAAGCCTGCTAACGCCATGAACCACAGCAGCTCGCAGACACTGGGCTCAGATCAGCTAGAAAGCACAATCAAACCACTTATGCAGACCCACTGTACCATACTAGCAAGCAGCATGCTTCCACAAAGCAATGCATTAACTGTGATAGCTGGTAACTACATAGTCAGTGGTCGGTGGAGTTGAGGGAGCAGGTGCAGTTTGTGTGTGTGTGTGTGTGTGTGTGTGTGTGTGTGTGTTTTAGGGGGACAGTAATAGAAGGGGTAGGTTTATAGTGTAGATATGGTGTAGTGTAAGGGGCGGGGGGGGGGCACGCACGCGCACGCACACGCACACACACGCACACGCACACGCACACACACACACACACACACACACACACACACACACACACACACACACACACACACACACACAATCCAGTAGTGGTGATGATCAAGCTCTTGTCACGCTCTGTAAGTTTGCTTTTGGAAAGGATCTCCTGTCAATCACAGGGAGGCCAGCGGAGGGTAGATAGCAGAAAGACTGAGAGAGAGAAAAGAGAGAGGGAGAGAAAAAGACAGAAGAGGAGGAGGACTGCTTACCTGAAGTCATCAATCTGCACCAGAAATCGAACAATGTCAAAATGTCCTTTCAGCACCTGCAGCTCAGTGAACCAGTTTTTGGGCTGTTCCTCCCCAATGAACAGCACAGGGCTTTTCTGCAAACATAAGAGGGAAAGGGTAAGAAGCAGACAGTGGTTCAAAAGCACTTCTCTGAATTAAATCATATTGACAATCATAATCACAACAAATGCAGGACAGGCTGTTTATCAAGATTTAAAATATATCCTAGAGAAACAAATGACGTACACTGACCAGCACAATACTGGCTATTGCTTAGAGATGCTTGTCTAACATTGTGTAATTTTAGTAGTAAGCAAATCCAACGACACACACTGCCTACCTCGACAGCTCCCTGTGCTTCCCGACCACCGAGTATCCACCGCAGCATTATGTCGGAGAGTATGATTCTGAGAGAGGAATGGCAAATCAGTTGCAAGCAACATGAATTGACACAATGTGGGACAAGCGATAGTTGTACCCTATGCCCATGATACACTGACAAACAGCTGACACATACAACTTCATGGATGTAAACAAATACTTGATTATAATGTATACAATCTATCTATAGCTATATTATGGTTACTTAGCAGCTGCTAGCTAGCAAGTGAATCATACATTCTCGCCTTACCAATCATTCGGCGAGAAACGATTGCACGGACAGCTTGAGAAAGAGGTTAATAATAGCTTTATCAGGGGTGTAATGCCTCGTTGTTGTTTACCAGACTAATGTGACAATTCAGACTTATCTAGGTGGCCAGCTTTGGATTGTGAAATGTGAGGAACACCCAAGACGCTTTGGAGATACTAAAACCACAACAAATCATTCATGTGACTACGGAAGCTTTGGGTGGACAAATATATGTTAACGTACACTGCGGAAAAACAAAACTGATTTCCTTGGACCTTCTGTGCATATTTTCAGCAAGTTGCAAATCTTTAGGAATTAAGAGAATATTGAAGAATACATTCCCACTATTGTTAGACATGCATCCCAAACCATTTTCCATTGGACCCGGGAAGGGAAACAATGCAATCAATGCAATAATGCAATCAATCAATGTTATCAACAGTTTTTCTCTGGGTGTTTCCCAAAGCAAAAAAAAGTAAAATAATAGTCATTCCTGGTTAATTATACTTTATCTTCGTATAATGTAACACAACACAACAGTAGGCCGACATTGCAGAGCTATAATGTTTCTTACATTGTAATTTACTCATGACAACTAGATGGCAGTGTACAACAACTTTAGGTCATAGAACAACAGGCTGTGGAAACTGAGTAAAATCCAGTCTTCTGGGAGTTACAGCTGAACCAACATGTTTTCCTTTGTATTCATTCAGTCATTGTCTGGTCAGCTATACCTGGTTTAAAATATAACTAAAGCACAGACTAGGATTATTTCTATTGAAATTAATGTAATTTGTAAATTGGCCATTGAATCAGAACCATCCCTTCAAATCAGCATTCTGAAAATATACATTGATATGTAATCTTTTCTGACATATTCCCTCTCTCTCTCTCTCTCTCTCTCTCTCTCTCTCTCTCTCTCTCTCTCTTGAGCAGTAGGCTCAATAGAGAGTGATGCAGTGTTTGTGCCTCTGGTAAGTATTTGCACGTTACCATAACATGACAACCACTGACCCCAGACTCTCCTATAACCCACTTACTCCCTGCTAGCACCCCTCTACCTCCCACTTCTCTCCGGTTGCACTTGCTCCTCTTCCTCCTTCTCTTCCTTCCTCTTCACTCTTCCTGTGTCTCACACTTCCTGTCTGCTCCTGCTCCTCTGCCCCCCTCTGCTCTACCACCCCTCTCTCCCCTTGGCCTCCCAGGCTGCCTATCTGGTTGCTCCTGCTCCTCCTCGTCTGCTCCTCTCTCTCTCCCTGATCCCCCCCCCCCTCTCTCTCTCTGATCCTCTCTCTCTCTCTCTCTCTCTCTCTCTCTCTCTCTCTCTCTCTCTCTCTCTTTCTCCTTGGCAGTGGCTGCTCCTGCTACTGCTCTCCAGATTGAGACGACACGCGGCGGAGGGCCTGTGACCTTCATGGTGGCTCAGATCCGCGGCTGGCACTGATTTCTGATTTAGTGTCGATCCGCCGCGCTTGTCAGGGGCTGCGAGGTGCTTTCCATGCGGTAATAGAAAAGCTCAAGGGCAGCTGGAGAAGGGAGGAGGGAGAGGGATCGGTGGTGGTGGAGTGAGAGGGTTGAGGGGTGGGTGGGGATGGAGGGGAGGGGAGGGAAGGGGAGGGGAGGGGAGGGGAGGGGAGGGGAGGGGAGGGGAGGGGAGTGTGGATGAGGCTTGGATGTGTAACTATCTGTCGGCTATCTGAGCTGAGTTGGTCAGATGTACAGAGCAGGTTTTAGAGGGAGGGATGGTGAGGGGGAAGGAGGGTGTTTGTTGAAGGTAATGCTTAGAATCCACCCAAAAGAGATGTGGCCAGAGGAAGAAAGGGAAAGATGGAAAAGATGAGGGACAGAGGGAAAACAAGGATGATGAGAAAGAGACAAGAGACCCTATGAAACATGATGAAAGGAGATAGCAAAAAAACGATATATTATACTTTATTGTCTGCTTGCATAGAAACTTGCTTTGCATCGACAAACTTATACACGTAAGAAGAGGAGGGGGGAGAAGAAGACACCAGGAAACTAAGAGGAGAAAAAGGAGGAGGAGGAGGTTCAGGAGAGCAGGAGCCAGGGTCCAGAGACAAGGTGTCAAACATGACCAATGGAAGGAATCAGCAGGGGGGAGAACCCATGATACGAGAGCAACCAAACACTAACACTACTAACCACTAACAGAGGAGAGAGCAGAACAAAAGTGTGCCTCCTCCTCCCATCCCCTCCCCTCCCATCTCATTCCATCCACCCTGAAAGGAAAACAAATGGTTATGATGATGGAAAAGGAATTAAGCTGTAATTTAACAGAGAGCTGGCTACAGCATTCGATAAGAGGCACTCCCACACTGCGACTGCAGGGCCTTGTAGAGGAGAGAGGCTCATTCCTGACCAACACATCTCACTGTCCCTCCTGATCAGATAGTCACTGTGTCCTGCTTTATCTACTCAAGCTACTGCCTCCATACTGATCCCCACCATGCAGAGCTGCTTCTGAGCTCCCAATTGGATCTCATGATTGATATGAGGACTTCTCCGTTCTTTGTTTTTATTATGTATTACACAGTATTTATTCTTTATCATCCATATTCAGTCATTATTCAGAAATTGTCAATTGACCAAACGTTTTTTTGTTTTATTTATCTGTAACCCCTAATTGCATTACAGACATTTTGTATATATATGTTTTTTTTATTCAGCTCATAAATATCTTGTTGCTGTCACTTAATAACAGGTAGAATGTTGATTGTGATAAAACAAGCTAGATTCCAAATGAATGGCCATACAGGTGTAATGTAATAGCACTGTAATAACAAAGTTATATTCATACTGCTCAATAATATATATATCGGTAATGCTGGTATACAGTTAAATTGTGTGGTTATGAGTGGGTATGAGTGTGTTGATCTCTTTTACAGAGAGTGTGTGAGTCACTGGCTTATGATGCTATGTGCTCTGAGTCAGAAGATAAGAGCAGACTAGAGTACATGCATTACCACATTCAGCCCTCTGTCATTTTGATTTGTCACATGAGCATGACTGTAATTGCTGTGTACCCATCATCATAGGTTAATTATCCAACCCTGACCTATCACACATAGATACAGATACAGGCAAATGCACATGACACCAAACACACACACACACACACAC
The DNA here is from genome assembly GCF_951799395.1 of Argentina silus. Lineage (NCBI taxonomy): Eukaryota > Metazoa > Chordata > Actinopteri > Argentiniformes > Argentinidae > Argentina > Argentina silus. Next base: position 7,460,521 of record NC_139659.1, read on the forward strand.
ACACACACACACACACACACACACTCTCTCACACACACACACACACACACACACACACACACACACACACACACACACACATATATATATATACATACAAACTGTTCTTGTTTGGAATATAGCAGTGTTTTGTGGGTGTTGTATTGTGTTTGTGTGTGTCTCTCTCTCTCTCTCTTTCTCTCTCTCTCCATCTCTCTGTCTTTATGTGACCCAATGCTTAATTCATTTTCTCTTATGGATAGATAATGGGCAAAAAATCTAATATCTTAATTTGCATGTAATATAATTAAGACATTTTCAAATGATGACGGATGGGGGGAGCTCTGGGATGTCAGTCAGTCTCGTCAGAATGGAGCATCAGTCAGTCTCTCCACTTAAACAGGAATGAATAAAACCTTCAAATAGAATTCTTCACCACCATCTGGAACAACAATCATTAAGCTACTCGTAGAATCTGTCTGTCAAATGAAATTATGGCTCTCCTCCTTAAATCCATGCTTTCCCATGCTCAGATGCATAAGGTGCAGTCATGTACTTACAAGGGCTGCTAACTCTGTCCTTGTAGAGTTCTAGAATAGAACTCTGACAATAACACTGCAATTTGGAAATTTCCAGCAAATATCAACCAATATCTTCATATCCCTGTGTTACTTTCATGACACGGTACCAGAAAACACCTTCCTTTCTCATTCCATGTAGTGGTAGTGATAATGATAGACATCAGCAGAAAGGCAGACTACACATACGGTATTGTGCAACACTGCAGTATGTATTGTAGCTGGTTGGACTGTTAGTGGTTTTACTGTCTATCTAGTTTCAGGGTTAGGCCACAAAGTGCTGTTATCAATGTTTCTGTTGGCTGTTTGGTGTTGGCATTGTTGCATTAACAATATAGAATGTGATTTGGTAGTGTGTTATTGTTTAAACAGTGTCTATAGTGGTTGTGGTGATGTCTGAAGACTGCCAATAGTTGTATTTACACCTGCAGTGACATTTCTTTGTTGAAAAGGTAAAGTAATGAGGGTGGAACAATTCAGTCTTCCAATCTATGCATAAACATGTATACTAATGCATAAACACACACTCACACAAGCATTCAAAAGCAGTCTCTCACCCTTCCTTACACTGAAGCACAAACACAAACACGGACACAGACGCACACACGCGCGTATGTTCGCACGCACGCACACACACATAAACACACACACACACACACACACACACACACACACACACACACACACACATACACACACACACACACATACACACAGCCTGGGAAAATTAATGAGCTCTCATTCATAATCCGGGACAGAGAGAGCCATATTCACCCTTGGATGGTTTATTGACTGATTTCATTTATTTGTGTGAAATAAATAGGAGGTAAACATTGGCACGCTCCCACATTTTCCGCGACACACTCACTGCACAGCATTCTGGGAGAAATGATCCCACCAATGGCGGGGTCACTGATTGGCTCCCTCGTCAGTGTGTGACAAATTACCCAATGAGAAATGGGTTACCCATTTCCACAAACTAATTAACCTGGGTGATAGTGAAACAAATTATTACATTTATGTAATATTATTTCGCATCTGTCGCCAGGACTACGAAAATCTTTATCTCCATGCTTCCCCTCCCCCCTAATGTGATGCTCTGTGAATATAAACATATCCAAACATTAATACACACACACACACACACACACACACACACACACACACACACACACACACACACACACACACATACATACACAGGTACTCATATTGCTGTTGTGGGACAGTTTTTAGTATATTCCTTTGTTTTTAGGTATCTTCCCATTTCAGTCTGTATGATGGTCTACCATAGTAGACCAACAATAGAAAATGTGTTGATACAGTATACTGTATTAGGATATTAGTATTGAGAAAAGGTCACAAGGAGAGAAAAAACACAAGGTGTTGGCATCATCTCTGATTAGATAACATAAACAGCACTGTACTCAACTAGGTTATAACCGCCTGGTTGATCAACTCTGTTCAACTGTCTCTAACAGAAAAACCTATATAAGGCAACCTTCTGATGATGATGATGATGATGATGATGATGATGATGATTTAGGTCAAGTTTGCAGTAGGTCTATACTGAACCAAATAATGAATGAACGCATTACCAATTCTTCTTTCATGTAGGGGACACCTCTGTAGCCCTCCTCCTCCCATCCTCCACAGCTCCAACCAGACTTACTGTATTAAGCGCATAAGGTCATATAGATCAGTGGCTCTAACCCTCAGCCCGGGACCCTATAACACCTACCCATCGCTGGGGAGGAGAGGAGAGTTTAATGGCTCACTCTCTAGTTTGATGTCATGACAGTGCTGCTGTGTAAATGATGCAGCTGTACACGAGTCAGTGCTTGTCGCCGTTTTGTTGGAGAGATTATCCTCATGGACGTGCGTTGATACAGACGAGATTGCTCCAAGTCTCGGTTTGATAGATGAATCCATGATATACATTGGCATGACAAAACAAAATATAGGCCTGTACAATCAACGTTAACCACGCGGTAGTATCCATCAAATCTAAGGTCAACCCGTCAACGGGACGGAAGAGGGGGACTCAAGCGCGGTTGCATTTGCTTGACATATTTCGATAGATTTTTTGTTTTCAAAGCTGCATGACATTACAGGTATTTCTGTCATATGAGTTGAACATCTATATAAACATCTTCTCTGACATGTTTTGATTGGGTGGTCCTAGCGGAAATTCCATCATTGCAATGGTGAAATGCGTAGGCTACCATGTTGGCGCTGAATATTGGGAGGAGACGCTGTAGGCGTCTGCTCGTTGTTAGATTGATTTATATATTTTTATCGTTGGTTTTCGTGCCGTGTGCTATGTCGCTGCAGTCAGCGCGCACATCTCTGGTTGGATTCATGTCCGTGCGTCCCTATGCCAGATTTGAAGGATATACAAAAAAAACTACAGCCTACAGGCTTTGTTTTACTTTCTCTGGAGGGGCCACGTTGAAGAAAAGGAAGTTCATTCGTGATGTGACATATTGAAAATGATTTTATTTGTTCATTTACAGTCAATTGATATAAACATGTCCATGAAACGAAATGGTTGGTTCAGTATAAGATCAAACATTTAAGAAATTCAAATTTGATAATAAGCACAGACAATAATTTAGAACATATCACAAACTGACCAAATGGGAACAAGTCAAGAATGCTTCCTCTACACAAAACATCCTATATAACAGATTATAGTAAAGTCGATTTTCTTGTCTTATTTATAGTATGTCCTTAAATTTGTCTTGGCCAGCACATGCAGTCAAGTTCGTTTCCATGTTGTCGTGATTCCTGTGAGACACTCTCACGTTTCTTCCTCTTTTCCGTTGATAAACTTTATGCTTTCACAAAAACGTCCAAATGTCTGAAATCTGCATGTGCACTGCGCATGCCTAGTGCCCATCATGGTCTCATGCTGTGCAGCAGGTATTGAAAACTAATTTTCAGCTTTTTTACGGGTTTCGACTCAACCATTGGTCTGTGGAAAACTGTCAGAAACTCACCGATAGTAAATATCAGCTGTAGCCTATTATGATACAGACGAGGGCCGTGAAACCAACGAGTTAAATAAACAATTAGCCTAGATAAAACATAATCTAAATTATAATAATAGTTGATAGATAAATTCATTAATAAATACATAAATAATGTAATAAATAATGTTATCGATACATGCGAATTATTAAATAATAAATAGCCTAGGCCCTGTGCTACATATTTGACCATAACATATCAATCAATAGCCTTAAACTGAACGTTTTCCGTTTAAATTGATTGGTTTCCGTTGTTTTGATTGCCAGAATTGGTGAATATGCATGTTGTTCTGCGTTTTTGCTTGCATGGGGACATTCACATCCTGGTTTGGGGTTTTCCATTGTAGGCCTATACTGTTGGGTTGGATGTGTCCAACAACAACAACAAAAAAAGAATAGAGACGATGAAGCTAAAGAAAAGCGCATAACGTGGCACTTTTCGGTCGGTTAGACCTACTAAGTGAAACTCATGGATACTGTGTGCTCCAGCGCTTTGCGTCGCAGCGAGGCGATGCTGGTCCCTCTCCAGACGTCACTGTCCGGGGAATTACAGAGCTGGGGCGAGCCGTTCACGTTGTTCGGACCAGAGAGGGAGGCTTGCACCATCCCGGGGAAAGTAGGCTGATAGAGGTGTGACTGAAGCCCAGAACCGTTCGAGGACATGTTGGATAGACCCATGGAGTTGGTAGGCGGCCCGCCGATGCTGCACTGGGACAGCGACTGCATCTGTTGACGGCCCATAGGGAGCTGGAGCTGGGAGACACCGGGCATCCCTGCCGCGGCCCAGCGGGTGTCGTTGGCGTGGAAAGAGCACAGGCTGTCGTTCATGGCTGCGGCAGCCGCGGCGGCAGAGGGGAACTGTTGTAAGCCGTGAGGGTGGGTCGGCAACAGAGTCCCCGGAGAACGGAAAACGTTTGTGGTCTTCTTGCGTTTCTTCCACTTGGCGCGTCGGTTCTGGAACCAAACCTGGCGGCAGAAGAAGAGAGCTATGTTAGGAACAGTGTCATCATACACACTGGGCTTCTGCTTTAGGCCTGCATATTCACATTTCTAGATATTTAGATAGGCCTTACTTAAATTTGGCCTGAAATTCGCTCAAATAATAATTGTGATGAATGTCATGATATGTCATGAGGCAAACAATTGTTGGAATTCCAATTCACATAGCTCTGGATGTAGCGTAATAAACAATAGAACGTTAGAACCCTTTCCCTTACAATGTGTGTCATTTTATTATTGAAAGAAAAATGTGCCTGCATTTTTTAGGCTCCCAACATTTAATTTGTGCATTTACTCTTTCAATGCTCATGAAATTGACATTAACACAACCTTTGCAAAACAACAATATGAAAGCCTATATTTTAAGGGGTTATTGATATGAGCAGTCTTCGGTTGTAAATGGCACTCGCAGTATTTATTCCGCAGGTCCTTGAGAGTTTATATATAGATCTCATAGTAACCAAGCGCCGATGATTAATGTGAAGATTTGGTTGAGAAACTGGGGCGTCGTATTAAGAGCCCCAATCTCACTCTCTCTCTCCCTCCCCGTGTAGCCATCCGTGAAATCCGGCCTCAAATGCATTACACTTCAAAGGAAAGAAAATGCAATTTCTCATTCCGTTTAAAAGACAGAGTATACTTTCAGCGCGTCCGCCATTAAGACGTGGAACCCTGACAGGCCCATTTCACAAGAGAACATCGCGCGCTGCGCCTCTCATTCGAAACATTGGACTTATTTTTTTTTACCCGGTGGCCAGTATTATCATTGGCGATGAGCTTTAACGGTCTTCATTTTGCTAATTCTTATTTTATGTTAATAACATATTGAAACAGAATTGAACCATGCAATAATGATGATTAGCATGGTTATTATTTCACATGTGAACGATTCATATAAATTTTTCATTTCTAGTTAATAAGCCCTCATCGCAATAAATACATCTGAAATTGGTTGATAATAATGGCATTTGGTTATATTGGTTGGTTATATTATAGGCTACTGAAATTGCTATTCATGCATAGGCCTATAGAACGATCATACATCAGATGTGGACCAAAAATAAATGCAATGTCGAGCTATTCTTGAATTAATCTCGTTCGCTATTTTGGCAAGCCATGGAATGCGACGGACAAAAAAGTCAGCATTACCATTGGTCAATTTATCTCCATGCTATGTCAACTATATCAATATATGAAAAATATTAATATGAAAGTAATTACAGTAGCCTAAGTAATAAAAAGCATTTAATTGTAGGGGGTATAATAAAGCTCGAATCATCATTTCCATTCCCATTACGCATGACAACGCACGAATAGGCCTGCACTCCTATTTGAAAATTAAACGAAACATTATTAGATTTTGAAGATCAAAGTTATGGCCTAATAAAATACCCCTTAGCCTACTATTTCATTTTGCTCAGTCACAGTTTTATTTCATGCACTGTCCTTCAGGACACATTTGTTTACAATGCGTTAAACCTATAATTCAGGCATGTAATAGTGAAATGTTTATTTTTAGCACAAAGTATAATATTTGACAATGTGACAACGTCTTGATGGTAATGCTCATGACATTGCAGTGGAAGTGCAAATTTTAAGGGTGCAAATATTGTTGTTGAGGCTATTTAATCTATTTTCAAATAACTATTTTTTTTCTAATTCTAATTCCATCAGGTAGTTTCTATAGCTCATCTGTTAATATTATTTTTCTTGTCCTCCGTTCAGAATTCTAAGTCTATGGTAAGCACAGTAACAAAGCCTTATTTTTCGCTTAATTTTCGAGTCACATAAAACTCTGTTTTTATGCGAATCGGCTGACAGCTTGCATTGCTTTCCATCTAAATTTTCAGCACCATGGAGAGCTCTCTATCGCAGTTTAGAAGATAAATGTGTTGTAATTTACTTTACGAACCGAAATATGACCAAAGAAAAGTATAGGCCTATGTGCTAGATATTAAGCCTACTGTTTAACACAATCAGACATGTGGTTGTGTCGAGAGTAAACAACAAGGCGTGGTTTCATTGCAGGATATGATTTAACTTCTAATTAAATTCGAGGTTTTGATTATGATACAATTCTTAATGGGTAAGAATATTATTTTCACTCAATATGATGCACATGCTAGGCTATTTCGACACTTTCGATACACATCTCAGACATTCGTAAGACTTGCTATGCCAATCGTGTATAGGCCTAAACTCTTTAGACAGTAGGCTACATGAGATATTTTCATTTCATTCTGAGTAGGCTAGTTTGAAAAACGTGGGCTTTATATTGCCCTTCTAGGCCGTGACTATTTAATTAATTTGTTTACCTTTTTTGTATTGTGTGACAGGGTGAAAGTATTAGGCTATACAGTAGCATTGTTTTGCGACCTACAGCTAAATTAACACATATGTTCTACCTTTATTAGAACATGTGTTATGTTTTGAGTTGTTCTTAATACACGCTAACACCAACTTTACCTGCACACGAGATTCCGTTAGACCGATCCGTAGGGCCAGTTCCTCTCGCATGAAGATGTCTGGGTAATGCGTTTTGGCGAAGCTGCGCTCCAGTTCGTTAAGTTGGGCCGGAGTGAACCGGGTCCGGTGCCGCTTCTGTTTCTGGCTTGGCTGACTGCTTGACTGGTTAGGATTATTCTGCTGCTGTTTCTCCTGCTCTTTAGTGTTGACCACTACACCGGAAGGGTTGGATCCACCATTGTTGATATCGTCTCCCGGGAGCATTGTCGCCCCTTCCACGTTATCGGAGACTGGAGCTAACTCGCCAGAGTGGCCTGGGTCAGGTCCCCCACCGCCGAGCCTACACTTCAGAGCCTCCCTGTGCCCCAGAAGCTCCGCCGCGGCATCCTTCATCCCTGGATAGACAGAGCATTGTGTGAGATTTTAAAGTACATATTACATTAACTTTCCCTGTATAATAAGAAAAAGGACAATGCATATATATCGAAGAACATAATTATATGTGGCTTTTGAAAGTGTCACAAAACTGTGGCAATAGTATATAGTTTGTCATGAATGCAGAGAGTTTATCAAACATTTGTCATTTTACAAACTGCTCTCTAAAACACTGAACATGCTTAAAATTCAACCACCGAGAACATTACATAGAAAATAAGCCAAAGAGTAAATGCATTTTACTAACAAGCACACAATAGCATACACACGATGTAATCTCCCCCTTTAAATGTACTTAATTCCATTCGATCACATCAATATCTTTGAAAACGGTTAAATCAAATTACGCAGTAATATAATAATAATAATTACTTTTTCAATGAATTAGCTCACTTAAATCATATTAAGACAAAACAAGAAACAAATTGTCAATTTTCTCTGGTTGATTTAGATTAGAAGTGCCTCCAGCTTACAGTAGAGTTGAAGACCGGAGTTTGGTGATGATAACTCACCGAGGCGAGCATCCAGGAGGTCGGCATGCGATAGCATTGCGCACCGCTCCAGGGCGAAATGCTATTCCAAAAAAATCTCTATGACTTTAACCTATTTAAAAAATATATATAGCCTAAATGAAAGCAAATTCGGTTTGTGGTTAAAAAGGAGGTTCCTTGCATTATAATGTCCTTTAGAGAAACGGGGAGGCGCTTAACAACTGAATGAACCCATGAGCTTCTTCAAACGAGGACCAATCAGAATTGAAGCCCGAGATTTGTCAGCCACCTCGAAACCCCCGCGAGCCAGCCACTCAAAATCTCCTATCCAGCCACATTCACGAGTTCATTTCTCCTCATTTCTGTAATTGGGTTTGATTTCAACTCCAAATTATGTCCAATAAAATCACCTGATTTAATATCTGTGAAAGCTTCGACCCATTTGAGAAACTCTTGATCACCGTAATATTTGTTTAATTGTGCGTGCTGTTTCTGCCTCTTTCTGCATAATATAGGCCTATTGGGCCCTAGCTTTGAACAACGTCCGATTTGTGCACATTAAGACCCTATGGCAAAAAACACTATTTTCATAAATAGTGAGATTGCATTTTACACTATACGCGTATAAAACCCTTGTTAAGAGGTCGTTTACACTTTGAGTCTATAAGTGGGTCAGGGGTTTACGTTTTCATAGCACGGCCTTTTCTCTTTTTTACCCTGCAATGACCGTGGATATTTTTAGTTACCCCATGACATTTTCAAACCCTTTAAAACGTGTCCAAGTACTGCATTTTTCAGTTGAAGTGAACCTCTTCTAATGTCCCTGATTTCCCAGTCAGCCAACAACAAAGTTTAGATTAGCGATATATTTCTAACCAGAGTAATTTTCAAGATCATTAGGCTTTTATGTAATTAGTGCCAAATCTATAAGCTTTTTATTACGATTATTAGAGCAAAATCAGTATAAATTAGTGGTGATTTACTACTGTTTAGGCTCGACTGTCACGCCAGGAGGGACTTATTGTAAATGATATGTGAGCAAATTAAGTGCATAATTTGGCGGAAAGTGGAAACTGAGTTGTGGTTGAACATGAGCTGTGACTGTTTCCCTTTGATAAAGGGAGACGGCGGATACCCCCACAAGGCGTGGAGTGTAAACTGTCGCACTAGAACAGATACACACGCACACATAATCATGCTTTAAACACTTTGAGCTGGCCAATTGCTTCCATGGTATTGATTTTTCATCCAATCTGCCCAAATTAAGGTTATTCATTTCATGTCAGACAAAGCAGGTAAACAGGTCTCTAATGTAGTCAGTAAATAAACCACCATTACACCAATTAGCACAAATGCTTCTTGTCACACACCAAGTTCCCAAAATATATAAGGACAACATAGCCAACAGACTCGAGACAGCTGTTGGAACCTTTTGTGAGAGCTAGTTCATTTGTTATGGAGTGAATGGTGCCTTTTTTAAAGTCGCACAAAGGACGCGTCCGAGCGTAAACTTGGGGCACTTTTGGGTCCTTTCTCAGTCTATCCCAGGTTCAATTGGTTCTGCTCATCTTTTATTTGTTGGCAATCTGGTGGCACGACCAACCGAAAACGCGAGAGAATCTGGGACACTCCAGGGTCAGTGGCAATCCCTCACGCGCTAGCCACGGTAACTTATTATGCTAGCGACTGAAAATGAGGAAAGAGGGAAGAGTGCGGATTCAATTTGGAAACAATTGTCCGCGCGCCGCGTTTTCATCCGAAATGTCAGAGAACGTGCAACGCTGGAGTCGAGTATGAGTGCGTAATTCAAGTCAAGATGTCCGGGTTTGTTGTTATTTTTCCACCATTTATTCGAAGGACATGATATATACAGCATCAACATGATATAAACATAATATCATTATGATATTATTTGATATGTTAGCATTGTATCTGTGTCAGTTTAGCCTGTCTTGCGTTGTGCGCTGAAACCATAACGATCATTTAAAATCATTACATTGTTTGGTCTTCTCCGCTCGGTCAGAACGGCACCATTGCGCAGTGATTGATTGCGCGCTTCATTTTACGACTTTTCAATAGCTCACGGCTTTTATAGCTGTACAAACAAAAGTGAATGACTCCTCTCGTGGCGCCAGGTCATATTTAACCTGGGAAACGACGAGGCAGACATATAGCACTCCAATGAGAATACAACTGCACTTTCAGGGATATATCTCACAAGAAATAAAAACATGAATGAAAATTCAGCCTTTGTGCTGAACATGTCCCTATTAAATTGCCTGATCTTTGAGATATCTTGTCTGATCTTTATACAGTGCAGTAAAGGGCAAACGTAAGGCTTTTTCAAGGCAGATGAAGTGATTTTTCCCTAATAAATAGGTTTTAGATTGTTGCACACAGACAGAAGAGGAAGACAACAGACTGCCTGAGAACACATTGGCTTCCTCTAATACAATTCATTCACCTAGTTTACCTCGTACAATACCTATAGATTTAATCTATCAATGTCAATACCTGCTGTAGAACTAAGCATGCAAGGATTTCAAGCTTTATTTGAGAAACGTGGAGTAAAATAAAACATTGCATTAAATTAATTTGAGGGCAGAAAGGTAACCGTTGGCGCAACAAAACGTCCTCAGTTTTACTATTCTACACTCCTCGAAAGGGTGCAAGTACCATGTGCATTGCCCCAAGTATGCTATATGGGATGATAATAATAATAATAATAATAATAATAATAATAATAATAATAATAATAATAATAAACATATATATCTCACTATTATTGTTATCATTATTATTAATAACAATAACAATAACAACAACAACACACATGATAATAATGGGCCCAATAATACTTCTACTATGACTACTACTACTACTACTACTACCACTACTACTACTACTACTACTAATAATAATAATAATAATAATAATAATAATAATAACAACATGTATGATGATAATAGTAATAGGACTGGTGATAATAATAATAACAATAATAACCATAATAATAATAATAATAATAATAATAATAATAGGCATAATGGATCATTAATGGATCTAAATCTGCCAGAAACATTTTTTTCATGGAATTGTTACGTTTACTACGAGTCACTTTCAGTAGTGTATATCTATTTAATCTTGGACAAATACAGTCAATGTACTGCAATTTAATAATGTATTATCATAATACTATAATAATAATAATAATTATTTTTATTATTTTTATTATTATCATTAGCATTATTATCGTTATTATTATTATTATTATTATTATTATTATTATTATTATTATTATTATTAATATTATTATTTATGTGCTTTGAAGAATACTGGTTCTCTGTGAGCACTGTTTATATTCCAAACAAAAGTGAAGAAATCAAACAATCTGTGTGTGCGTGTGTGTGTGTGTGTTTTTGTGTTTGTGTGTGTCAGATGAAGGTCCTCGTTTCACTGAATTGAAAAGGCTGTAATTAGGGTAAACAAGGACCAAAGCACAGTCGCATCTCTCTCAGGCAGAGAGATCCCGATAACAAGCCCACATCAATCTTACCCAGCGTATAAATAAAAATAGACAAACAAACAAATTCGCCACCAGCAAGTTAATGCGGCGCATCTGAGTGGAAAGTAGACATTTTCACGCGCTCTGGAGATGAGGAGTGACTTTTAATAAAAGCACAAGAAAAACAAATGTAATTCTATACGCAGTATTGGAGCTGGAGATTTCCAGTGCACTTCTTTCCACGGGGGGCCTTGCCTTGGGTATTCATTCAAGAGTTACATAGAGATTCCTTGCCTTTGACCGTCATCATCGTGTGCCCTTCAATCTCCCGTGTGCATTATTTTCTCGGGCCATGGCGTGGAGAAATAGGCCAATACATGGATGATTTTTGTTGACTTCCCCCCCCCCCACCCCCCTCAAAGTCCACGGCTGAATTTCGTCGGGCGTCTGTATTCACTCAATTAGAGAATTCTAAAGAGAAAATCGATCTTCCATCTGCAGAAATGCCAGTTTAACAAATTAGATTCTTGTTTCGTGCAGGTGATTTGGTGACAGTCGGGGAATTAGAAGTAATAAGTTGTTGTGTTTGAGCTCTGGGGAGAGGAGAGGCGAGATGCGTGGTGTGCAGCGCGCCAAAGCGTGTGCGCTACATCCATCAGGTGCGTCGCCGCGTCCTTCGGCCACACATCCAGGTAGCGCCCGCCGCCGCATCTCATGCCTCAATTAGCACCACTGCCCTCTGTGTGGACTCGATTAGACCGTGATTTATCCGAAAGAAATATAATTATGGTTCCAAATAAAATAATCAGCATTGAAGAGCGATTTCCTTAACGAGATGGAGCGGTTGGATGTCACGGAGTAGCGGCGCCTCATTAGGGCAGTAATGAGACTTCGGGGTGATCCCGATAATTATCGAAATCTGTAAAATAAGGATCAAGCCAAATGTAACCTTAATTTGTCTGGTCAGTGAGGGTTTTAAAAAAACATATATAATATCATAACGCCACTAAGTGTAGGCTACATGATTGAACATAAGTAAAATAACAGGCCGCAGCCCACCTACCTAAAACTGATTTATGGAGATTACCAAAATGCAATGATATTATTAGGCTCAAACTGATCACAATAGGCTATGGCCTAACATGAGATATTTGTCACGCTGTTCCTCAGACATAATTTAAATAGGCTATGGCACAACATTATCAGCAAACAATAACGCATAAGCCTTTATTTATAGTCTGTTGAAATAACTTCCCTCATTCCCTTGGAAATTACGATGACTTATTTGTCGATTGAACACCATTTAATCTTGGCTCGTTGGGCCTAAACAACATTCCAGGTAGGCCAACAAAAATCATATATACTGAAATGTATGCACTCACTGCAATGTAAGTCGCTTTGGATAAAAGCGTGAGCTAAATGGCATATATATTATTATTCAGTTATTGATGGCAGCGTTTATGGCACATTGCTGCATAGACATTGACCAGGAGGTTGGTGGTCCTCATTCTTACCCCTGAGGCTTCATGATAGAACCAAGACCATATTTCTCTCCAACCCCTGCTTAACACATACTCTCTCTCTCTCTCTCTCTCTCTCACACACACACACACACACACAGGCTTCCGAGATTATGGCGTAGGCAGAGATGCTCCTGTCCCATTGTCACATCCATTTGGGTTTCTTCGCCTCTCCTGCATAATGAGCTGATCCCTTCTTTTGTTTTGTTTTACTATTGCTGTCATCTCAAATTTAAACTATTCAATTAGTAAATTAAACTATTGTAAACTACAGTATAAAGCAGTTCCCAGATGGATGTCGGGGGACTCAGGTGCAGTCTTTACTCCATACCACAGTATGGTGAAACCCTTCCAGAATTCTCTGTGACCATTTCAAATCAAACCCAATATTCTAGTCAAACCCAAATATGTGAAATGTCAAGAGATTGCATCGTAACTCATTGGCCCAGTTTCTGCCTGTGGTTGAATGTTATAGAACATAATGCAACTACATTATTCTAAAAATGTGGATATGCACAATGGACTGTGCCAATGATGTGATTTGAGTTGTAAAAACAGAAGCATAACACTTGAGTTGTCGTTCTAAACCAGTGACTCCCAGACCAAAGGTAAACAATGCAGATAAAGTACACTTTGCAGCTGTCAAAGAAACTAACAAACTCCGATTGTAAAGAAAAAAAGAATGTTTATTTCATGCTTTTGAGATTGTACACACATCTTAATGTGTGTTAAGATCAGGTGGCACATCGTTCTGAAATGTAGAATTAAATGGAAATAAAAAGAGAAAAAATGCTGTGAATGATTCAGTTTGCATCTATGCTTCCAAACAAGCCAATGCGAATGGAATGGACATTTAAGCAAGTAGTGCATTTCAGTGTGAGAACTTTATCCTTCAAGGTTCACTGAGTCCAGCATGGTTCTGGCCTCTTTGTACTCCTCTGATTCAGCCAAGTCTTCTTCAGTTTCCTAAAAATGACACAGAAACACACATATTTTAGTTTGAATAATCTATGTATTATGGGTGACTGAGTACCTTTAAAATTAAAAGCATATTCTGTTGGCAAAAATATGAGGTATTGTCTCATACTGATATCAGTAATATTCCTGCAATCAAGAAAAAAACAGGTCAATTCCACCTGCATGTTCAGTACACATCTAAATCAAATATCCACCCAACTGTAATACAAAATCCCTTTTCCTCACCCAGCCCATTTCAATCAAATGAACATTTACATTAACAATCACTGTAGGAGATGCAGTTTCACCAACGACAGCAGGAATGTTTAAACTCAATGCAGAGGAGCGATCATGTGGGTCTGTCTGTGTAATATATGTGCTAATCGAGGGCTGGTGAGTTACTATGGTGGCCACCGCAGTGACAGCACTGCTAACGAACTGTGATGAGCCGGCATGCATGTGAAAGAGAGAGTGTGTGTGTGTGTATGTGTGTGAAGAAGTACTGTATGCATGTCTGCGTAAGGGTTGGGTGCATGTGTTTAGTGTGTCTGTGTGTGTGTGTGGACGGTCAAAGGGGAGAGGTGGGCGATGGGAATGGGATGAGGACGTGTATCTCAGAAAGGTGACAGCTGCCTGACTTGGGCTCTGTGTTAATTGTGAGGACCCTGAGACATTCATGCGTGTGAGCCTTTCCCCCCCTCTTACTTCCTACATCAGTCTTTTGAGAGTGTGTCACTACGGACAGACATACATAGCTGATTGGCAGGCAGCCAGACTGTAACAGGGGGTTTAACCACATCTCAAAGCATGATTATGTCCTATTAACGATAGTCCTATTAATATAAATCTACTCCTAACATTTAGCATGTGATCCAGAGGTATGCAGTCAATTGAGGAGTCGTCCACCCAGCCCTTGGAAGATGCGTGTATGCAATGTACTAATGTAACCAGAGCATTGTTAGTAAACAACTGGCGAGTACAGTGAGGCATGTGTTTACTAGTATCTGGAGAAGGTCTGCATGTGCAATGGCCAGGCGCCGGTGACATTCTGGGACCATCATCTTGGACTCCGCCAATACCTCCAGCTGCAACCATACACAGAGAGAGAGTGTTACCATCGTCTGCATCAATCATCATCATCATCATCACCAGCAAAGTTCAGTTCCATAGAGCCATTTACAAATTCAGAGGTCAACACCACCTTAATAACTTACTAGGCCTGCTTAGAAATATACAGTGCACTGTGTACGTAATGGGACAGTGAAGCATGTTTTCTTCTTTTGGCTCTATACTCCAAAAGTTTAGATTTGAAATCAAACAATTACTGTTATTAATGGGACAATTGGCTTGACAGGGGTTTCTGGTTAGTCAGTTTGAAACATCATTAAAAAGACACTAGTGAGCTCAGCAAAAAGGTGAGCTCTGCAAAAAGGATGGTCAGGCTAGTTTGCTAAAAAAAAAAAAAAAAAAAAAGCCTGCAGAGGTCTGGAAAAAGGTCTTGTGGAGAGAAAAGACTAAAATGATCATGTACCAGAGTGATTGCAAAAGGAAAGTTTGGAGAAAAAAGGATCTGCCCAAGATTTACAGCATACCACCTCATCTGTGAAACATGGTGGAGGGGGTGTTAATGTTAGGTTGGTATTAACGTTAGTGTTAATGCATGTAAAGCTGCCACTAGAACTGGCTAACTTGTCTTAATTGATGATGTAACTGCTGATGGCAGTAGCAGAATGTATTCTGAAGTGTAAACAGTGAAACATCTGCTCGAGTACAAGCAAATGCCTCTAAATTCAGTAGATGGCACTTTATCAGCAAGACAATGACCCAAAACATACTGCCATAGCAACTAGGGAGTTCTTCAGTTCTTCAGTCAAGAACTTCAGTCAAGATCTTGACTGAAGATGGCTGCAATACAGGCCTGGCAGAGCATCACCAGAGAAGTTACCTAGAGTCTGGTGGGGTCAATGGGTCGCAGCCTTCAGGCAGTTATTGCATGCAAAGGATTGTCGACCAAATACTAAGCCTGAGTGCTTAATTTGGACATTATATTAATCTTTCCCATTACTTTAGGCGCCCTGAAAAAAGAGAGAACAATGTATAAAAAGTGTTTCTGAATGGTGAAACCAACATGTTAAAAAAGACCCTTAACAAATAAAAGCTGACAATTGATACTTTAACCTCATAGTAATTGTTTGATTTAAAATCCAAACTTTTGGAGAGCCAAAAGAAGAAAAATGCTTTACTGTCCCATTACTTACGCAGGGCACTGTAGGTTACAATCCTGTATTCAAAACATAGATAAAATGTCGTCAAGGGCTTGTTTCCCGGGCATTTTCCTGAATTTAAGACGATGTTCAAATTAGAATCTCCATTGACAGTGCTTTCTAGTCCAGGTCAGGATTAGGCTCAATCTGGGTCCAGGAAACTGCTCCAGCCAAATCCTGGACAAAATCACCTGTAAAATGCTTTTTAGTCTGGCAGTAAACTTAATCTAGGTCTGGGAAACCAGTCCATATTGTTTCTCTCAGCGAGCTTTTCAGTACAGGTCAACCGCGTTTCAGAATTTAGTATGAGTTATGTGCAGTTCCTGGCAATATGTGCTGGGTATCCCACATATGCTGTGCTATGGTTAACATCTCACAACAAGCTTGCTGCGTGAAAAATGTTATTGAGTTATTGATCGGGCAGGGAGTTGGGCAGCGGGGGACCTCTTCACTCTGACTGCACACCTGGGCGGAGTGGAAAGGCCCAGAGCAGGAGGTATGGTGATCAAGCGTAGAGAGGTATTACTACGCCTGGAGTGAAACTATGTTAAAGCCTGGGTCGCTCTCACAGGCAGAGCAAATGTGGAATTCCCCTGACTGGCACCCTAAAGAGCGGAGAGGACTCAGCTAACACTGTCAGACACACCTAACTCACAACAGACTCTTCCTTAACGATTCCAGCAGTGAGGTGGAGAGATGCACACATACACATATAACATGCAAAGACACACACACACACACACACACACACACACACACACACACACACACACACACACACACACACACACACACACACACACACACACACACACACACACACACACACACACACACACACACACACACACACACACACACACACACACACACACACACACACACCTAAAAACTCACAAGGTGAGCCAGACTGAGTAGAGAGGTGGTAAAACCAGAGAAAGGTCACTGTGCCCTCCCAGAGCAGTGGAATGATCCCATCAGCACAGGATAAAGATGACACTTAGAGCGTATTGATTCCATTAAAATAAAAACCTCTAATCCATCCTGCCTCCAACCTCTCATCTCCAACCATAATCCATCTGGCCTCCCAATCCCACAATTTAACATCAGCCTACCCTCCTCACCATCCTGGCCCACTCATCTCTGAATGAACAAACAAACCAATGAGCCAACCAGAAAAATAGAACTGCTCTGGGGAGAACAACCAACGCTGCTACCCGGCTACTCTGTTGTTACTTCAACCAACAGTTCACTCGTTATTAAGATAACAAACATACGTAAAAGAGAAGAAATTGCATGTTCTACAAGAGCTGTAATATCCCTTCTAAATGTATATTCAAGAGAAGAGAAGAGGCCTTATACAAATAAAACAACGGTGAGGCGTAGCAGACAGGCGAGTAACACCACTATGGGGAGTTATCTTCTTGACCCTCTCATTGTCCTGTCAATGGACACAAAGATGGAAAGAGTGAGAGAGATACAGAGGGGGAGGGAGGGAGAGAGAAAGAAAGAGAGATATGGGCCAGCGATTTGTTAGCGGCACTAAATTACCAGCATGTGTCAGTAATTATCAAACTCCACAGAAAGTTACATAATGTCATTAAATCCTCATGGGCAAATTACAAAATCACTAATGATTCCCCTCAAAACCTAATTCTTCATAATCATCCTGGACTGACCTCATTATGAATGTAGCAGGGCTCCACACATTATCTGTACTGTAAAATTCTCTCTCTGAGAAAAAATAAATAAATAAATAAAAATTATCAGTGGCTTGTTAAAGTACACTGGAAAGGAAAAAGCTCTCACTTTTTTAATGAAAGTAAGAGATAATATATTCATAAAGAAAAACATTTGAGTTGAGTTAAAGGTACAATATGGAAGTTCAAACATTTTTATTCAGATTTTTGTCTTAGTTGACTATGGTTATCATACTCATAATATTAATCAATTTATTGCCTCATTAAACCAGACAATCGTTAGTTTTAGGCTAATAAACTTTGACAAAATAGGATGATGCTCATGTACATGGGGAGGTCCAATCTGTCCAATTAGGTTATTTCTGGACATTATTTTGGACTATTTAGGCAACCCTTTTTGGCTCAAGATCACCACCAGTGGCAAAATCTTTTGTAACTTTTTTTAATGAGATGTCAGTGTCCACCTCCTTCATTTGAGGACAGCTTAAGCATTAGGCATAAAAAGGCATCCTTCCCTTGGAATACATATTTTTCACCCCTCTCATTTCACCTACCTGTTTCTTAATGACATATTCGTCTCCTGCCTCTGCTTTCAGGCGCTCAATCTTCTCCTCCTGTTGCTTGGCCTCCTTAATGTACATACCTTCATCCTTCGCCAGCCTGCAGAAGACAAGAAAAGAACGAAAATTCAACGGCTAGTTCAACCAGCAAAGAAGAAAGAGTAAGAAGTCATCTTGAAATTTTGTTGACAAAAAGAGAAAGACAGAAAAGCATCATCTCTGAGGAAAACTTAACCAAGCCCTCTGATCTCTGTTCACTGCTTTTCCAATCTGACCTCTCATATTAATCATGACTGCTTAACCATCCTCATCAGCTTCAAAATTGGCTCTAACCAAGACCCTAACCACTTCACTGCAATACTCCCCCGGTCGTATAATAGAATGTGTTCTCAATTAGGCCTCTTTAAAATAGAGGTAAGTAGAATGTGTTCTAAATCAACTCATCTGTGAAATAAAGATAAATTAATTAATTAATAACCTCTCCTGCCATTATAATATGTGTTTTCGATCAACTAACAAGGCCATTTTTCAGGCGTGTTACTGCCGGAATAAATCTGAGGTCTGTCTGTGTGTTCGTTAGCTGTGGATGTACAGCGTCTTCAGCCCCTGCCTGATCACCACGCTCATCTGACTCCTATCTCCATTTATCTGCCACTTTTAGCCTCCTCTCCGACAGAACACACACACACACACACACACACACACACACACACACACACACACACACACACACACACACACACACACACACACACACACACACACACACACACACACACACACACACACACACACCTAGCCCTTTCTAGGATTAATTGATCATCAATTTAGTCCCTAATTTGGACCAAGTCAGGTGGTAAATGGGCCACTTTTCCTTGATTGTTAGTGAAAATGGGCTCGAGTACATTGATAAATTTTGATTATTTATCAATTACGGGCCAAATGGAACTAAATCTATTAAATAAATTCCGACCCTGATTGGCATAATGGAGTTTGAAAATATCGCTATTGATAATGATTCCCGACTAATAGTCTTTTTCCGGCTGCGCTTGCTTGTCGGGACGACGACACAAAATTCATTTTTCATAAAATCAGCTGCGTGCGTGTGAGTGAGTGATCCTTCATTAATCAGCCACATTACCAGAGACCCTTCCCTCAGTGTTGCACAGTGCCTTGCTTAGCCGAGGAAGCCAACAGCACTCTGTCATATTTTACGTCAATTACTGCTCATTTTAATGCATTCCATCAAGGCGCTTTTAAACGGGCACCATATGCAATCGCCGCGCCCTCCTTCCTCTCTCAGGCTTTACATAGAATGAGTGATGTCACCGCTGAGATTGTTTAGAGGAATAGAAGGTAGCGAGGAGGGGGTTTGCAATAATTTGAATAAAACTGAAGGACAGTCTAATAACAAAATGTCCATTCCCCCCTCCAGTACTGATGTTAATTTCTTATTTCTCTCAGACTAGGAGGTGTGTGAATGAGGGGTGGGGTCGTGGCTGGTTTTAAATAGACCTGCCACCCTGGGCTTAATGGAAAAGGCATCTCTCTGGAAAATAGAAAAAAAAGGGAATTAGAGCCAGCCGACACACACATTCGGCCGCCTCCTCTAGCACTGTATTTTTGAGCCACGACGCAGCCTGTGCCAGGGCCCGAATGACAAAGGCAAATTACTGTTGTCATTTTATTAAGGGCATCCGCCTCGCTAGGGCAGAGAGGCACTGACTGGAATGTGCAAAGCCACTAGAAAGAGGCCTGACTGGGAGAGCAGGCAGGTTCTTCTGTGCTCTCTAAAAACAGAGACAGAGAAGGGGAGAAGAGGGGGCAGGGGGAGACACAGGAAGAGGGAGGGACGACCAACAAAGAGAGGTACACAAGATAAAGAGACAGAGAGCACATGACAGTCTGTTTCATATGACTCTGAACTGAGGGCTGAAGGGTCCAGAGCAGTACAGTACAGTCAAGTCATGCTATTGGCCAGGTAAGCCAAATGGTAATGGATAGCCCCTTGTTTAGTATGCTTGGCTTGCTTTTTGGGGGTCTATGGTTGGGTGTTAATTCATATTGTTTGTATCGTATTTATTGTTTATATTGTTCTTGTTGTAACGCAATGTGAGACAATTGTCATTGTAAAAAGTGCTATACAAATACATTCGATTGATTAATTGATTGAAGGCATATTAAATCCCTAAAAATCTAATGAATTAGACCTATTCTAAATGGGGCGAATAGGAAAGAATAAGAATTAAGACATCTCAATCTAGGTCTTTCAACCAGTTGATAAAGCATCACTATCATTACACTCGGCCTGAGTTTTTCCACTGCATTAACCACCTTCTCTGTGACATCATCCTATGAGGGATATTCAACCAGCCACCACCATTACCCACTCTAATCAGGGAGCCAGTTAGTAATCTGACCTTAATCAAAACACAATCGATACAGCATTACACAAAGGCCAATGAGAGAGGTGGACCAGGGGAATGTTGAGAGAGAAACATCCACAGGCCTACTTCTCTTTTACAGTTAGGTACATTTTCCCATTACGATATCCAATTTTATGAACTGTTACCTAAAGAACCTATTACATAGCTATCATGCATGTTCACATGAATGCAGCAACATTCTTCTTTCCCTTCTATTAAAAGAATAAATAACAAAGATATCCCATCCAGGCTTACATTCCTAGTTACAGGTCAGACCAAACCGGAAAGGAAAGCTTAGATAAGAAATCCAAGAGTGATTCAACCTTAACATCACTGCTAAAGAATGTTCACCTGCACATATGTTGAACTGTATATGTTGGACTCTCAATGGAGGGAACAGCCTCCCATGGAATACATTTTACATGTCAATCACCTAAAAGCAGTTGCCTTGATAATGTCGAACATTTTTGCTCCAACCCACTCCATCTATAGCAGACTCCTGATAGGTGCAACGCTTCAGAATGCAGTGCATGCAGTTATCCAAACCAATTAAAAGTAATGTGTCATGTCATCCCCGTCCATGCACCCCATTTACCGCAATATGGAATGCACGAGTTAACTCATTGTAGCTTACACCAAAACCAAAGGCAGGAATGACAATACAGAAAACAATCCTCCTAGCAAGGCCAGCTAGCTAGCATGTAGCCACTGCTGTTTGTTCAAAGGGCTAGCTAGCTATATCTAGCTGATGTTAGCTAGAATGGTCAGGACCAGTAGTATACTAGAATATTATACATATTTGATGTTAATGTTTGCTTATGTTTGATAAACAGAATACAAATGACAGACGCACGCATGCACGAATTTATGTCAGGAAGCGCTAACAACATTAATGAATAGCATCTCACTAGCTTAGCTAGCTAGCTACAAACAACACTATTAAACACGGGTCAGCCTAAATGCTGGAATGGAATGTAGTTCCAGTTAATAAACGTTGGTCAACATGACCAAAACAAAGTTTATTGTTCATAAATGACATGTATTTTCTTTTCGAAACTTCAGATCAGTAAGGAATGTGTATATGAAAGATACATCATACACCTAATATGACATTATGTCTATTTCAAGACGTTACATAGGACGATTTCGTTCCAGGGATTAGTCAGATCCCAACATACATAACGACGAGGATGACATGACTTGCTATGTTAGGCTACGGCTAGTTTGCCAGTATAGGACTTACACAAATCAAATAGTTCACAGTGCAGAATGAAATGTGAAAAATACTGTCACATGAAAACAAGTGGCAACCTAAATACAGGTCATTTTTTTCGTGACGAGACTTGTTCTTTAACCCACTACTCGTGAACGAGCGATACAAGCGACACAAAGGCTCATGTCATGCTAAATGTATGTTAGCTTAGTTAGCATGCTATCGTATGAATTAAAAAAAACTCTACCTACCGCTTGACAACACCAGTTTTGATTTTAATCTGCCTTATTCTTGGATCCGCCATGATAACTGATAATATTGGAACAACCAATAGCTATCTAATTTACTAAAATATTGCAAAGCCGTTGCTACCCTGCTGCGCAAACTCAAGAATTCCTTCCTGATCGTGACAGACTGCGCTTGCGCAATGCACCAGAAATAATGAACAGTGGTCAAAAAGGATTTAAACCTGCAGTGGCCCCCTTGCAGAATTGGATGCAGCCTTAACCTACAGTGAATGAGCTTGTAGGATACGTTTTATAATGTCAGAGATTCATTGACGAAATGACATACAAGAAAATGTTCCATTGAGAGGGAAGACAGGGTTTTCTTCCATCATGAAGGATTTCTAAGGTCTTATTAATTTCCAATAAATAAGAACACTAGGCCTAAACGTTATGTAGCCTTAACAACAAGATTAGAAGGGACACGTTTTGATCACGATTTCCATATGAAGGCTATAATCCATTCAGTGTCTTCAGAGGTGTGTGTGGAGTGAAGTGGTATTGACCACAGTGAGTGTTGCTCATTTACGTTGCCTTGAAGTTGCAAGTGAACTAATGGTAGAATTGTATTGTTCGATTTCGATTTGTTCTTTGATAGTAAGGGTGTTGTTGGGGTTTTATGTCTGACTTCACCAGATCACTATCGCTCATAGTCAGCCATGGTGCAATGCCTAAAATGTCAATGATATTCGATTATATGTTTTTACTCGAATTGTATAGCCTATTTTGTGGCATGAACTTAAATAGACTATTCTACATTTTACAATGTAATGTGTGTAATGATATACTTACATTAATTAATATACCTATCACGTTTTTCAAGTCTCTTTGTTTGAGAACTGAACTACTCAACCATTTTTATCAACCATATAGGCCTATTACTTTGTCCCACATCTAGTTTATTAGTTGAAGCATAAACAAATGGTTTATCTTACAAAGACAGCCCACTCAATACCATTTGAATCTATGTATCTGCGTCTTGTATTGATTTGTGTTATCTATGAAAAATTATTTAATTTTATAGCATTCAAGATCCGCTTGACTTGCCTCACAAACAAAAATCAAGTCAGCAAATCTTTGATTGCAATGCACTGTACGTTTGTACCTTAAGATACTCTTGGCAGGCCAACATTTCAAAGTTAAGCCTACTGATCAAACAACATAGATTGATGATAGTCAAACAACTGCTCTATAACTGTATTCCCAAATACATATATTCACGCACCCTATTCCTTCAGTATAGTCTCAATTGCTATTCAAATAGTCATTCATACAGTATACAACACAATACGATACATTTCAACAGCCTATGCCAACAGGACATGCTGCAGCCTACAGGCATGCATATAGTTTTATTTTTAGGTTAGGTGAGTGGTTTTAAAAATATTTTAGTGAGATTTAGATCGATCATTGAGCAGGTGGAAGTGGATTTTTTTCAGCAACACCATTCATCATCTCACATAATTTGTATGACTACTCCAATGTAGCTATCATTGCTGATTAGTAAGCAAGCTCGCTTTATGATAGGGCTAATATTATATAACTAAGTATCAGTGCTAACTGCCCCAACAATGTAGACGGCTAAAATACTACAACTCATAATAACAATAACATAGCCTAATACTCATAACCATGGTCATGATCATAACCCTAATACACCTAATAATAATCATAATGATAATATTTATCAAATGATATAAACAGTCACAATCACTAAGTAATCACTGTAATAACAACTAGAATCGGCTACTAGTCTATACCTGGCCAAAAGAATCCGTGATTCATGAGAGAGTGCCTCAATGTCCACTTTTACCGGTTGGACAGGTTTTGAGAGAAAACAATAATTGTAGGCTTATTAGGGGATCTCTCTCTAATGAAATAAATAAATAAAATCAGCCGTCATTAACTTCTGTTCCACCAAGGCTAAAGAGGTTAAAGCGAGAGAAAAAAAATACTTCTTCTCTCTGCTACCGGAACGACCTAATGATGTAAGATTTCAGATTTGTCATGCGTTAATACGATTCATTATTTCGAAAAGTGACTCCAAAAATCCAAAGATATTACCTTGTCTAATACATTTTTCTTCCCCGCAGCCTTTGCACTGACACGCAGAGGAAAAAAAGGAAGCGTGCGCGGGTGCTCATACGGGCACTCCAATAGAGGTGACAGTGGTTATTACCTGAGGCCTGTATGCCTGGTTGCGCAAAAATGAGCGACAAAAGAGGAGAAATCCTTAAATCTGGGCGCAATAGGCCAACTATTCTTTTCGAACAGACCTGGAGAAAAACATATCCGTGGGCTCTTTTCTCTATAGCTTCATGACCGTTGATTATTGGTATTTTCCGAGTTTTCCAAACTAATAAGTGGCACTATCAAGCATTTGGAAGCGCTGGGAGACTACAGACGGGCTGCTAGACTTAATTGATATTGAGCGAGGCGCTGGTAGGCGCGGACGAGGCCACTGCTGGGTAATTTGCAGTTTAATCAGCGTTTGTAATGAGAGCCGCTGATTAGCACGGGGTGGAAATAAAAGAGAGTTACAAGGAACGTCTGTCAGAGTCCGGTGATAATTCAGGACTAATTGTAATGATTAGAGCAAACTGGATGACTTTGGACTTTTCTAATGCGCGCGTGTGTGTGTGTGTGTGTGTGTGTGTGCGTGTGTGAGCTATCAAAAGCAAAATCATTGCCTAAAGAAGAGCAAAGAGCAATCGCCTGGTGACGAGGAAACATGTGCCAAGATAAAATACAAATTTAGATACAAATCACTGACATCACCGTACATAATGTTGCATCATTTGTAATAGGCCGACCTTTGTCTTCCTGAGCAATTGCTCTCCTGTTAAATCGTGGGCAGGTAAAGCATTTCAGGACCATGGACAGTTCAAAAGTAGCGTAAGTAGGCTATGTATAATGGCGTAATCGCATGAGCACCTGAATTGGAGTACTATGCATGACAGAAGATCGTGATGTTGGCTTACTATAATTATACAGATGTTAGTACAGTTAGAATTGTGTTAATACATAAATACTTTCTCACTATAACATTAACAGTTTCTTTAGGTTGTGTGAGTGTGTGTGTGTGTGTGTGTGTGTGTGTGCGTTTGTGTGTGTGTGTGTGCGTGTGTGTGTGTGTGTGTGTGTGTGTGTGTTCGCCCTCGTTTGCAAGCGTGGGGCACATATTCGGTAAGCAGGAACTATAGACTGAATCACGGAGATCTGATTATCAAACAAAGCAGCTAATTTGTCTGAAAAATCGTTGATGGAGTCTGCGGTAACTGAGGGTGGGATGTATTCCTTGAGACGTGCCTCGACTACCGTCAGAATAGCAAATGTGAAATTAGTGAGGATGTGTGTATGAACGCGGCCGGTCAATTAGCAAGAGGGAGGAAGGAAGGGGACGAGCAAATCAGCTGTATGCTCGCGCACATGGCGCATCTGCCCGTGGAGCTGCGAGGACACTGGCACCTGCTGCCGTTTATCTCTCTCACGCACTCTATCTCCCCTCTTCTCTCTGTCGTCTCGCCCTCATCTATTTCTCTCTCCCTCTCTCTTTCCCTTTCTCCACTTCAAAAGAAATAAAGTTGGAAATATGACAGGTACATAATAGACATTTCTGACGGTCTGCCACGAAGATAGTAAAAAAAAAGAAAATAGAAAAAAGTGTTAATTTGAGTATCAACCACCATCTGTTTTCATTTACAGTGTAACAATCCCTATAAAGCTATTTACCAAACAAATCACTAAATAATATATTAGATATACATATATCACATAGGCCTATTGGTAGCCTAGATCTGAATCTAATTAAAATGCAGGCCGTCGCTTCTTTTCATGATCTCAATATAGAAGCATGCATGACCTGCTTCGTCAATGCGTTTGTATTCTACGCGCCACTAAGTGACCTTCTCCTTCCATATCCTCTGGTTTGCCTCCACCACGGGCAGTGGGAGCAGGGCAGCTTAGAGCCCGATCGATTCCCCAGCAAGAGGTTATCTATACGCGGTATTTTAATGTCAGGGAGTCAGCCAAATTGATAGTGATAAATATTTGCCGGAAGATTAGGTGAGGGGAGTGTGTCGGGGGTGCTCTGTCTCAGACCTGTAACCTCGGCAGAGCCGTCCCTCTCTGTGCTGGATTAGCCCCATCCATCCAGTGTCAATGGCTGTCTTGTTGAGAAAATCAGTGAGTAAACACGGTTGACAGAGAGGGGGGGCGCCGCTGATTACTCATACAAATAGACTGCAAACTCCGCCAGGACGCGCCTGCATGCTCCTCCCGAGATGCGTTTTTTTCTCTCTCTTCCCTTTCCCCTCTTCTCTCCTCTTCTGTTTTTTTTTTCGCGTGTTGACAGCGCCCGCTGTCTCCAAGGGTTCCCCCTGTCCTGCTGTTCCCACTTTGTCCGCCATCAATCACTCCGCCATTGTGTCCTGGATGTTATATAGAGTCACTTAATATCCCCTCCTTCATCTCTATTCACTTCCAGAATGATTCTCCATAAGGGCCGAGCGCCTCGGTCGGGGGATGGAGGGATGGAGGTGTGGTGGGGTGGTGGGGAGGAGGACAGGGGAATGGGGTTTGCACGACCCCAAGAGAGAGAGAGAGAGAGAGAGAGAGAGAGAGAGAGAGAGAGAGAGAGAGAGAGACTCAGACAGCCTCAAAAACTCAGTAATATCACATATTTGACGTGTAGCTTTATTGAGACATCATTGGACTGACTAGAGGGACCACTGGCCCAGCCCCTCTCAAACCTCATGGAAATGAAACCCAAAATAGGGAGCAACCGATAAGGACAAGAAAAATCAGATCCATAACTATTAGCCTCACTTATAGAGCATGCAAAGTGTATATGGGCATACTAAATAGTTTAAGGATCAGTGAAGCAACTGGGTTGTATGGATTGCAGTAAAAACTACGTTTCTCTTAAAATAGATTAACACAGGATAACCCATGGCTTACTGTGCAATTTGATCTAAGACATCCTATAAAAAAATATTAGTAGAGTCATGTGATGTTGGTTTTAACAATTAAGGCGATTATTACAATCATTACACATCAAATTATTCCTATATTAGTATCAAAGTGATTCATAATTGCTATACCAAACATGGCGACACGAGTCAAAGGTGAAAAGCTGTGACAAATAGCCGATTTTATTTGAATAGATCTGAAACATTTCTAACAAATAATAAATTGACCTTCGAATGAAGAGAGTAATTTCCAATCCTTCGGCAACCACTTAAGCAATTAAGACTGAATTTCAATCGGCATATATTAGTGATTCTTCAATTAGAATTTACTTAGTGACTATGGGGGAAATTGAAATGGCTCATGACTTGAAATACAATATCCTAGAACTACAAGTCATAATTCACCTCAAAGCTTTGAGAAGTTTGGTTACAAAATGTTTGGTGCGCTCTGGTCAAATATGTTGAGACTTGAAATCTTATGACCAGACTTGGGTTACATATGTCGCGCTCGATTCTGTGTCCTTTACTTAACGCTATAACGTGTAGTGCTTTAGCTAGTTCCAAGGATTAATGTTCTATAAACATTTTTGACTTTGACTTTTTTTAGTTTATACAGTGGGCCCTTTGGGCCTCTTGGTGCCCTCTGCGTAAAATGGAGACATCACCTTTCCAACACCAGCCACGTATCTTATGAAGGTTCTTTGACAAATAGGCCTCCCTGCCACGCCTGGGTGGCCACCTTCATTCCGCACTTGGCTTGTTTACATAGCACCAGGACCATTTCTACGGATTAAACAAATCACTGCCCGAGGGGGACATCCATAATCCGCTAACGGGTCACCAACATGACAGTTATAAATGCTGGTGTCTGGTAAGGTAGAATAGATGTCCGTGTCCAAAGATGACCTTCCTTCGAATAGCAACGGCCCAATTCAGGTAAAAAGGAGCGACGAAAGTGAGGGGGTGGATGACAATGGGTAGAGGGATGTATGTATTTATGCTTTTGTTTCTTTTTCCAATATAAACGCTGCTCTTAATTCGAAAGCAAAGACCCAGAGTGCATTTGGAAATATTTACAAGGTTCCCAGTTTAGAATCCATTCTGGTGAGTCTGGCTGGTGAGTCTGGGGCGAATGAAACTTCGATATAAAAGGAAATGTAGGTCATCAGATTTGATTATCTTTCACGACAATTAGTTGTGGTTTTTATGACATCTAGAATGACACCATAGATTGATAGCGGGGGATAATTTTCCGCAAATAGAGAGGCCGGGGAAGAATATCAGGAAAATATTGTATGGATCTCGGACCAATTTATTTCATCATTCCACACTACAGCCTTTTGAATTGTTCAAATTTGATAACAAGCTTTCAATTCAATTCGTTATGTAAGTTAAATTAGACTTCGATAAACAAGTGCAGTGGCATTCAGTGGCTCCTTGAATAAAATATAATTCGTGTGAGAATTTGTTGTATCTGTCACAAATATTCCCAATTAGCGACAGTAATTATTTGATAGTTTCTGCAATTATGGTTTAAACGGATGAATTTGGAACTGTGTGGGACCATAATTGGCCTAAATGTGATATTTTGCATATTTGCATAATGAGGAAATTGCTAGAAAATTGTGTTCATTCATTTGTGAAAAATCCTATGAATTTTATGAATTTGAAAGGTCTGTTCCCGCAGTCTGTGACTTTGCTGGCTGCTCCCCGAGGAGTTGACTGGAAAGTAGGGCGCAGGCACCTCGCCAAGTGGAGGAGAATAAGGAGAGGGGCAAAAGAGAAGTGCGAGGAGTGGAACGTGACATTCTCAACTCGTGATCAAGGGGAAATGTGTGCTCCGTGCAACTCTATGAGGCGCGCCTTTTCCCTCGTCAAGCCAAGAATGTCTTGCCAGATATCATTTTCGAGTAGGCTATCGAAATAGAAGGCTATATGATATTGATTTTAGGGTTCCTTTTAGATGTTGCCTATGGGCTCCAGATATTCTCTCCATGTTTTGGAATGCAAATGTAGTTTTTGTAGGTCTAGAAACACGGTTAAATTGTTATTATTTAATATTTTTTATTATTATATTATTTAAACAAAACAATTGTCAACATGAAAATGTAACATTTCTTTCTTACAACGCAAGAGAAATTTTACTTTTTGTCTTACTCAGGAAACCTGCTGATGTGTTTTGATTGAATAGGTCTCTTGATGGATGACTCGTGTCAAATTAGCTGCATCAGGCATATACAGAGCAGTTAAAGATGTTTCAAAATCCCACATGTCACTTCTTAAAAGAGATAGGCAAGGTTAACAGCACAGTAGCTCATTTTTGATTCAGTCAACAAAAACACTGTGATTTTGCAAATGACTGAAATTTGATTTGTTATTGCCAATTACGTATACTTCACTTACTATAGCCTCATTCACGATGGTGTCATCTATCCCAGCATGAGATTGAGATAGCCTACCTAAACACCATTTAGTCCAGATGTTAACTCTCCTTCTCTGCAATGAGTGGTGGTTGCAGCAATGGCCACATTCTTAGTTAGTGAAAATGCATTAAATACCTACCTAGGAGAGGTAGATGGTCTTTGCTTATAGAAACAGCATTCAGTGCAAAATGTACAGTCCATTGTTTGTGATTTTGTTGCAAAAAAGCAATCCACTCTCATTATTCCCATTCTAATGGTTATCTAGTTGTTTATGTTATTGTTTTGAAGATCATCCACATTAATCAAAATTTGACATATCCAATTAAAACTGTGGGCCCATGTTGATATGATTCGATTGCCACCAAGAGAGAAGCATCAAAACAAACACCATTGTAATGTAAAGGGTTGGGGTGGGGGGTGGGGGGTGGGGGGTGGGGGTACATTACAGACACACACACACACACACGCACACACACACATGCACACACACACACACACACACACACACACACACACACACACACACACACACACACACACACACACACACACACCACATCTCTTTCCTATACAGCCTCTGTACCACTCCCTAGAAGCTCATAAAGCTGGTAGACGATAATGATCCTGCCATAGACTGTAATGATCCTGCCATTTCATGGGGTATTACACTATAATGATGATAGCCCTCCACATTTGCATCCAATCCAGCCTTTAGCTTCTGAGATGCACCTCCATCTTACCTGGCATGGGTAATTTATAGAGCATAGGCATGAATACACCATCCTGGAATAATACAAGCCACACTTAGAGTCAACCACAGAGATTTATTGCAGAAGTGTGAACCCAAAACGCAAACAGAGCAGGCATGCATGTGTGTGTAAATGTGTGTGAGCCTGGTTAAAGA
>NC_139659.1:7496226-7506226 GCF_951799395.1 Argentina silus
CTGCGTATGTTAAATGCATGTCAGTCACACACCCTCATCTCGACATACAGTACATACTGTTAAACAGTGAGGGACAGTACAGTAAGTGATGGGGGAAACATTTTATATTGAAAGGTCAAAGGTACTAAAGGTATCAAAGGTACTCTTTAGCTAGCTTGGTAACTAAATTGTACTTACTAAGCTAAAAAATAAGAAAGAGAAGAGGAAACCAGCCCGAAGTGTGATGAAGAATGTAATAATCACCACAAGTAAATCTCTACGACTGGCATTGGTACTGACCCACATCCTCTCTCTCTCTCTCTCTCTCTCTCTCTCTCTCTCCCCCCCCCCCCCCATCTATCTGCCTAATGAATTTTTACCTGGCACAGACTGCTTTAAAATCCATTTGGACTTGTGCCTACAATTACCTCCTCAGAGTCTCCAAAGTAACTGCGCTCAGTCTAATTAGTATGCATTATCAATTAGCAAACTTAATAGCTGGCAGATTGATTAGATCCTCTGTAGTAGGGGCCGAGCTGGGAAACATGGAATGAAAAATCATCTCTCGTCTCCCACACTATTTCTCTCTTTCACTTGCACAGACACATGCACATAGACGCATGCACATGCAAGCCCATTACACACAAAAATACATATAAATACAAACACACACACACAAATACAAATACAAATACAAATACACACACACACACACAAATACAAACACACACACACACACACACACACACACACACACACACCCTAGTTATACATGCAGGTGTGGACTCTAATATGAGCACATACAGGAACATATACATTAACATGTACATGTTCAGTTATCCCCCACATGTTCTATGTGAAAGGATCAAGAACTAGACCTGATGAGTAGGGGGCAACAAACAGGAAGTAAAGACATAAAAGAGCGAGCTTACTGTATGAAATCTTGTAGACCCTATGAACAAAACATACATTCAGTAAGGAGTGAGCGCACAATTTCTGTCATAGCTCTATTTTATTGTGCATGAATACACTAAAACACGAGATTGTTGCTTAGCAAATGAAAATATTACACGAAGTGGTATAAAATAAAGTCTGCTTCACGGAAGGTAGGTGGGAACCATGGGAGGCATATTAGGTAAAGGAAACCAATTTGTCAAGAAATGAATATTACAGTGAAAGCGAGCATTCATTTTCTGGACATTGACGTCGCCATTAAATTATGCTGTCTTACATAAAAGTCGCTGAATAGATAGGAATGTCTACATTTTCACTCTCCTCTTCATTTGTCTCTTTGTACATTGTTACGTGTACATTTTGACAAGTTAATGTATTTTTGAAAATCTCACTTTGTTTCCTTTTTTTTCTATCTATGTTTTCAATTTGGCGTCAGAATTATATCGGTGTTCAGCTTTTACATTGTCAGCTCAGCTTGTTAAAACTCTAAACCTGGCATGAATAAATACCACTATCTGATAAGAAACCTGAAAAGAATTCCAGGTTGCACGCTAGTCTAGACCACGAGTAGGCTAGGCCTACTATTCTCATCTGAGGTAGTCCATCACCACACCACATTAGTCTATACTATTCAGGCTATCCTTTTATTAGAGGATAAAGAACATTACTGCATAAAAAACGTTATGGTTAATCAATGAACACTTGTGTTTAGAAACATATAAATACATGTTTGACTGTTTTCGGTTTGAATGTTGGCCTACTCGCGCGCGCTGTCCATGGTCCTGGAAATTAGTGTCTTTTCCACGCACCCAAATGAATTTGTGCGTCATTCCTAAACGTTTTCATCTAGTGTAAATGATTGAATTAAAAAATATTTTCTTATTTACATAAATATCAATAACAAAGCATTATGAGAATTACCCGCCCTATTGGCCACAAACTTTATACGCCTGAAATATACTTTATTTTCATTAACAGGCATGAAATGCGATCATTATTGCGTTCATTAAGGCCATTATAAACAATTATCCAGTTTGTATTTCAGTTATCCTGTAATAGGTCACTGTGGTGATGGACTGAACTTCAGAATGTAATTTTACACAAAGGTCATATGCAGAGGGCATTGCAACAGAGTTATAGGGCAAAATGGAACAAATTAACAAATGTTTAGCCTTTTTATGGGGTCTGTATCATTTTTCTGTGGTGTGTTTCTCTGGTATTCCTACACACCAACGAAATCCATTACCTGGGCAGAAAAGCGACAAACGCCAGTTGTCCAGATAGTTCATAGCGCGGTAATACACCGCCAAGAATGTGCTGGAAATTCGGGGAAGCAGCGGAATTGAGGAGTCACATACAATGAGCGTCACAGCACGGGGACAGTGGCCGGGGGGAGAGTTGCCCCCGCCGCGCGCTCTTTGGTGTCTGTCATGGTAACAACAATCTGAGCTGAGGGGGGAGAGAGCGTGCATTGGGCCTCTGCGAGTAGGATATGGGGATCTATCTCAGCACCAATGACAAATATGTGGAGAGTTTAAGGAGTGTGTTGTGCTGAGTGTTATATTAAAGTAGGCACTAAACTGCATATCTGCGGATTCCACCACTCCACTTGAAAAGAGAGCAAAGGCCAACCTAGAGTGAATTGCTGACTCAAATAGGCCTGTTGTTGATAACATTTTATATAGGCGTGTATTTGTAACTATATGACTTGTAGGGCTCCCAAATAGGCCTATAGCCTAATCTTTAACATTGTAAGTTGCTTTTCATGTTGTCAAAAAGTGGACCAATGGCAGCATATGCTCGTCTAATGTAGGTTAGGCCTAATAGATTCTGATATCAATACTCTTGGATTAAGTTCTTGGGCTACTCAATGACGTTCAACGTCGACTAACAACAACAACAACAACAACAAGAAAGATCCTCTGCTTAGAAACGCATTTAATGTAACACCGGTCGTATAATAGAATGTGTTCTCAATTAGGCCTCTTTAAAATAGAGGTAAGTAGAATGTTGCTGCCGGTATAAATCTGAGGTCTGTGTGTTCGTTAGCTGTGGATGTACAGCGTCTTCAGCCCCTGCCTGATCACCACGCTCATCTGACTCCTATCTCCATTTATCTGCCACTTTTAGCCTCCTCTCCGAAAGAAAACACACACACACACACACACACACACACACACACACACACACACACACACACACACACACACACACACACACATACACTGTCTGTAAGTCTGTATAGGCCTGAGGCCTTACAAGTGCATCCACGTGAGGTTGGGGTTCGCAGCTTGCTATCACAGAGCATATGCCTTAGTCGTCTATGTTGCCTATAAGCCTACTTCATCGTCAGTTTGCACTGATGTATATTTCGTTGTCCGTTGGCTTAATTTTGATTTATCGTCCGTCCATAAATTAGAAAAATATGTTTTAGAATTCCATCCCGCGGAAAAGCGGCGCGTGATGTCAGGGGATTGGGTGATATTTAAGATGTCAGAAATACATATTGGATTAGCGCGCTTTGTTCCCCCACAACAGCAGGTGTTTAATCATAGCTGATGGCTGGAGCGAAATGCGTTAGGACAGCCCAGGCCCAAAACTGGAGCTGCGTTCCCAGGATCGCGATAAATCATACGGCCGAATGTTCCTGCTTACCACCCCCATTTTCACACACACACACACACACACACACACACACACACACACACACACACACACACACACACACACCCTCCCCCCTCTCCCCGCCCAATCTTCTAACATGCGTGGCAAGCCTTTAGAACAACAGTATTTCTGAAATACGCTCATGTCAATATGAAAAATACTAATATATTGAATCCACTGTGAACCATAGCCAAAAGTATTTCCATATAATTTCCATGGTGTTTCTTGAATTCACTAAGCCTTGTCCTGCAGTTTAAATCAATTGATATCACCACTATTATTGCAACTATTAATATAGTGCCCATTATTAAGGGCTAGGGTGATAACGGTGGAATAATTATGGCCAATATTAATCTAATTATTTCGGTTAATTATGATTTATGTAACATAAATATATCTGGCTAACTCGATTATAATTGCCAAATATGGACTATGGCCAAATATGGGCACATGGTGTGAACGAACTCCAGGTTTGAACTCCAGGCTCCTATCCCCATCATCATCGTTATCATTATCACCTAAAAAGTGATTACTTTGCCAATACACACTCTCCCGTTTCGTACTGATGTGTATTTCCCCGGGTAGGCAGAAATGGATGAGAGGTTTGAGCCGAAGAGGCTGAGGGAGAGAGGGAGAAGACGTTTAGGAGAGCAAACATTTTCAAGGTCACCCGGTGAACTGGAACGAGCGCGAGGAGATGCATGGCGAAAATAGCGCGTTTTGACACGAGCGCGCGGTTTGATTAAAAGGCAAAGTAATGGGTTTAAACACACGCCACGAGAATGCCGCCAGACTCTGTTGGCTTTTTTCGCAAATTACTTAACGGTGCAGTGATGGAAATAAGATTGTAATGTTTGGTAATGGAAAAGAAAGCCCATATTCTTTTTCTGGCCTTCTTGTTTTCTGACATACACAAAATAAATTACCCAAACTAATAGCCATGGCGCATGGGATTTTTTTCTTCTCCTGAAACCTTCTGAGGGAATTCGAACGCGTTCCTTGCGGTTTCATTTTACATTCGTTATCTCGAACAATATTGGTTAAAATGATGAAACATCAAACACCTAATGTAACATTAACAGTTGTGACTGGTGAGACAAATAGCTGGTGTGGGTTTGCAAAAAATAAGTCAACCTTGGAATCCAAGGCAGGCGCCTTGTTACATAGCGCCCTTAAATATGTCTAATAGAAGAGCCAGAACGATGGCGAATAGAAGAACCCCCAGAGCAGAACAAAGGGGATTGCAAAACAAACTCAAAGATGATTTAATGCTGGGTGCATGGGGAAAACAACCCAGACCACATTAGCTAGCAGAGAAAAGTGCTAATCATGCATACCTGCCAGTGGGAAGGCTGCCAAGTATAGCTGAAATCAAGTACTTGAATTTAGCCTACACACCAAATAAGATATAGGCCTAAACTGAAAATCTGGATTTGTGATTCATGAAAAAACTACCTGAAGACAGAAGGTAGGCCTATGTCACTGAAGGCCTATTCTACCACTATAGACTCTATTTAAACAACCTGCCTTTGGTAATAGACCTAGCTGAACAGGCAGTACTCTCTGTCTATCGCAGCTCTGTTTATCCTAGAATCACCTCTTCATCGAGTCTCTTAATTCCTCTCTAATTCTGCGTGTCAGGGCCGTGTTTCCCCACTGTCCCGCCCAATGGCCCCTTGTCTCTCCGTTTTTAACTCTCTCCAGCATTACTCAGCTCAATGACACAAGGCAAATTGCATTTAATAAATTAGCTTAATGGATTCGGCGATCGGTTAGCGGGCGCAATGTTTCCTCTGGTTAAGCAAAACATTTACATCCCACATTCTCTCTCTCTCTCTCTCTCTCTCTCTCTCTCTCTCTCTCTCTCTCTCTCTCTCCCTCTCCCGCTCTCTCTCTCTCTCTCCCTCTGAGAGAGTCTGGGACACTCAGTTTCCGGAGATGCACGTGCGCGCAATGAGGCCAAAAATGAGACCCCTCTTCGGTGGTGCACTCTCACTGTTCGTTTGCAGATTTTGCGTTTGTCCTTGTTCGACGCGTCCCTGGCCATGGCAGTGTATTATGATGATAGTAATTAGGACTTTAATGGGTAATTGATTAATGCTGGTTTGGTTAAGCTATGCATGTATCGCTAGGCCAAACGGTGGCGTTAACTGTGAATCTGCATGGAATGGTGTAGGCTGTTCATGCGTGCGTTAGATCCACATCATCACCATTAGGCTTATCTTCCGTCTCCTCCTTCTCCTAATCATCATCATCATCGTCACCTGAGGACTTCACCTTTAAAAACATACATTCTTCAGTCATTCAAAATGATATTTTAATGTAGTGGCGCGCCTATATGCTGCGGGTTAAATGTCAATGACGATATGACAGCCATCTCCCTCCTCCCACTCCACCCTCTCTCTTCATCCTTTACGGCCTCTGCATGTTTGGTTGCGCAAAACAATCTCATCGGACATTATTGATGTTACAGATGTTATAGTAATCAAATTATCGGCCTGTGAAGGGCCCCTCTGTCACCGCGGCACCTGATGAATTACGGTAAAGGTCACAGCCTGCCGGTGCTTTATGGGAGGTTTGCACGGTAACGCTCAGGTGAGCCCCTCCAGGGCCGCCCGGTGCCCGCCGGTGGACCGAGTCAGATACATTTCCGTTCAGGTTAAAGGCCTCTCTCACCTCAAGAGGGGTTACCCCAAATGCATGTCTGCTGGTCTACTCTTATCTTTTCCACAACACAACTTTACCTAAAGGTAACGAAAATAAAACTTAATCTGAGACTCCAGCAGACTCCAGCACATTGACGATTCAATGAAAACTACCATGGCAACAAACAAAGAAAGTTATTTGCCTTCCTCAACCCAACAAAATAAATAATAAACAACTTTGAATTAAACCAAATATACAATGCTCCATATTTTGCCGTTCGGTGTTGAGTTGGCTCGAGCTCTATTCTGAATTGATTCTAATTATACAATAATTTCCAGCAGCTTTGAATTTTACATCACATTTATGGCATTTAGCAGACGCCTTTAAAAGCGACTTACAACAAATACATTTGTCTATTTAAGTGAATCATCTATCCATCAGTCATCATAAGAAAAAGTAATCTATGCTAGGACCAGAGGCTATTGCCAGTCACAATGCTAGAATAAAGGAAGATTTTTTTTATTTGTTTGTATTCATCTTGTTATATATTATTTAAATGATTAAGGAACCTGTCATATAATGACATTTCTCTCGTCATTATATGTTTGAGTGCTTTGTCAGTTTCATGGACGCCTTGAAAACACGTTTTATCATAGGCATTGGCAATGGAAAAGGCCTACTTGCTCTTGGTAAAAGTTTCGTCTTTTCTACTTTCTAAAAGCTACTCCCAAAATAGTAATATAATGTAGCCTACATGTTTACATTGTATCCTGGGTGTTACCCTGTCGCAGAAATTGAAATTCTGAATTATGTCAGTGGTATAAGGTACATCGGTGGGTCGCTGCGTCTCTGCGTCAGGCGGCCGGACAGGCCACCAGTCGTCTGGTTGGGGGGCCACTGTGGCTGGTGGTTATTTGTGTCTGAGAAAGGGAGGCTTTGCTGTCACTCTAGGCCACATTAATCCACACGCAATTAGGTGTCAGAGCGCATGGGGGTTCTCTGTTTGATGATAGCCTTGGGCTGCGCGCGCCGAGCGAGCCCTAATCAGGAGAGTAAACTCCGCTATATTTCAATTTGGGAAGGCGCTCTTCCGCTAAGGGGGGCTCTGGCACGGCGATAAATAAAACGCCCATTTACTACATCGCCTCCTAGAGACACCCACACTGCGCTCGCCACCAGCCCCCTAATCATAGCCTACATTTGGACGCCGAACATAAATCACACAATTGGAAACGCCATGATTAGCGATGCCATAAACTCAAACCAATACACTGCCTGTTTCCGTTTCCTTGTCTTGACATGCGAGTTTTCAATTTTCAATAAAAATAGATGGATTCGACGATTAGGTTAATAACAGTTCTACAATATCTTAAAACTAGATAAAACTGCTTTTCGAACACTACTACGCATAAATAAACTACCGTTTATTTATCAACCCAGTCTCCAAATTATTACGTTCTGGGGGATCGTTTCTGCAGACCAAAGAATACGATCTGGGGGATCGTATTATCTAGCTATACTATAATTGCCGGATGCCTAACCTAACCTTAATCAGTCGAAGTTAATACTTACTACTACATTAACTATGTTGCAAGTCGTAATCCACGTAACTCTTACGCAACGTATATTGTACGTACGTTGTTGACGTATTTTAGGTCAAAACAGGTGGTCAAACGCTGGTATAGCCAGATAATACGATCACTCAGACCGTAATAATTTGGAGACCGTTATTTATTGGTAATATTTTAAGTGATGGTTGCATGGTTTATAGGTCAAAATTGGAGGCCACGATTGCCAAGATTACAACTATTAACGCGCGTAATCCCCGGTATAATGACACATCTGCCATTAACCATGCGACACGGAATCTCCCCAAGTGCCCCAAACTCCTTTCAAATGTTAACCAGTATGTTCCTGATCCCGTCAAAGTGTTAATTGTCTGAATATAGTCCATTTATCTAATCCCTCGGTTTCACCACTGTCCTCCAAGACTTTTAATTCTCTAAACAGAGTGGATTTGAGTGAAGTGCCGCACATAATCTCTATTCAAATATTTCCATATGACAACTGCTTACAGACCACTCCAATTAAAGGCCAGTCACTTTCTATTTGAACCGTTCAATGGAGAGCTGCCCGGGTGCGTGGGTCAAACAATGGGATCCTTTAAAGGCGTTTGATTCACCAAAACTGTGTCGACCGGCCCACGAGCCGCCTCTGAGACCCTCCAAATCTCAGGCGGGACCTCGAGGGATTAGATGTTGGTTTGGGAGGAATATTGGTGTTGCAAAACTGCCCTTTTTCTTTTTCTCTCATCAAAAGTGCCTGGCCTTGCGTGTTCATAGCCGAGAAAATGAGATGCGCATTTAAATCTGAGAGCGCGTCCACCGCCTGTGGCCACTGCAGGGGAACCTGCCTGCGCGGCCCAAGGGTTAATTAATTGTGCTTCAATGCGGCGCGAGGAGGAGCGGGCGGGTTTGATACTCTACATCTGTGGTTTTAGAAGAATCATTCAGTACCCCTGCGCGTTAGGGAGGATTTTAAATAGCAAATTAGCATTCAGATGAGTGCGCATGGATGGTAGGCATGGGAGGCCTCACGCCTTTGAAAGTGAGGGAGGTATATTAATGACTCCGCGCGAACTCTTGTGACATAATTTCCAGCTCTGCGTGCTAAAAAGGGACTCGCTATGGACGCTCCCCCCCGCTCCCCCTCCCCCGGGTAGATTTTGGTCCCCCACAGATCAGTTCTAAAGTTTCCACACAAATAGGCAATTTGTAAAACACAGGCCCATTCTGTGGATGGTGATGGGTGGGTGGTGGGGTTGGGCCTGGCATGGTATTGTCGGTTTGAGTTGGCCAAGGTTGTTCTGCAAAGCTGTTTTGTCCCTATAATTCTCCTCTCACATATTTATCGACATTAATATAATTATAATAGGATGGGAATAGGAAGGATATATTGTCTGCATCATTTAATGTCTTATGAGACTTATGATGATACATGTACACTACATGCAAACACCTATCAAATTGATCATGGATAGAGGACATGAAACTACTGTAGAAATGACTAACAAAGAGGCAAAGTTGTAGTTCAAAGCATATATAAATCTCAGAATTTGCAAGAATACTGTAACTCTTTTAGGGACTAATTTGATTTAGTGAATCAGAAATGTGGCTCTTTAATCCAATAAACATCTTATTCACTTCTCC
This sequence comes from Argentina silus, assembly GCF_951799395.1. Classification (NCBI taxonomy): domain Eukaryota; kingdom Metazoa; phylum Chordata; class Actinopteri; order Argentiniformes; family Argentinidae; genus Argentina; species Argentina silus. The sequence goes on from NC_139659.1 coordinate 7,505,679, forward strand.
ATGGGTGAAAATGAAAGCATAATGTTAGGCTAGGCTGAGTAAAAACCTATTTTGTCCCTTTTCATGCTTTTACAACACACACACACACACACACACACACACACACACACACACACACACACACACACACACACACACACACACACACTCTCTCTCACACACACACACACCTTACATTGGTATCTCAGGTCAGGGTACTTGATTATTTCTTGTGCTTTTCGAACACTACTACGCAACATGGCAAATACCCAAATAGAAATTGCCGTGTTTCAGTCATCCTTCTATGCCTTTTATAGTCAAGAGTGGAAGAAGGGTGAGGTGGATGCAAAGTGCTTCTAGGCAAAAGACCAGCACTCCACTCCAGCTTGGTTTATTGTGTGGGTGCTGTGAAATACAGGTCTTCATTAGGAGTGCCTGCAGCGCGGCAAGGGGCCTTTGTGTGTGTGAATCACAGAGGTTTATGTTTCCTTTGTGCCACTAATACTCCACTATGTCAGGCGGAGTCTGTTTTAGTGCAAGCCTTTATGGGCCCAAATTGCTCCTGAATA
>NC_139659.1:7511226-7726226 GCF_951799395.1 Argentina silus
ACCACAGCTACAATGTAATCAATTTACTAGATGAAATAATGTTCTTCTAAATATGTGTGTGTGTGTGTGTGTGTGTGTGTGTGTGTGTGTGTGTGTGTGTGTGTGTGTGTGTGTGCGTCAACATTATCACTTCTCTCTCCATATCAACAACACTCCTCCAGTTCCCACTTAAGATATGTACATATGAGGAAAGACAAACAATTATATTTTTCAGTTTTATTGAATTCTGTTCTCATTTTCACCAAAAGTGATACAGACCTCATTGATTGAACAACACATTTTTGGTTACCTAAAAACATTTTCTTCATTTACAGGATAGAAAGGCACTTCACAGGTGTGGCTTTGTTGGGCATAACACAATGGTTTGGGATGGGATGGGATGACACCACAGTGAGACAACTACCACATGTAACATCTGCTTTGATGAAATACTGCATACAATATCAGGGTAGTTTAACCAAGTATGACGTTTGGTATTGAAAAGCTCCTAGATGGTCTGAACAATGCCAATATCTAAATAAAAGGCTAGCAGACATCTGAAAGTGATGTTTCTTGACACTAACGAACAGGTTAATGCAATCTTAGTATGAATACAGGGCCTCTTGGATAGGGCACACAACAAGAGTCCCAATATAATGCAGCACAACGTCAAAAGCTTTATGTTAGCAACAGAGAAAAAAACATGATGAGGTGAGTGGCTGTCTGTTGGCTTGTGTGTGTGTGTGTGTGTGTGTGTGTGTGTGTGTGTGTGTGTGTGTGTGTGGACATGAGGGTAGGTACCTTGTGTGATGTTGTGTTTGAGAGTTGACATGTATGAGTGACTAATTCTCCATCTCCGAGCCTGAATGTAAGAGAGTGTACCATGTGTACAGTGTGTGTGTGTGTGTGTGTGTGTGTGTAAGCAACAAATTGAGGCACTTTTGACACTCTACATTGTTTCTCTATGGCAGTTCTGTGGTGTTCAGGTGGTGTGTGTGTGTGTGTGTGTGTCCTCTCTGTGTCGGAGGACCAATGATAGGGGGCGCTCTAGGCTTGAGACAGGGCTTGTTTGAGGTCGCGCAGGAGCATGGAGCCCATGACACTCTTCTCTGTGTTGACGGTGAGCAGGGCGGTGCAGGCCTCCCTCAGCTCCACTGACACCAGGACCACAGCACCACTACTGGCCGTCTTCCCTGCAAACCTGGAGAGCACAATGAACAGAACGCACAGGGTTAAAAGGGCTGACAGGACACACCACAAACACAAACCGCTTAAATCACCCTCAAACTAAATGTAATCGGCCCTTCATCGATGTAATAAGCAGAGGTGATTATAAACAGGACACAGTGTTGCTGGACTGGCTGGAGACAAGAAACAGTTTTACAAGACTGGCAATTTACTAGAAAGAGATATAGCAGGATTGCACAGTGAGGCCAGGCCATACATTTGTCCTACAACTAAAATGCATGAAATGAAAAATCAATGTGGGTGCCAAGACAACTGCTTAATGTACTTAACATTCCAAAACACCACAAATCCTGTAATTAGCCAATATTAGTGAGAGTGTGTGTGAGATAAAGAGAGCGACGGGGCAGATGAGAGAGAGAGAGAGAGAGAGAGAGAGAGAGAGAGAGAGAGAGAGAGGCAATCAGTCTATTATCCCAGCTGACTAAAAAGCCATTAGGGATGAGACACACCCCTCCTGCCAATCAAACAGCATTCATCCCATTTTGTGTGTGTGTGTGTGTGTGTGTGTGTGTGTGTGTGTGTGTGTGTGTGTGTGTATAGGTGGGGGTGTGCCTGTGGGGAAGCCAAAGCACTATGATGGGGAGCCAAGGGACCATGATGGCAGCCTCTGAAGACAACCGACCCCCCTCTCCACCCCCCTCTCCACCCAGTCCACTCCCACCCGCTCCCCCTGGGGCAATGGGAGAATTCTCACCGTCCCGTTTCCTAGGATACCAGACCCACAGACTGGGGGGCAAAACTGGGCACACATGGTCCCCATTGAGGGTGCTAACAAGAGCCAGGCAGAGGCTATGACCCAGGGTGACCCCTCTTTAGGGTGACAGGCCTGGACTGGGCCCCCTCCCTCACTCCCCTCTCCCCTCTAGTCCTCTGGAGCCCCACGTGGCTGACTCCCAGCCATCTGCCTCCATTTAGCACTACATCCCTGGAACAAAGACCCCCTGTGGCCCCCTGCTTAGGCCTGACAAACACCCCACAAAGAGCCCCACTTAGGCCTGCCTAAAGCCCATGAAGAGCCCCCAACAGGCAGGCCTGTGGACAGGGTCCGTCAGAGAGAGCACAGATAAACCACAGGACAGACAAGCACGTCCACCAATTAGCACATACACACACACACACACACACACACACACACACACACACACACACACAGTCTGTCTGAGCGTCTCTCAGGGGAGCTGCTAAATTACCATCAATAGAGGAGAGGGAGTTTATCAGGGAGCTCTCAGGGAGAGAAGAGAGAGTCCTCCTCAGACTTAATTAAAATATTAGCTACTTCAGCAGGAAACAAAACCCACTGAAACGAGGAGTAATCTCTCTCTTCCTTTCATATTTTAACAAGTGTGTGTTAGCCAAAATATCTAATGTTGCAAATTTAAGACTTGTTAATTAGTCTACATTTTTAATGTTGGTAAAGCTGCTATCGAACCTCCCCTTAAAACAGACCACAATATTAAATGCTACCTCTGCAGGCAACACCTCCTAATTTACACAGGCCATAATTTTTGTTCCAGACACATTTATATTTAAAACCACTTCCCATAGCCTCTGTCCTGTGGGGTGCCCTCTCCCTCACAGAGACTTGAGGTGTCTTTATCTGCTCCCTGTGGCTTTGCTAATGACTTTAGGATATAAATCTATCATTTACTCAGTCAGTTAACACTGCCCTGAGGCTGCTTTCATTCCCTCTCTGGAGACACATGCTCTAACACCGTGTGGTGTGTGTGTGTGTGTGTGTGTGTGTGTGTGTTTGTTGTGTCAGTGTTTGAAGGGTGCGTTTGTATTTCTGTGTGTGTGTGTGTGTGTGTGTTTGTGTGTGTGTGTGTGTGTGTGTGTGTGTGTGAGCTTGTCTGGTAGATCTGTGCACCTTGGTTTGGATCAGATCTCCCTCACTCCTGTCTGGTTTTAGGTTGAACACTAGCTCACAGATTCTGCTGGGCTGGTGGCCTCACGGCAGGATGCTCCAGAGTACTGATTTTATATACAGAGCACGCACACAGACACACGCACACGCACACAGACACACGCACACAGACACACGCACACAGACACACGCACACGCACACAGACACACGCACACAGACACACGCACACAGACACACGCACACGCACACAGACGCTTCATGAACAATGATAGCAGGATACATAGTGGTGCCCCAAGGAGCATCCATTTATGAACCAGAGGTGACCCAATACTTTCCAAACACAAATGCGCACACCGACACACGTGCGCGCGCGCGCACACACACACACACACACACACACACACACACACACACACACACACACACACACACACACACACACACACACACACACACACACACACACACAGAGACACAGAGACACACACACACACACACACACACAAAACCCCCCTGATCAGCAGGGGTGATAGTGGGCCTAAATGGGTCATTGGTATTCCCCTGCACTCTTCACATGCGGGGCTAAACATTGGATTAATTGCAGTGTATGGAAAGAAAAGCAAAGCATAACCCCTGGACTTAGAGCAGGCGGATTGGCATCGATCGGCAGGGCTGCAGCTAAGCATCACTCTCCAATTATCTGTGATTCTCCTCAGTGCAGAGAGCCTCTGTGTGCCATCTGCCTCCCCTCCACCCCGCCATGCAAACACAAAGTGGGCTTCACCTTTACATCCAACCTCAGACCGGGAAAAACAGCCTACAACCACTTCAGCTCAACAGCCAACAATCCAGGACCGTTCACTTGAACCAAGTCAATAAACACTCACCGGAATGTGAAGTAAACATTTAACCATACATGTGAAATTAACATTCCACATTTCAAATAAATAATCACAATAAAAAAATAAACTACAGTATATCAATTTAATTCCAACATAACCTCAACATCACAATGCCTATGATGTGTGTGTGTATGTATGTATGTATGTATGTATGTATGTGTGTGTGTGTGTGTGTGTGTGTGTGTGTGTGTGTGTGTGTGTGTGTGTGTGTGTGTGTATGTGTGAGTGCACGTGCATTGGAGCTGGATACTATTGTTCCATCCTGACTCCTGGCCATGTGGACTCTCTCCTGGACAAGTGTCCTTCAGCTGGGTGGTCAGCCAGCCCAGCCCAGCCTAGCCCAGCCCAGCCCAGCCCAGCCCAGCCTAGCCCAGCCCAGCCTAGCCTAGCCCAGCCCAGCCCAGCCCAGCCCAGCCCAGCCCAGCCCAGCCCAGCCCAGCCCAGCCACAGACAGATGGCCAGAGCCATTAACCCCGATTAGGACCCAGGACACTCCACAGAGCACAGCCGTACGGCTCAGCACTGACCACTACACCAGCCCCAAACATACAGTGAGAGAGGAGAGGGAGAGAGGGGGAGAGGGAGAGGGGGAGAGGGAGAGAGGGAGAGAGGGAGAGAGGGGGAGAGGGGGAGAGGGAGAGAGGGGGAGGTAAGAGGGACAAAGAGAGAGGAGAGACCGATAGGAGGCAGGGAAAGAGAGGGAGAGAAGACAGGGAGGAAGAGAGAGACAAAGCCACGTTATATAGCCATTGATTCCTGAAGAATGTAACTTATGAATGCCTCATAAGCTTAGTTCAACTGTCTTACCCATCAGAACCCAAAATATAAGCTTTTTTACTCCATTGCTTGGAAACCAAGTAATTGTAAACAAACACTGTATGGTTGGTCAGTCCTTGCATCCATAGCTCTGTCTATGTATTTGAGAGTGGTTACATTTCTCCAGCACCATCCCTCAGCTGTTTACCAAATAAAGGGGCGGGGAGAACGCTTTGTTATTGTTTGAATCCCAGATTGCCCCTTTAATGTGTCAACTAAGTATGGTGGTTATTGGGGAAAGGCTGGGTGAGAGTGGAGAGGAGCATGTGGTCTGCTATGGTAACCCTACTGTGAGCTGTACCTGTCCTTAATGCTGGTGACCTGCAGGTTTAGGGACACTCTCTGGTGACCAGCGTACAGCCTGCTGTTAAACACGGTTACTGGGTCGTCAGCATAAATAACTATCAGTATGACTTATCATTCCATTACACATTCAATAACTATGTACACCGACCCAAACTAAAATGCATGCAGCTAAAATATAATTATATGAAAATGAATACTCTAAAAATGTGAGGGAATGTTAAATGTTTTATAATAACACAAAAGACAATTTGACTATTCAACCAGGAACTTTATATTAGACCTCACTAAATGGAAATAAACCTCAGCATACAGAGTTAGATATAATTACATTTAGCTTATAATTCAAGAGGTGCACTTTTGAAAATTAAGGTATAACCAGCCACATTGGCAATGCATACAAAAATATGATCAAATTTGCTTTCAAACGGTCTGAAAAATAGAGCAGATTTATTCTATTCCCTCTGTTTAGACATAAACAAGAACAGCTTTTTCTACATTTGCTTTTCTGCTTGATTTATTGCCAGCCTCCTTTCCAGCAATCAATTTCTGTGTTTCACATGCTTTTCTCTCCTTTCCAAGGCTTCTGTTTGGGAAAAGCAGTGCTGCACCCTGGTGCTGAAAAAGGGGACTGCAAGACTGAGAGGCAGAGCGCAGAGCATACACTGAATAACTAAAACAACCCCACTTCATACCAAAACAGAGAAACTGAAGACATATACAGGCAGAAAACCTATATTTAAATATGTAACATCAGATGTAATGAAATGAAAGCAGTAGCGAATGATACCAACTAATGAGAGTCCATTTTCATTATTTTTCCATCAAGCAGCCCATAACCTGACCCCTCCAGAGAGAGCACCCCTTGGGTGTGCTTGTGCCCAGGCCAGAGAGCCTTCTCCCTGGGGCCAGGAGGAGAGGAGAGAGGGGTCCTGGGTGGAGGTCACCTCCATCACATCACACTAATGCTGAGTGACCTCCACAATGAGCTCTCAGTGTGTGTATCCGATCAGATCGATCTCTCTGATCCCTCCTGTACGTGTATGTGTGTGTGTGTGTGTGTGTGTGTGTGTGTGTGTGTGTTTGTGGCCACTAGTCTCCTGCAGCATCAATACAACACCACTCTTCAGATAAAATGAACCACAGCTATACACACTTCAACAACTAATAAAGTCAACCAAAATGTCTGCATTACTGCACCACACACATACAGCACTACTCAACAGATATAGGAGAACATCTTCACTTATGGTGAACATAAACCAACCAAACATGAATTTTCACCGTCATCATTGTGGGACTGAGCGGAGAGTGTCGGACGAGGTGTCATCATTAGGGGACGAGAGGAGAGTATGGGACGTGGAGGGAGGGTCAAGCTTACTCTACACCGTCATCTATCGGGTCAGTTCTGATGGTTAAATGTTTGGATTCGGGGAGGGTCAGCTGATCCTACACAACATTTAGGAAACCTCTACCTGGAGCAACGTGGGACTGTGTGGGTCATCATTGTGGGACCAGTGGTGAGCGCGGGGGAGCATGTCATCAGTAGGGGACAGACAGGGGAGTCTGGCTTCCTCTTTAGCCGTCACGGAGGAAGGAGAGAGATTGATAGCATGGAGTCATTTGTCCTATTGGTTATTCCAAATGAAGTATGGGCTTAGTGAAGCCAGGCCTCTCCCACCGGCTAACATTGATTTCCACTCACTCTCTCGCTTCTCTGTGCCCTTGTGCTCGTGTCTCCTCTCCCTTTTTCTCTCTCCCTACCCATCTCTCTCTCTCTCTCTATCCCCCCTTTCTCTTTCCCTACACTCTCCCTCTTCACCCTCTTTCCATATTTCACTCCCTCTCTTTGCTCTCTCCCTACAAGGTTGTTTAATTTTGTTTTGTTCATATCTGCTAATGACACGAGGGGGTCTAGTTCTGATCCTGATGAGGAAAGCAATTATACACAGTAGGCCATGGAAGACTGACAACTGGAGGCACACAGCAAGGGTAACGTTACTAAAAACATACAGTAGAGCCAGAACAGAAGTGGTGCCGACAGGCAGGCAGACAGGCAGACAGACAGACAGATAGGCAGGCAGACAGACAGACAGACAGGCAGACATGGGAGAGACAAAGAGGAAGAGGGAACGAGCAGTAACAGTGGGAGAGAAGGAGAGACAGACAGAGGGACAGAGAGGAAATGAAGGAGAGACAGGGGGAGGGAGAGAGACATGGGGATAGAGACAAAGTGAAAAAGAGACAGAGCAGGAAACAGAGGGAGAAAGGGAGGTGTAATTATCCATCAGGTGTTCGGGTGTGCGTGACAGAGGAGGAAGCTCATTAGCACACTCTGTGTACACCAATTACACGGCCAGGCTTCTCAGGGCATTCCCCTGGCATGTCTGTCTGAGGGAGGGAGGGAGGGAGGGACACACAGAGGGACTCTCTCTATACCGATCTATCTATCAAAATATCTATAGTATCTCTCTCACACATAAACAAACTTGCACACCAACATATGTGCACAGATACAAGCGAGCATGCGCACATACACACGCACACACACTTTGTTCTGTATGTGCTATTGTGTATAAGTGCTTTATGTCGGTGTTTTAGGGCATCTCACCTGTGGATGTTGTCCTGACCGGATGGAACTAGACCCACGTTGGCCACGGATACCACCTGTTTGCTGATTGGTTGGCTGGAGGTGTTCTCTGCTGCCATGGTGATGGTTGCTGAGCTCTCGTTCATGCCCAAAAGTTTACCTGATTGGATGCAGAATGTTAAAAAAATCACTGGCAAAAACATTTATATACAATCTGTACACAATAGCGCTAGCTACTCCTATGATGATAAATCCAACAACAGGCCTCTAAAAAGATGAGGGAAACGTTTGGGGGTTATTTCAGACCTCCATTACTCTCTGTCTTGAAAGGGGACAATAGTGAATATCCTGACTGCACTCAATACAGTCACATAAAGCCAACACTGCATTTCTCTCAGAGAGACTCAGGAAGCCTGCTTCATTGTGTCAAACAGCTGGAAGTGAATATTGTGCCTTTACCCTGAGAGTCCAATGAATGGAAAGATGGAAAATGTGCTTTTGGACAAGACAGCGCCACTCCAGAACAAGCTTTTAATATGAACTGGCTGTGATGACACACACACACACACACGCACACACACGCGCACACACACGCACACACAAACACACACAGGCACCCGCAGGCACACACATACAAACACAACCACTTGAAAAGCTTAAACCTTGCCCATTAGGTTTGAATAAGAAATAAATTAGTATAACTGTGTTTATGGTAAAAGCATCTCGCAATTAAGAGGAGCCCTCAGCACTAAAGAAGACAAAGACTTCCTGTCATGCTCTGTGCAAATGAGAGATGAAGAAAGGGATGGATGGAGGGAGGGAGGGAGGGAGGGAGGGAGGGAGAGAGAGAGAGAGGGAGGGAGGGAGGGAGGGAGGGAGAGATGGGGCACTCAGGGAGGGAGGGAGGGAGGGAGGGAGGGAGGGAGAGAGAGATGGGGCACTCAGGGGGGGGGACACGCTGCTCCATATTCTTCTAGCTCGTTACCTCTCCACTTTAGCACGGCTTTATGAGGTGGTGGGGTGGGGGCTTGATGTTGGGGTGGGGGCTTGATGTTGGGGTGGGGGCTTGATGTTGGGGTGAGAGTGAGGGTGGTGGGGTGGGGGCTTGATGTTGGGGTGAGAGTGAGGGTGGTGGGGGCTTGATGTTGGGGTGAGGGTGGTGGGGTGGGGGCTTGATGTTGGGGTGAGGGTGGTGGGGTGGGGGCTTGATGTTGGGGTGAGGGTGGTGGGGTGGGGTGGGGGCTTGATGTTGGGGTGAGGGTGGTGGGGTGGGGTGGGGGCTTGATGTTGGGGTGAGGGTGGTGGGGTGGGGGCTTGATGTTGGGGTGAGAGTGAGGGTGGTGGGGTGGGGGCTTGATGTTGGGGTGAGAGTGAGGGTGGTGGGGTGGGGGCTTGATGTTGGGGTGAGAGTGAGGGTGGTGGGGTGGGGGCTTGATGTTGGGGTGAGAGTGAGGGTGGTGGGGTGGGGGCTTGATGTTGGGGTGAGAGTGAGGGTGGTGGGGTGGGGGCTTGATGTTGGGGTGAGAGTGAGGGTGGTGGGGTGGGGGCTTGATGTTGGGGTGAGAGTGAGGGTGGTGTGGTGGGGGCTTGATGTTGGGGTGAGAGTGAGGGTGGTGGGGTGAGGGCTTGATGTTGGGGTGAGAGTGAGGGTGGTGGGGTGGGGGCTTGATGTTGGGGTGAGAGTGAGGGTGGTGTGGTGGGGGCTTGATGTTGGGGTGAGAGTGAGGGTGGTGGGGTGGGGGCTTGATGTTGGGGTGAGAGTGAGGGTGGTGGGGTGGGGGCTTGATGTTGGGGTGAGAGTGAGGGTGGTGGGGTGGGGGCTTGATGTTGGGGTGAGAGTGAGGGTGGTGTGGTGGGGGCTTGATGTTGGGGTGAGAGTGAGGGTGGTGGGGTGAGGGCTTGATGTTGGGGTGAGAGTGAGGGTGGTGGGGTGGGGGCTTGATGTTGGGGTGAGAGTGAGGGTGGTGGGGTGGGGGCTTGATGTTGGGGTGAGAGTGAGGGTGGTGTGGTGGGGGCTTGATGTTGGGGTGAGAGTGAGGGTGGTGGGGTGGGGGCTTGATGTTGGGGTGAGAGTGAGGGTGGTGGGGTGGGGGCTTGATGTTGGGGTGAGAGTGAGGGTGGTGGGGTGGGGGCTTGATGTTGGGGTGAGAGTGAGGGTGGTGGGGTGGGGGCTTGATGTTGGGGTGAGAGTGAGGGTGGTGGGGTGGGGGCTTGATGTTGGGGTGAGAGTGAGGGTGGTGGGGTGGGGGCTTGATGTTGGGGTGAGAGTGAGGGTGGTGGGGTGGGGTGGGGGCTTGATGTTGGGGTGAGAGTGAGGGTGGTGGGGTGGGGGCTTGATGTTGGGGTGAGAGTGAGGGTGGTGGGGTGGGGGCTTGATGTTGGGGTGAGAGTGAGGGTGTTGTGGTGGGGGCTTGATGTTGGGGTGAGAGTGAGGGTGGTGGGGTGGGGTGGGGGCTTGATGTTGGGGTGAGAGTGAGGGTGGTGGGGTGGGGTGGGGGCTTGATGTTGGGGTGAGAGTGAGGGTGGTGGGGTGGGGGCTTGATGTTGGGGTGAGAGTGAGGGTGGTGGGGTGGGGGCTTGATGTTGGGGTGAGAGTGAGGGTGGTGTGGTGGGGGCTTGATGTTGGGGTGAGAGTGAGGGTGGTGGGGTGGGGGCTTGATGTTGGGGTGAGAGTGAGGGTGGTGGGGTGGGGGCTTGATGTTGGGGTGAGAGTGAGGGTGGTGGGGTGGGGTGGGGGCTTGATGTTGGGGTGAGAGTGAGGGTGGTGGGGTGGGGGCTTGATGTTGGGGTGAGAGTGAGGGTGGTGGGGTGGGGGCTTGATGTTGGGGTGAGAGTGAGGGTGGTGGGGTGGGGGCTTGATGTTGGGGTGAGAGTGAGGGTGGTGGGGTGGGGTGGGGGCTTGATGTTGGGGTGAGAGTGAGGGTGGTGGGGTGGGGGCTTGATGTTGGGGTGAGAGTGAGGGTGGTGGGGTGGGGGCTTGATGTTGGGGTGAGAGTGAGGGTGGTGGGGTGGGGGCTTGATGTTGGGGTGAGAGTGAGGGTGGTGGGGTGGGAGTAAGTCCATTCAGGTCAAAATAACAAGTCTACTTTCAAAGAACCCCAGGCAGGTCGTAATTAGCTTTCCATATTTTTCTCTCCTTTCATTAGAGCTCAGGACAAAAGTGAATGAAGATTAATTAACATCACGGAGGCAGGCATTTAGCAGGCACTCACAATAGTGGTGGCATAGCATACACTCCCAATAGGCTGTTGCTTGCAGCCAGGTCTGAATTGTTTGTGTTTGGATGGGGGTGGAGGTTTCAAGGGATTTAGCCGCTCTTGGAGGACATGATGTTGATGATGATAATGCATGTATGTGATAATGGCAGACCGTGTGTGTTGTCTCACCTTGCTCCTGGCGGAAGTCCTGTTCAGTCATGGTGAAGGGCAGGAACAGCTCTCCTACGGCAGGCTGGATGGACACATTAAACTGGTCCTCCTTCGTACTGAGGGACAAACACAACAGCACTGTCACTTGAACCTGGTCTCAGCTTGTTTCTATGTGTAGAATTGATGTGTATTGCGTATTGTGTGGACCTAAAAGAAGGCTGTCTGTTGCTAAAGCAACAGCTAATATGTGTGTGGCCCTCTGTGGCTCAGTTGGTAGAGCATGGCACTAACAACACTTAGGTTGTGGGTTAGATTACCGCTGGGACCATATATACTGAAAAATGTATGCATTCACTGCAATGTAAGTCGCTGTGGATAAAAGCATCAGCTAAATGGCATATATTATATGGATTCAAATAAACAAATGAACCGCTCAAATTCAGACTTACTAAAGGAAAGCAGGGAGAGCTATACAGCTATACAGCAGCTCAACATTCTTCATGTCTGTCTACTTGACGAAACAAAACTCTTCCCTTCGAATGAGTTTAATGAGTGAATGTGTGTGTGTGTGTGTGTGTGTGTTTGTGTGTTCTCTCCTATCCAATGTATGTGTATATTTGATACATGATATATTTTTCTGTTCCGATTGCCATGCAAAACACACTTGATGATTGGCATTTTGGGCCGGATTGATTTCCCTGTCCCAAACAGGTTTTCTGATAATGGTATTGATTGGCTGGTGGTGCCAATGGCTTTCAGCTGGCTGATTACTGAGGGGAGTAATTGTTATCCCAGTGAAACAGGATCAATGACTGCTGACGCCCCACCTGGGACTACCGTCAGGGGAAGAGGAGGAAGAGGAGAATTAGAGAGAAGAAGAGAAAGATAAGAGAGGGAAAAGAGAGAAGGTTACAGGAGGAGAGGGAAGAGAAAATCGGCTGAGCAGAGGATGGAAGTGAGGGGAGCAGTCTGGTGATGATGGGCTAATGGAGGGAGAGGAGGATGGGGGGAGAAAGAACAATGGCAGGGTGAAGAAAGAGGAGGATGGGAGCAGGAACAGGAGGAGGAGGTGGAAGAGAAGGACATCCGAGTAGTAGAGCAGGAGTCTTACCACAGCTGGAAGTTGGCTGCCTGTGTGGAGTCGTTGAAGTCGATGCCAATGGAAACGGTAACTGAGGCCTCTGGCTCCAGTCGCTCTGAGAACGTGAGAGGAGAGGAGAGGAGGGGAGGGGAGGAGAGGAGGAGTGAGTGACAAGGGCAAGGGAGTAGGGAGGGGGCACAGGGGGAGGAGAGGGGGGCCATCAGAGTGGAACAGACAGGCACGCACACCACTTGTGTTTTCTACCTCACAAAGCAAGGCCACAGTGTGTGAGAAATCCATCTTTCAATCTCAGTCTCCAGCACAGAAAAAAACAAGAAGCATATTTCCAAAACAACAGGCTTGTCAAAGAGAATGTCAGGACCCAGAGAGAGATGAGAGAGAGAGGGGGGTGGAAGAGAGAAAGAGAGAGAGAGAGAGGAAGAGAGAGGTAAAGGAGGAAGACAGAGTGGTAAGGGGTGAGATAATCTAGAAGGAGACAGATAAGACAGAAACACCCTCCACGCTTCCTGGACAGCCTCTGTTTCTGTCTCCATGTAGCACAAGGCTGTTTTATAACTGTTTCACAGAGAGAAGAGAGGACCTATCGGGCTCCAGAGGCACTGAAAACAGCCATCATACAGACCACAGCCGTCTCCAGCCTCAACGCTCTCTAACCCTCTCCTGCCCTCTCTCTTTCTTCCTCCCTTATTCCCATTTCTCTCTCTCTCTCTTCCTCTCCTCGTTTGTTCCTCCCTCATCTCACTTTATCTCTCCTTCTCCTCTCTTCCTCTCTCAGTTCTCCAGAGGCAAGTGCTTCAGGCTCAAATGACCGGAGAGAGGAGATGCTGCCTAAAATATATAAATACTGAATGAATACTCTCTCACTCACTCTGGACTCAATCAATTGCAACACTTTATCTATTAGATAAGATATTTTGTCTAATAAAGTCCAGTAGCTTTCTGTGGAGAAAGTGTTGCACCTTCCATTCTGCATTCCTTCTTTCCTCAGTATCCAAACCAACTCCAGCCACCCTCACATTAGCCAAGCTCAATCGATCCCAATTACCCACTGTTTGGCTGCTTGAGTTCCTTCAATGGCCAATCAATCCAATGCAATTGATGGTTTTAACGTGCTTGAGCGCACACCACTCTTCTCATGTTTTTTTTTTTTTTGTGTGTGTGTGTGTGTGTGGTGTTAGAAGGGAGAGGTGGACTCCCGAAGTATGCTTTGAGTGAGGAGATCATAGAATCTAGTAAGGACAGGATCTCTATGGTGGAGAAGCGTCTCCTTGTCCTAATCAATATGGTTGAACTGGGATTAGGCTAGTTGGATTAATATGAGCAATTTCAGGCATAGGGGAATGGGAGAGGAGCTATTGATGATATCATAGTATTGGCTTAGAGGCTCTACATGCCGTAACGATTATTTTAAAAAATGATTCTTTTTAAAAAGTCAGAAAATAAGCATCCTCATATAGATTTGTGGAAAACAAAAACATATTGAGAAGTCATATCTGTATGTCCAAGATAAAAAAAGATGTTTGATGCGAATTCTGTACAAAATCAACTGAATATGAATGGTAGTATGATTGGAGCTGGTTTTAAAACCTAGGGCATTTAATCAACATGCCACTAAAGATGCAGAAAGGCACAAATCCTGGTGCCATCTGTGATGTCAGTCCCTGAAGCCCTCCGAGGAGAGAGGCCATTCTCTGCCAACATGCTGTTTCACTCATCAACAAATAAAGTAGTTTCTCAACTCAGTATTTCTAAGCCATATTCTTAAAAAAAAAAAACACAAGTTCAGGTCCAATTGCCAGATGGAGGGCATGGTCCTAAACCATCCAGGTTGGTTGTGGGATTGTTGAACGTCCTGATGGTTCTGTGTAGCTCACCTATGGTGTTGAAACAGTGTATGTTGAGTCCTGTGGGGCTCCTGTCTCCCACGTGGATCTCCTCCAGGTCGTGGTCAGAACGGTTGGTCAGGCTGATCTGGACAGACACCATGGTGGGCTGGTACAGGCAGGGCTGTCTGGGGAAGTGGTACTGGGCAGCCAGGCCCTTCCCAGTCATACGGTGGAGGAGGTCGTGGCTCTTCACTGGAGCAAATGGAGCACTCACCTACAGCCACACAGGGAGAGGTCAGGGGTAAGTATGAAGAGAAGCTTCCAGTAACACTCTACTCTACCCGTCGTCAGGGCATTGGGTAGGCTACAGTTTGTAGTACAGCTATCCCAGACTTGACTGCAATACACTTCTAAATAAGACCACCATAGTGGGACACTTGATACTGTAAACATCTGTATAAGACCATGGGACAGAGGATACAGGCTACAGAGAACACTGCACCATCACCAACAACCATGCACATGAACAGAGAAGAACATAGAACCCTGTGCAACGTTGAAGACTGAACAAAAGGACCTAGAATGAACACATCTACACAATCCCCCAACACGTGGCAAATAGATGTGGCACTAATGCATCTATGTATGTATGCACACCGAGAGGAGAAAGAATACCAGGATCCGGTCTGAATCAATTGACAGTTTGATTATAACTTGAGCACAGGCTAGCTTCTGTCATTAACATAAAACTCTATTCACTCCATTCCCAGTCTCCGGTCCATGGTTAGGGTGCACCACTGCTGAGTGGAAAGGGGCAGAGAGTTGGTTAATAACTTAGGCAGCGCTTCCTTCATTAACATCCACAGTGTTGACTGGAGAAGGGCCCATTTCAGCCATGTCCTCAATCAGCCGGGTTAGGAATGAGTGGGTTAGATGTACCGTGAAAGCTGGCTGAATAAAAACAAGCTCTAATGAATAAAAACACAGGAGCCTGCATGGGCCAAACCTGCCATTCAGGCCTCTAATAAAGGGCCTTTTACCTTTTCAGGGACAGGAAATTTAATTACAAATGCAGAGAGAAGCAGGACAAAGAGGGGGTAGAAACTTACACACTACCCCCCCCCCCCCCCCCATCCCCCCTGGGCCTACGGAAATAAACACAAAGACATCTACTACCCCAATATACAGTCACAAACACAATATAAAAAATACACATTGACATAAATAATACATATACAATTCAAACCAATACGTAGGCACACTTTACAGCAATTATGCCTGTCAATTAGGTGACTCAAAATGAGTGAACTGTCATGAAAATATATAACAGAATGTAGTAGCTCGCTCAATCATCATTAAAAGTAAAGATGATCCTCATGATATGAGGTCACAGCAATGTCTAAACACCAGGAATGTTTAGCCTCATACTATTGATACTTGGATCACTCCAACTCTACGGATCACTCCAACAGCTAACAAACGGTGCAAATTAATGAGAGAACGCAAAAAACGTCTTCTTAACACCTCCAGAAACATCCGCTCCACCTTCTGCTAAGATGTGTTTTCGCGCAGACAGAGAGGATGTGAGATTGACAGCCAGGCAGAGGAGAATAGGGGAGAGGTAGGTGTGAGTAATCTAACCAGGCGACTGAATAGCAACAACAACACCACAAAAAAATAAAATGGAATCCGTAAACAAATGTATAAAATGATGAGTGGGGAGTGTGAAGGAATGAAAACTCTGACTGAGTGATTATATGGTGTTATGATGTGAAGAGACACGCACGCGCACGCGCACGCACACACACACACACACACACACACACACACACACACACACACACACACACACACACACACACACACACACACACACACACACACACACACACACAGTTTTGAGAGGTGACAGAAACTGAAACTTTGATAAGAGATGGTTATGGGGGCGGACACATTGCCAGTCTGGTCTGTTCTGGCTCAGAAGAGAAAGACACAATGGATGCCTCTCCCTCCCCACACAGACCCCCTACGAAGCATGTTTTATATATTACATTTCAATGATTATCAGTGACTGAATGAGCTCTAAACATCAAAAAGTGGGAGAAACCATATTCTCATCTCCACATCCCCTTGACAGGACCAGAGTGTCGTGGGTCCGGGCTCCCCAAACGCCCAGGAAAGGGGTCAAACAAACATTTGCTGCCGTGCTGTCACGCTGCTGCACCCTCACCCTCGCCCGTCACGCCACCGCCACCGCGCAAATTTATCGGGCCACTTTTGGACGTGTCAGAGCAGTCGGTGTCGATAAAGCTGGCCGTAATGTCTGCCACCCCTTCACAGCAGAGATTTACCTCCCTGACAGCCACATCCTGCCGCCCCGCTCAAGGTCCTGTCTGTCGCCCCAGAGACGAGGAGGGAGGGAGGGGGGAGGAAAGGAGGGCAGGACAGGACTTCAAACCGCTTATCATCACCAATTTGA
Source organism: Argentina silus (assembly GCF_951799395.1). Lineage (NCBI taxonomy): Eukaryota > Metazoa > Chordata > Actinopteri > Argentiniformes > Argentinidae > Argentina > Argentina silus. The sequence goes on from NC_139659.1 coordinate 7,527,705, forward strand.
CACAGTGGACAGTAAAAGCCCGACATACATGCACACACACCCTCCCCCCCTCAGTCCATCACTGTTGGTCTGCGAGGCAGGACGCACCCTACAGACCCCAAGTGTAAATAACAGCAGGGTAGTGAGGTAACCTTGACTCCCCTGTCAGACACACACACACACACACACACACTCAATCTCGCTCTCACACACACACACACACACACACACACACAACGATAACGACACACACACACACACACACACACACACACACACACACACACACACACACACACCCTTGGAGGGGTATCTTTCTGCCGTGTGTTCTCTCTCCTCTCCCTCCTGGATTAGAGGGAGGTGACAATAAGGGAGGAAGTTGATTGAGAGGCTCTATTATGTATCAACTTAAAGGAAGCTCTGGTGATGGATGACACAGACGCCAGTCACCTTCAGCGCCCGGACGCCACGCTACCAGCATCCTCCCTGGCAAATGACCTGAAAATCCTGCTGACATATTCAAAAGGGCAGCCTTGTATCACGCGCATATGGGGGCCAATTTAAGACAAAGGGGGTGTGGGGTACGGGGTGTTGGGAAATGTAAGGGGATGTATTGAAAATCCATTTCTGTCTTTCTGACATTGGCTCCTTGTTACTTCAGAGAGAGTATTTCATTATGCTGTGAGAGGGAGAGGTAAGGGACATGTGTTTGACTTTAATGGTTCCCTTCAGTCAGGAGATGACAATCAATTGCGGGACATCAGAAGACCTTGAGTGTAAAATGAATTAAATAAATGTCACCGCAGTCAGCTAAAACCAACTTTGAGCAAACATGAGTAAAACCCAAAAGCACAAAGACAGAGGTTAGCTAATTTGAGAAAATTTACCAAATTAGTCTTTTAGGAATATGATTAATCTTGGTATTTCCAATTAAGTCGTCAGAGGGGTAATGGTGGAGAGTGGCATACCATACATAGGTCACGCTGTTCTTCTGAAATATAAAAAGTGAATTTTGAATTGAGTATCAGCTAATATATTGTTATGCTGCATACTGTGTCATTTTGATTGCAGTTGCAGCCTTTAGTGAAGAGTTATGATGAAATCAGGAAATAAAGACAAAAGGCTAATTTTAAAATGACAAACAGTATTCTTGGAATTTAATAAAAAGGAATTCCTGACTAATCCCACATCTGAGGAGTAGATGTCCTAGTCTCCTGTTGAGAGAGTGAGCCGGCACACAGGCAGCTGAACAGGATCATTTAGGGCAGCAACAGAGATGTCATCAACCCAGTTCTAGAAACCCAGAGAGGGAAAAGCCACACAGTCCATTTCCATGATAAAATACAGATGTAAGAAACGGTATTTGTGATTTTCTGAGGTTGGATAATCTGGACTCTCTGATCAGGACAAATCCCATTTCTGCCAGTAACAGGGTCACACTTCCAGACACGGAGCAATCCCACATGCAGGACTCAGGAGAAAAGGAGGGGGACTAGCCACATTACTACACACACACACACACACACACACACACACACACACACACACACACACACACACACACACACACACACACACACACACACACACACACACAATAAAATCACACACCTGCAAAAACTAAATAAACAACACTTTCACAATAATGAAAGCAACACCCACACGCAGACATACATGCTTTCATACCTCCACACACTGTCCAGCACCACACCATTGCATATTGCACTGACTATTTCCTTCAGGGCGTTTATCCCTGTTTAAGGAGGCAATTTCACTATTTGAGTGGCAGGTGGAGGTGTGCAGGGCAGGGGCTGTTATATTCCTGCCTCGGAGAGTCCTGCTGCTGATTCATAATTAGACCTGAACCCAGCGCGCCCACATCGCTTGAGGTCAGCCGGGTGAGGGGGGGGAGGCGGGGCAGGAGGGGGGTGAGGCGGAGCCCGCCTGATGGGCACCAAATGAACAAATTATGATGGCCCCCTCTGGGCGTGATGGGGTCAAACGCCCCGCGCCCCGCCAGTGACAGTTCAATTTCCCCCCAACGCAGCCCCATTCGCCACCCGCTAATTATGAATGAAAAGTTATCAGCCTCAGCCGCCCCCCCATACAGGCGGACAGCAGACGGAAGGGATGTGGGTGGGTGGGTGGGGGGGGGGGGATTTAAGAGGCATTTGTGAGAGATCCTAATGTCAAAATGTTATTAGAGAGAGAGGGAGGCTGGGGAGAGGAGAGAGAGGAGGAGAGACGAGAGGAGGGGGTCAGACAGTGACCAGGGTTAATCTAAATGCCTTTGATAACCATGCAGTAATTCTCTAAAAGGGCCCAAGCGCTCAGCTGAGACACACCGCCTCTGTGGGCGGATTGGTGAGAAATAGAAATGACATCGGGGCCAGTGTGCGTGTGTATGTGTGTGTGTGTGTGAGAGAGAGACTGTGTTTCAATGTGTGTCTATGTAACAGTACAACGGAGTGTGTGTGTGTGTGTGTGTATGTGTATGTGTATGTGTATGTGTATGTGTATGTGCGTACGTGCGTGGGAGGCAGAGAGATAGAGAGGTGTGAGGTTATTTACCCTCTTCTATGAATCCCGATGCCCATCATGTACTTATGCATAGAATTGACTTTAAATCAGATGCTGATGTGCAAACAGTTCCCTGTTCTAATCAGCATTTCTATTCTCCATTACTCTCTGGCCTTCACCTGAGGAGGGAGAGCACCACGTCTCCATAAACACAGGCCTGAGAGGGGCTGTCAATCACACACAGGCAGGCAGGCAGGCAAGCAGGCAGGAGTGATGGGCCCTGAATAAGAACCCAGAATAAGGCTTATGTAGAACTTAGAGCTGGACATGAGAGATGTAAGGATAAACTCAGGAAAACTGAGAAATATCTTCCGAGGTTTATGCTGTGTGCCAAAGGGTCTCTGCTCCTATCTGGGTTAGCTCATGTTACTGTCAGCAGGCCTCTAGTGTTGGGCATGGCACAGTACAAAGACACTGAGCAACAGCAAAGGATAGCTGGATATCATTTCCCTCCCCAGAGGAGAGAGCACACACACACACACACACACACACACACACACACACACACACACACACACACACACACACACACACACACACACACACACACACACACACACACACACACACACACACACACACACACACACACACACACACACACACACACACACGAGAGAGAAAAGAGCCGTCACACTAAGAAAGGTCAACCATCAGACACACACTGTACTGAGACACCAGGGACAGAACGGCTGACAGAGAAAGATGGAGGGAGGGAGACAGAGAGAGAGAGAGAGAGAGAGAGAGAAAGAGAGAGAGAACCTGTAAAAACCTAAGAGATGGAGGAATATAAGAGAGGAGGAGACAAGTTGTAACATCCAGGCTGGTTATAAATAATGGCTGGCAGGGAAAGGTCAATAGTCTGCCCCTGGAGGAGAAACCTCTCGCTGGAGAGAGAACCTCATTCGGAGCCACATCAGCCATGTGGCACTCAGCTCTGTCAGTGACATACTGTACAGCCCCATTGGACCTCGAGAAGGCTGTGCTGTGGTCCCACAGTCCAGTACCTGGAGAACAGTTACTTGGACAAACAGTTGAAATTGGTCAAACAGACATCAAATATAGACAGGCCAGACAGACGAACAGAAAGAGAGAGACAGGACGCGCGCACGCACGCACACACACACACACACGAGCACGTAGATGTGTGGTCTCACCTGAATGGCAGAGGAGACGTTGGAGAGAGACAGGCCTTCCAGGTCTCCCAGTAGGCTGGGGGACAGCATGGACAATTTGGGCGTGGTCACAGGAACAGGAGTGACTGCAGAGGACAGACACACACAGAAGCAGACACAGACACTTTAGCTTGCACTTAAAAGCAAATTACTGATGAATGAAGAAAATGAGCGCTCTGTAGTGTGTGTCTGAAACTGAGCAGTGAACAGTCCAGAGCCAACTCACAGTCATCTAGATCCAAGAGGGAAACGTCCTTCTTCAGCTTCACTTCGACCTGGAGAAAGAACACAACATCCCAACATGACAATCATCAACAACCTCAGAGAAAAGATGTCTCCTTGTCAAATTGAGAGGGTGACAGAAACCAGAGTAGAGAAAAGAAAAAAAGGATAACCAGAACATTGAAAGAAAGGTAAATGTGTGTGTGTGTGTGTGTGTGTGTGTGTGTGTGCGCGCACAGTACTGGAGCTGGCTTGACTGACAGTGCGTCTCCAGCCTAACACGGTCCTCCTAAACAGAGATGCTATATGCACACATCTGCAACGCCTCAAATCTGCATTGACCAGTCATGCGGCGTGTCATGTCACAACCGATACACGCCACCCCGTGCGACTAGGGCAAGGCTTGTCAGACGTCCACTGGTGAGAATTACGACGCACGTCCCTCAGTCGCACTACAACGGGCCCAATGAAAACCCATTTAAACATAAGAGCGATTTTTATCGCCCTTTTTCCACGCCCTCCTAACCAACCACAGCTTCATCCACGTCCCATAAAGAACCATAAAATTCCACTCTGCTTACTCCAGGCTCAACAAACAGAGAAAAGGGGAGGCGAGAGAGAGAGAGACAGAGAGAGAGAGAGAGAGAGAGAGAGAGAGAGAGAGAGAGAGAGAGAGAGAGAGAAAGGCATGAGAGTGAAAACAAACAATGAAGTTAGAGGCCGTATCTTATCAGATCTTCTCTGATTGACGGTTGGTGGCGGTAATAGACGGAAACCTTGTTAGCGGGCGAAGGTCTGAGATTGAGGGAGAGAGAGAGACACACAGAGAGAGAGAAAGAGGAAAGATGGAGAGATGCATAATTCATGGAGCATGCCCAACTGGCAAAGTGTACAAAATGAGAATTTCATAGCGCAGAAACAGTAGAGGGGGAGAGAGAGGAAGAGGGAGAGTGGGGGGTGGGGGGTTGAGAGGTGAGAAAAAGAGATTGGAGGTTGATGTGTGTGTGTGTGTGAGAGAGAGAGAGAGAGAGAGAGAGAGAGTGAGAGAGAGAGAGCGAGCGAGTGAGAGAGAGAGTTGGAAAGGGAGGAAGATGCAGTAAAGAAGCAGACCAAATCTCATTCCAGAGTGTAAAATTTGATTTCTCAGCCTCCAGTAGCTCTGTACACAGAGCACAACACACCTCACACTCACAAATACGTGGCGTATTTGGAGATGAACAGAGGGGTGCCAAATGAAGCCTGTCTTGTTTGAAGTGTGGAAAACAGCTCACGTTCGACAAGTCAACAGATAAAAGACACTAAGCGAAACCTGGTCTAAACCAAAACCGCAAGATCATGTTCAGTAGGCACAAACCGTGACGGGAGAAAAAAAAACTTATTTGAACAAAAAACAAAAAGGGGGATTGTTACAAGCTGAGATGGGACCTCTTCAGTTTCAAAACATTTTCTACAGTTAGAGTAGACTGAACTCAGGTTAGAGAGACATCAGGCCAGCTCCAGAAGAACGGAACTCAAAGGCAAACTGCAGCCCAACCTCACCTTGGGTTTAGATCTGCATTTCTTCTTGTGTTCTGTGCCAGAGTCGGAGGCCGAGTCGTCTTCGGAGCCAGATTCTGACTCAGAGGAGCTCTCTGGGGAGGAGCTGCTGACCTCGGCTTTAACGTCATTCCCATTCTCATCTGAATCACTGCAACAGGGACACAAGGCAATGGAGAACGGATACAGGGAATGGAGAACGGGAACAACCCTGGTCATCCCTAACAGAGCTCATTCACCATACACAGCTATCTGTCTTGAACTTCACATTCCCACATATTTACCTTCGGCTGATTCACTTTCTAAGGTTGAATGCTTTTACCTTGACCTTTAAATGTGGCCTACGACAGTGTCTTCACATGTTTGAAGATCATTACCCATTTGAACATCAACACCGATCTCCTCACAATAAAATAGCTCCAAGGAGATCTACCCACTAAGACTCAATGATTAGACATTGTTAAAGACATACAGTGCTTGAAGTGCCTGACCTTTACTTTAAGAACCCAGAAAGAAAAAATTGGAAAATCGATCTAGATTGGAGGAAAGAGCTGTGCCTGAGGATGCTTGATTATATTATATTTTGTCTGATGTATCTGTGGTATTTTTATTGTACCCGCTTTCTTGTTTTTTGTCCTTAAATGTTCTTCAATCAAAATGTTAAAAAAAGAAGAAAAAACAAAACAAAAACAAGGTGTGTGCATGCATGCATGATTTAAATAACTGAAACTTAAACAACAGAAAAAGAACAAGAGAAGCACTTTTTGAACCCCACGTAATGTGAGAGCTAAAACTCAACTCTGTCAGAGCACAGAGGATCAATCTGTTTTTGTTTGCCAAGTTAATTTAATATTGCATTGGCGAAAAAGTCTTTTTTTCTCCAACGCCCCCTCTCTCTCTCTCTCTCTCTCTCTCTCTCTCTCTTCAATTTGTCCTGATAATGAGTGTTTACTCCGCCTGCCTTGGATATTCAGCTGTTAAATTAACGAGGAGAATTGTGACGGTAACTGGCTTTTTAACTTCGGCGATGATGAAAAGCCAGTATTAATTTGGCCTACAGATTTCATTTGTTGTGAACAGGAAAAAGCGATATAAATCATTGTGGGCCTGATTAGGCCCTGCCTGAAATGACTGGGCCGTAATGAGGGCATTATGCTGTGTTTGTTGTGGAAGCACTGGGGTGAGCTGCTCTAATTAGTGTGTGTGTGTGTGTGTGTGTGTGTGTGTGTGTGTGTGTGTGTGCGCGTACTGGGGTGAGCAGCTCTAATTACACCCTCTAATGGAGGGAACAGGGTCAGCCGCTGGCCTGTCACACAGCGCAAGTAGGTACGCTGTGTGTGTGTGTGTGTGTGTGTGTGTGTGTGTGTACGCGCGTGTATGTGGTTGTGGGGGAGGGGAGAATGAAATCGAACATGTCGGAGACAGAACTTGCCAGTGTGTGTTTGTGTGCGTGTACATGTGAGCATATTCCGCAGTAATGACTCAAATCTCATTGATTGGTAACACCAGGCTGCTAAATGACCAATCAAAAGCCATTATCCATTAGCCATGTGCATGTGGGTTAGACTACTGGAGAAATATTCCCACTGATTAGCCTGGTAATGGAACTTACACTACAGTAACTACATTCTAACAGCTCTGCCAGTGCAGGAGTGAGTGAGTGAGTGAGTGAGTGTGTGTGTGTGTGTGTGTGTGTGTGTGTGTGTGTGTGTGTGTGTGTGTGTGTGTGTGTGTGTGTGTGTGTGTGTGTGTGTGTGTGTGTGTGTGTGTGTGTGTGTGTGTGTGTGTGTGTGTGTCTTAAACTGTATACGCCAGTGCATGGATAATATGGAGGTAGAAGAGAGAGAGCGATCCAGTATGTGCACAGGCGTGTGGATGTGTTGAGAAGGTGAACAGATGGGAGGATGAGATTATTGACGCTACAAAGCACTGATCACGTCCCTGACTGTGACCGTGACTCAGTCACACAGTGACACACACACAAGTATGCACACACACCTGCCTAATTACCACACCCAGCTGAAAAACACAGCAGGTGACACCTGAACAGCTTAATTCAAGGGGAGGAGAAATCCTATTTTCGGAAACTAAAACATACACTTGTTCCCCGGTGCTGTCTGTCACCCTGTCTGTACCTGTCTTTGGCTGCTGGTTTGGCTTTCTTCTTCTGCAGTGGTTTCTTGGTCTTCTTCTTCTTCTTCTTCTGTTCAATGTCAGAGTGGCTGGAGCTCTTCTCTGATTGGCTGGAACTCTTGTCCGACTCTTCGCTGCTTTGACTGCTGCTCTTCTCTTCGTCACTCTCAGCCTCGCTGCCCGACTCTGCGACACACACACACACACACACGCACGCGTACACACACACACACACACCGTTAACCTTGCAACATGTAATGTCTTGCAAATGAAACATCTCTGGCGTTGTTCTTTATCGTTTGAAGAGAGCCCTATATCACATGCACACACGTGCACACTGACCTTCACTACTGCTGCTGCTGCTGCTGCTGCTGCTGCTACCATCTCCGCTGCTGCTACTCCCTGATCCTTCCTCTTCCTCCTCTTTCTCCTCTTCGGAGTCAGTGTAGAACTTGTCCTCTGACTTGTCTGGCTTGCCCTTGCCCTTGCCCTTGCCCTTGCTGAGCGATGGCGCCCACTCCTTCACCTGGGGGAGGTGAGGGATGAGAAGAGGAGGAGAGGTGGGGTGAGACTCACATCATGTTCATAGCATCAAACGGGAGAGGATGTCAAGCAGCCAACTCCACCTTTCTATGAAGCCAACTTCTAGACTGTCAGGGAAGTTGACTATGAACATATGGCAGTCTGTGGCAGAGGAGGACAATGACATGGGGACCAGATTGGAGACTTTATTGTTGAGTGTTGCCGTACCGGTTCGATCACCTCCACATTCCTCACGGATTGGTCAGGAGCCACCGCTGGCCAATCAGAAAGCTCCAGGTACCCAGTGGCTTTAGTGTTGAGGGTGTGGGACAGGGTTCCCAGCTGGTAACGATCACGATCTGGCAGAGATGGAGAGGGGAGGGAAGGAACAGATAGGGAGAGAGGAGAAGGAGGGGAGAGAAGAAGAGAGGGAGGGGGAAAGGAGAGAGGAATACAGAGGGAGGAAAAGAGGAGAAAGGGGAAATACAGGGGGGGGAGAGGAGGAGAAACGGGGAGGGGGGGTGAGAAAGAGGAATGAAAGACAAACATAATGAGTAACATTGGAGGAGAGAGAAAGGCAGGGGTCTCAATGTCATCACAGTCCAGTCTCAATCAGCAGGACTGAGGGGTAATTGGCATTTAACACACTGAAATGTCACTGTATAAACACAGTGCTCTTTAATAAAGGGTCACCCCCCCCACACACACACACACACACACACACACACACACACACAAACGATTCTCCCTCCGTAATGGTCAATATAGGAGGGTAATCAGTCAATGTGCCTGGGGAGGTCTGCTCACAAAACTGGGCTTCTCTAACGAAAAGAAAGGGAAAAAAAGTGTGAATATTAAGAATGACAGGGGTGGTTAACGTTCTCCATAAACATCTAGTAGGAGCACACTGCCTCAGAATTCTAATGTTGTTGTAGGGTGATTCTGTCCCTCCTGTCGGCATTAAAGTGTGTGTGTGTGTGTGTGTGTGTGTGTGTGTGTGTGTGTGTGTGCATTAGTATTAAAGTGAGTTTTTTCTCCTCTGTGTTTCAGAAAGGTTAGCATAGCTTGGTAATTTACCCATCTCATCAGCAGAGGGAAAGAGGGCCTGACCCTACTGCCCTTCAGAGAGACAGTCAGAGCAGCATGTTAAAACCACACTGCCTGCGATCCACTTAATATTCTCAGACGCTACTGGTAGAAAATGGAAGTTCAATCAAAGACTGAAATATTAAGACCCTTTTGAATATCTTTTGTGTCCACCTTGGCATTCCCCACAGATGAACCAAGCAGGGAGTGGTTATACTGTAGGTCAGATCTACTAAGCATTGGCACCAGTTTGAGGCAAAGCAAACTTAAAGGGACACCAAATGTTGACCTCAAAATCATTGTGCAGATCACCGTACGAACGTGTGGACATGTGAAAACAGCTTCCAAATGCATTATTCTTAAAACTCATTTTATAGACTAGCCTTTAACTGATGCTGCCCTTATTGATTTTGTGTTGGGTTTTACTGTGTTTTCTTACTTATATCTTTGTTTTTATTTGCATATCTGTTTTATCTGCACATTTGTAAAGCACTTAGTAACACTGTTTTGAAAGGTGCTATATAAATAAAGTTTAATATAATTATGTAGATCAAAAGCTAGGTATCTCTACTTTGAGGATTTTACCCTGAGTGATCACATTGTTTTGAAAACCACAAGGAGTTTTATGGAGGAGTGAGGTTATTGTTGCCAAATTAGCTACTGCCTGGTTTGTTTGCATCCATAGGCACGCGCTCACGCACACGCCTATCAGTTGTGTTTACTAACGTGCATTTGCCTCCATGACTGGCTGGGAGGCGCAAAGTAATATGGAGTACGAGTTCATCATTTGGACATATTATTTACTGGTTCGATAAATAGCTATTTTCTTGTCTATTTGCTCTGAATTTCTGACAACAAAGACTACTTGCTATTGAGTCGTGGTGACAATCAGTGAAATGTTCCTTTAAAAAAGCTCAACTATGACACTGTCTAATATTCAGATCCCGGCCCTTCTAAATTCTGTGAAATTGATGAAAAGCCATCAATAAAGGTATCAGTCAACGCAACCGTTTCATTTCCATGTGTACCCTCTACACAGTAAGTGAAGATGGAACAGGTACCTTTGAAGGCAGACTCCAGCAGAGGCGCTGGTTTCGGGGCCAGTAGGATGCGGCGGGCGTACTTGCTGAGCGCTCCACTCTTCTCATTGGGCACAATCAGCTGTCTGATGAAGCGTGTGCGGTCTCTTATGTCGTAGTTCTGGTCATACTTGCCCAAGTTCAGGATGTACTGGGTCAACAGCTTGGTCTGGAGAAGGAAAGGAAAGGAAAAGGGAAAGGGAAAGGGAGAGGGAGAGGGAGGGAGAGAGAAATACAGAGAAAAAAAGAGGGTTGGGAGCAGGAGTGTTTAAGGGACAGATCATGGAAGGAGAAAGTGGAAGAGAGATGTGAGAGTGTGTACATATTGTGTATTACATTTGATACCACAAACACAAACTATATTCTGTAGTAAGTAAGCTTATGAATCATAACCCATCACACTATATTTAGTCCTCATCAACACTCTTCTGTCTCCTCTCCTGTCTGTCTTCATCCAGCAGACTGCTCCCCCTCTAAAGCTGTAGGATGAGTGACAAACTCTCCCTCTGCCCTGCTTTTATGGCCTGAGATGGGGAGAGGGAGCGCTTACACTAACATATATTATTCAAGGAGGTATAAAAACAAGACTTACTGCCCCGGAGAGCAGCATTACCCATCTCTCTCTCCCCCTCTCCATCCCTCCCTCTCACTGTCACATTATCAGGGGCAAGGAGTTTAATGATGTGCTCGTTTGAGAAGGCAGCGTCTGCAGCCATAAACCCAACCAGGCAGGCGGCCATATTCCCTCCCATCTGGTGGAATTAGTGTGCAGACGGGAGGCAGAGGCAATGGCGAAGGGACGCGCTACATTAACGCCTACTCTTACACAGCTGCATGCAAGGGCATTTACCTCAGAGCGGCAGGACTGCTAACTGTAGCAGTTTGATTCTACCACTTAAGAGAAACTAACAGGACCGCTTCAGAAGGTATATGACCAACAAGTGCCTAAGTTGACTAATAACTGACTAAGAACTAGAAACTGGCCGATATTTTAGGATGTTTTCAGGCGTATTACTTGGTACAGTAAGAGATTAATAATAAAATGTATCTATTACACTGAGCGATGGATGAAGGTATCTGTACCTGTTTGGAGTTGGTCAAGTAGAGCTTGGCTGCCAGGTTGACCGTCTGCAGCTTGACGATGTCCTCCTCCGAGGTGAAGCTCTTGGCTACCTTGCGGAGCACGTCAGGAGCGATCTTAGGGACCCTCTCACAGTACTCCCCAATCAGCCACAAGATGCTGGCTCGCGCCATCGGCACCTGGACATGAGTGAAAGGTTATTCTGCGTATTTGGCAAAACCAGTCCGCGATTACTTCAAGTATATGCTGTATAAATTAGTGCCAAAGCTGTGGAATTAAGTTTTACGCAAATATGCCAGAACGTACAGTGATGTTGTCGAAGAGCGTGGCCATGTGTTTGATGATGTCGCTGTGCTGAGTGGGCTGGGTCTGCAGCAGCTTCTTGATCACCACCACGCTCTCCGCCACCACAGTCTCTGTTGAGAGAAGACAACACTGTTCTTATAGACCACGACTCACTGTGACCATGACTGTACCACCTGCAAGCCCTCTGGAAACACAGGGATAAGGGTCAGGCTATTATTGATCAGGGTATCAATCAAGTGATCACTCCTTACCGTCTCTGTTGGAGAGCAGCAGCACCAGGCCGTTGAGGCAGGTGTCCGTCACATCGGAGATGTTGGTGGCACATCTGCCGATGGCCTGGATGGTAGCTGCTGCAAACGCCTTGTCCTGGCTCTTCACATAGGTCTGAACATGGGAGAGACCACGCCAAGACAGGAGGTATCGGTTAGGAGATGTCAAGCACTTAGGCAATCACCTACAGTATGATGATCTACTCAGGGCGTGTGTGTGTGTGTGTGTGTGTGTGTGTGTGTGTGTGTGTGTGTGTGTGTGTGAGGGAGGGATATTGACAGAGGAGAGGAGAGGTAGAGGAAGACTGACCTGGAACTCTCTCAGGATGGTGGAGATGTTGGCTTCGTTAGCCAGGTTGGTCAGGATCTCCAGCTGACGAGACAGGAGAGCTTGATCAAAAAACTTCTTATGATGATAGTTTGCTTTTATACTGGGTTGACAGACGTAAGAGAGGGTCCTACTTACCTTGAGTGTTTTGATGTGAGTGGGATCTGTAGACCTCACATAGAAACTCTTCATGTAGGGTTCAAACATGCCCTGGTAGGAGAACATCAATAATGTTACGATACATTCAAAACAACTCAGGAGACTCCACTAAGAGAGACCATCTCCAGGGCTCTTACCTTCCTCTGGATGGACATGGTGGCAATGTTCTGTAGCACTATGTACTGCACCTCTCTGTGAGAAGATATTAAAAACATGTCAAACATCCACAAGGAGAAATAGATGAGGGTAGTAGGACTTTCCTGAAAAATCTATATATATGAGAGAGAGCGAGAGAGAGAGACAGATACAGAGAAAGAGAGACAGACAGACAGAGAGAGACAGACAGATACAGAAAAAGAGAGAGACAGACAGATACAGAGAAAGAGAGATAGACAGAGAGAGAGAGAGAGAGAGATACAGAGAAAGAGAGACAGACAGACAGAGAGAGAGCGAGAGAGAGAAAGACACACACACACAGAGTACCTGTGACTCCTCAAAAGTCGGACCAGTGACTTGGTGACGATGCTGACTTCATGCTTTGGGGACAGGTGCCAGTAGAGCTGGGCAACAGACATCACCACCTGAGAAGAGACGGCAGGAGTGCAGGTTAGCTATACTCCATGTCCAGAATTAACCTCTCACCCCTACACCTACACACTTGATGGTGCCTCTTATAACAGAATGTCCACCAAGCCAGATCTCTCTCTCATTTCCCATTTCTGACGTCACCTCAGGAGCTACAACCCAAAGCTCTTCTTAAGTGTAATTTTTCTAAGGCCATCACCAACGTAAGCAGGTGTTCACTTAAAAAGGCAAGGCAAGTCACTTCGGCAGGAAACAGATTGTTGAGGATTGCGTTGAACGAGCCAGCCCAGACATCTCTATGAAGATGGAAGGCGTCACTGTGTTTTTTCTGGTAAAGACCCACATGTCACATTTTAATCAACACTTTCATTTAGGACCATTTTTCCTCCTGCTGTTACCCAGGCACACAGACCTTGAGTCTCCTGGGTGATGGAGATCTGCTCTCAGTGAATCTATTTTTTGTGCACTTTGGGAGATGTGTGTATACTGTATGTGTGTGCTTACAAGTTTTGTGTATGTGTGTATGCTCTGTGTGTGTGTGTGGATCCACAGTGCAGCAGCAGCATCAGTCGTGGCATAGCCTTGGTTCCTGAGACAGCAGTCAGATGTGAGAATAGAGTCCCACGCTCAGACGCCTCCATCAAGGCTGCCTGTATCCCTCACACCAGGTTCAAGAGCAGCTCTCACACACACACACACACACACACACACACACACACACAAACACAAACACACACAAACACACTACATACTGCCAGCTACAAATCACACACACTCACGAATACAATCGTTTATGTGTCTGAGTGTGTGTGTGTGTGTGTGTGTGTGTGTGTGTGTGTGTGTGTGTTCATGCATGCATCGTGTGTGATACTCACAGCAGTGTTTCTGCTCTGCAACAGGGACTTGGTGTTCCTGAGCAGCAGCCTGTGGTCCGGGTCCATCACGTAGGGCTTGGCCACAGCCTCGGCCTGGTCTGTCTTCTCCTCATCAGAGTCATAGAAGGCCCTCTCACTGTTCTCATCAAACAGGGCGCCCTGAAACACACCACCACCACGAGTTATGACTGAGAACAATCCCTGGAATGGTATAAAGTATATCCCGACCACCAATGACAGGACAGGACTGTCCCATATTTACCTCACGGTGTCATATCCACCACATTCCCTCATCATTCGTTAAAGCCACTTTGCTTTGGGTGACAAAATGACTGAATGAATAACCCCGCCTGGCTGACATGAGGGTCTCCTTAGGTGTGTCTAATTCATGACTTATTTGACTTCCAACATACTGAAGCAATGTATTTATTGCTTCAGTATGTTTGTCTCTTACCTGACAGCCTTCCTGGATGGCTTTAAAGAGAGGTATTGAAGAGAGGCCATTAATTGAACACAGCTAATGTCTTCTGAAATCACCACACACACACACCACACAATAGGGAACATCTCCCAAAACCTCTGACTCCACATTTCTCTTTCTCCATCTTTTACTCTTCCATTCTCTCTCCTCATCCCTCCCTCCCTCCCTGCTTCTGTGACCATTCCTTCCACCCTCACCCTCGTCTCCTCCCTCCCTACATACTAACTCTCTCTTTCTCCCACTCTCCCTCTCTCTCACCTCTTTCCAGGGGCTGGTGAACTGCGTTCGGGCATAGCGTGTCAGCATGGAGATGATGACCACCTGTCCCCACTCCTCCACATCCACCAGCAGGTTGCAGAGTTTACGGTAGTTCTTATGAATCAGGTCAATACGGTCAGGACACACCTCCTCAAATGCCATGACCACACTGCCTGCCACCAGCTGGAGCAGAGGAGAGGAGAGAGAGGTGAAATGGAGGGGGGGCGGAGGGGGAGAGGGGAGGACAAGGGAAAGTTAGAAAAACTGTATCATGTTTTCCTTCTAATTTTTTTATAGAACCATCTTTTAACCGCATTGAGAGGCCAAGCTGGGAACAGTGTATATCGAGTGCAATGCAGGAGAAAAGAGGACTGAAAAACACAATTGCATTTCAATTCCTCTGTACACATCTGCAAACAATAAAAAGAGGATTTAAAACATGTACATACATACTCACACAAGTTTTTTAACACTCACGGATATGATGTGATGAAAATGTATATGTAATGAAAAAAACACAAAAAAAAACAACTAAAGAAATAATTACAATATAACGTTAGACAACAACAAACGGAAGAAGAATTGGATACAAAATTAAAGAATTTAAAGGTTGTACTAATCTAATTTCATAGTCCCATGGTAAGACAGCTATCCCATAAGACAGCTATCCATCATAAACATCCAACCATTTTGTCATATTTTCCTTCTCAGCTCTCATTTTTACTCATAACTAATTTCATGTTCTATTCATGAGACAAGAGAAAAGGGTAAGCGGGAGGAGGGAGGGGGGGGAACAATCAGCAACATTTTATTGAGAGAAAAATCCATTTGGCTGTTACATGTTCCATCCCTACTGCGGGCTGGCTTGCTGACTGACTGACTGAGTGACTGACATGGCGGTGTATTAATATGCAAACAGCATTAACATGGGGAGGCGAGGGGGAGCAGAATCCGGTCTCTCCCATTAGAACAGACGGGCCCCTGGTGGCCCTTGTGGAAACCCTGCGCGTTTACCCATCAGCTCTGCCGTGAGGCTGCATTGATTGTGTGTGTGTGTGTGTGTGTGTGTGTGTGTGTGTGTGTGTGTGTGTGTATCCACAGTACAGTAGCATCAGTCTTGGCATAGCCTTGGTTCCTGAGTATGTGTGTATGTGTGTGTGTGTATGTGAGAGAGAGATATATATATATATAGATATATATAGGTATATATTTAGAGAGAGAGAGAGAGAGAGACGTTTCAATGTGTAGCTGCTCTCTGACTACTGGGGAGCTCAGAGCCCAGCACTAATCATTCCGCAATCTGGATAGCGTTAGAGAAAACATGACTGTAAAATCAAAATAAATGTGTGTGGGAGTTACTTACAGCACATCACTGTTGACTAGGTAATGGAAGCTTTTATTTCAAGCACCATAACAAAAGATAACATGGCGGAGTGTGTGGTCAACATAAGTTCAAAGTATGTGACAAGTGGACAAAGCAACCAAGCGTACACTAAGCACACTGAAGCCAAACCAAACCATCCAGAGGTACCAAAAGCCGTCCCTGATATCCCTGCCAACACCTTCTGTGTCACATGCAGTGAGATCTGATGCTGTTGGTAAGAGTGTGGACAAATGACAAACACACTGAGATCCAACTCCAGAGGTGGGCAAGAACATCTTGTAGCCATGTTGCACCCGTGTGGACGCATTGATCAGTAAATGTAATGGCAGCATCAGCAGAATGTTGGAAGCATGTGTGACCAAGTGTTGAGGCAAGTGTTGAGGCAATGGTTACCATGATGGAGCAATTTAATCACAAATATAAGACTTTTCTGATGCCAGGTGGAGATCGGTTCTCTTGGCAGAGAATAGAATAAAAAAGAACAAGTTGAAGAGTAAAAAGTACAACGATTTAAAGGGGATAAATCTAATCAAAACAGGGAAACGTTACCATTTAAGTACTCAGTTGAGCAAGCAATTAAGAAGCCCACTGTAAATGAAAATATCATATAACCAGAGTTTAACTTGTGCTTGTGCTTTAAATTGGAAAGCAAGCTAATTTAGTTGTGGGTGGTTCTTAATGATTATGCACATTATGGTCTCCAAACAAACAGATGCTAGTACAAAGACCTCACTTTATGATGCAGATATAAGTGGACTTGAGTGTAAACTGTGTGTGTGTGTGTGTGTGTGTGTGTGTGTGTGTGTGTGTGTGTGTGTGTGTGTGTGTGAAGGGAATGAATCAATGTGCATGTGTCCATGATCACACACTCAAAGATTATAACTAAGCAGGCAGATGTTGGTTGTTTAAGCCTCTTTTCCCTTGTGTATTCCCAAGTTTTTTTCCTGTCTCCAAGGCTACTACTGCTGGTACTGTCTGTGGGCATGTACACCATGATGCCTCCATGCTTTGTGTATTCTCTCTGAACTTCCCCCATTAGACACAGCTCCAAGGTAAACTACATGCGCCATCAACAAAACTGACACCCCAATCTATGGAGTTCATACCCCCCTCCCTCCCCCCGCCCCCCTCCACCTCTACCATATTATCTACACTGCGTGACAAGTCGGTAATGGAAAAAATCACACTAAGCAAATGGTTCCTCTAATAACAATACATTTCCTATAAAATTATGAAGGGTCCAAACCGTTTCCTTGCATCTATTTTGTCATGAATTCTAATTATGGCGCCAGGGAGGCGGAGAGTGCTGGGTCATCACGCCAGAGACAACGCGCGCCTTTTTGATTGATGGCCCAGCGCAGGGTCGGCCTACCCTCCCTGCATTCTCTCCTCTCTTCCTCCTCCCTCCGTTTTCTCTTAAATTAATGGGCATCCCACCTAGCCCCTAATCACACCACCCACATCCCCACCTCTCTGTTCTCATTTCAATTTTGTAGGAGGTGCAGGGGGAGGCATGGGAGGGATCGATCATTTATCTTGTAATGGCTGGATAATAGATCCATCACGGTAAAACAGCTGCACAAACTCCTGTGTTGTCTCCCTCATCAGCCCTTCCCTTCCTCTCTTTAAACCATCCTCTCATTAAACACCGGTGTCACACTCATTTAGCCATTTCTGTAAAGGCACATGTCAGGTAGGCCACACATCGATGACAAAAACGTATATTTTTCACACCTGTATGCGTATTAGGATAATAATTATCACATCATCTCATCAAATAATCTGAGAAACTAGTGTTGGAAACACAAGTGGAGCCCAACACTAGCCCATGCCACTAGCCCATGCCACTAGCCCATGCCACTAGCCCATGCCACTAGCCCATGCCACTAGCCCATGCCCAGTCCCAACATGAGTGGATGTGTTACGCTAAAGGCAGGCACAGGCTGCAGACAGATGGTTCAGCCATAAAAAGGTACATAAACACCAAATAGAGTAGGTCATATTAAGATGTGATGGTGGAAAGTAGCAACTTGTACAACATCTTCATTTTCCTCCGGGTGAAAAAAAACGTGTTTTGAGCAGTGTATTGTATGACACATGTCAAATGCACTTTCAATAAAGAGTGGATTTGAAATACAGCTGTAATGGATGAAGTTAAAGATGTGGTGCACATCCACAAACTACTACCAAGGGGCTCCTATTATGCTTGATAGCATAAGAAATGACCTAGTACACCAGACACTGTTATACACAAGAGTAGATCATTGACATCAAGCTGTAGAGCTTCTCTGAAAACCTAATTCTGTAATATTAACCAAAAAAAAAAATTAAAAAACCCCATTAAGATTCCTACGTGATGGTGTCTCCTCCATTCATCACTACATAATATTTATTGTGGGTCTGTGTGATAATGCCCTTTCTTTCTGTCCCCCAGCCTCAGTGAGTGTGCTTCAACAGGGAGAAGTCATCTGTCTTCGTTAGCGACTGTAGCTAAATATGCTATGCATCTGGTGCTGGGCTTTCCATCCCTCCCCTTGGCCTTAGCTGTTTGGTTTTGTTTGTATAATGAGATGTCTATGCAATGAAAATATAATCATAACAAACTGTACTGTACCTGTGCCTTCGTCATTGTGAACACCATGTACTCTGCATTCTATATGCAACTTTCACGCATACACAATTGGCATTAAACACCCTTAATATAAACATTTAATGTGACCATCAAGACTATGTGGTACCTATTGACTATTCTAATAAGAAACCAGCATTGTATTTGGTATTGGCTTAAACACAGAGTGTGAGAATCAGAGTCAATTGTAGGATCTTTGAAAAAAGAAGTTGGCCTTGGAAGAAATTAGGCTGACACTAGCATCAGTGGGAAAATGCCTTCCAAATGGACACTTAACTCAGAGCATCTGAAGATGTGTGGGTTTAAGTGGGTGTTAACAAACCATGGCATTGGTGAATGAGCTGAGGGATAGAGGTATAAGTGAAATAACTGTTTGACTAGAGCACCCTCCAGTGGTAAGCTCCTCTTACTGCACCAAGTGGCCTGTGAGAAGATTTAGGATTGAATGGGGGGGAAGGGGGGGGGGGCAGTTGAAATGCCAGATATGAAATGCAAGAAATCCAACCACATACCCCTTGTCATACTATCGTAGCGTTGTACTTACTGTGCTTTTGTCCTTCAACAGTTTTTCAATCACTTCAATCAGGTGCTCTTTCTGTTCTGGGTCCAGGCTGTGGATAAGGAAGGAAGAGAGATGTCCCACATAGTGTGTTGACCATTCAACTGATATGAAAAACACACTGGATTACACTTCAAAAACATTCCTTCCAGTCTATTCAAATCTGATTACATCTCCTTTCCTTTATCCATGCTGATCTGAGAGGCCTCGACAGGTGAGAGCAGAGACTTGACAGGCAGGCCTCTGCCATAATGCATTTTACCTATCCTGTCTTCTCAGGTCAGCTCAGATGAAGGGAAAGTCACCAGCAGAGGAAGCTGCTATAGAGTGTTTTACTGCTGCTGCTGCTGCTGCAGTACCTGTAGAGCTTCTGGATGGCGTGGGCCGAGGTCTTCCTGACATAGGGGGACATGTCTGAAGCAGACTCCTTGATGGCTAGCATCATGATGGGGACAATGATGGGGACACGAATGCTGGACAGAACCCTCAGAGCACTGGCCCTGATCAGCTGGTTTGGGTCCTATGAGAGGGACGGGGAGGGGAGGGGAGGAGAGGAGAGGAAGGAAGGAAGGACCGGGAGATGAGCTGTCGTAACCTTATCTCAATGGTACAGAATAGAGCACTGCTCCAAACGTATAGGGGTATATGTTGCTGGAGAAAGGCAGCGAATGAAATGGCCAGCAGATGGGCTCCTTTCAATCCCATGGTCTTGTATGTAGGCCCAAGGGATAAGACTTGACTGTGTAGCCCTGAACCCATACACAATCATAAACTAATACTGTAAACACCTGCACAAACACGTCCATTTTGAGAAAGACAAAGAGATAGAAGGAGAAAGAGAGAGCTTGTGTGGGTTCAGAGACACTAAAGACATGCAGTATATTCTCCATCTCTGTCTTTCCCTCTCTCGCGCACACGCACACACACGCTGAGAGGAAGTGAAGCATGCTGTAGACCTAGCAGGGGTTGAAATGGGTTTTTCAGCGCTGGGGCCTGAGACACATCAGGGTGACGGGGTGGGTTTTCTAAAAACATCAATGTTGTCCTGGCCCCTGAGCTAGACGGCTTCTCTTTAATGGCTCAATACTACAACCACACACACACACACACACACACACACACACACACACACACACACACACACACACACACACACACACACACACACACACACACACACACACACACACACACACACACACACACACACACACACAAAATGCCAAATATAACATTGTCTTTGTTATATGACTACAAGTGTGTGGATCCAGACCAAAGCCCTGTCATGTGGAGCTCTTACCTTGAGAGCCCTCTGGAAGGTACTGATAGACAGCAGAGCTAGGTCCTGCTGCTCCTCCGCATACCTGACCAGGTACACATACACCAACTTCTTCAGCTGCAACACACAACATACATGTCCAAATGTCAGTCCTACATTTTCAAGACCAAAAGGGAAATCTTAATTGGCCATCTGCAGCAAACCGCACACTCTTGCGTTATTTGAAATTAAGTTATAAAGTTATAAAGCATGTAGTATTATATGAGACTATTCCGGAGGAGACTTTGGTTTGTTATTTTTAGGGGAGGGAAAGCTGATGTGCAAAGTGTTCCTGTTTGATGTTGTTGCAGTGTTAACTCCCATATTGTTTCAGGGAGAGCAGAGAATGAGGTTGAAAAACATTTTGTTCAGAGAGTCTGAAAACTGTTAGCACTTCCTGTCTCCCTCCACCTCCATCCCCTCCTCTCCTTGGTCGCCTCCTCCTCCTCCTCCTCCTCCTCCTCCTCTCTTCACACATGCAACAGAAAAGGCTGAGCTAATATTTGCCTAGTGTCTGACAAGTTGGCCAGCCTGGGAGTCAAAGGTTGTCTCTCATGATTCCGTTCAGTTATTCAGGGGTGAGAAGGAGTAGCAAGAGGCCATCAAGATGACTATACTAGACAAAATTACCAAGTATATTCTTAATGGAAGGTTTCTGTTAGGGGTTACATGTGCGGTTAGAGAGCCACATACAGTAGCATCCGTTCTAGCATGGCCAGATAATGACAAATGCTGACCGACAGCGAACCACAGTTTTCAATCATCATTGCAGTAATTACAAGTGAAATGAATGACATTACTCAGTATAAATGGGGACATAACCCATCTAACCTCAAAGCACAGAATTCCATAACCACAAACCACACTATTGATCCCCATGTCCAAACTGTGTGTGTGTGTGTGTGTGTGTGTGTGGGGGGGGGGATTGGGACCATATAGAACATCTTATAATCTAATTTTAATCAAAGATGATAGTCATCACATTGCTGCCAACACCTTATTCTATACAGTACCAAACCTCACACTCGCACGCAAGCCTGCTCTCCATCTAGTTTCCCAAGGTTTTCTAGCACTGTTTGAAGAAATAAAGCATCCTGATATTAAATCACAACGCCGTCGATACACTGTGTGCTCCTGCGCTGTTTTCTGATTAGAGACAATCGATGCCAGCTAGCAAAGGCCTGCGGTTCTGAGGGATGGTGAGGACAGAGAGAGAGAGAGAGAGAGAGAGAGAGAGAGATGGGGAGAGAGATGGAGAGAGCCAGTAAGAGATAGAGACAGAGATGTGTGAGAGAGAGGGAAAGGGGAAGAGGGAGAGAGAAAGAAAAAAGAGAGCCCCACAGAGAGTCCCAACTCTACCCTAACAGCTGGTGTGTGTGAGGGGGAGTGAGGAGACGTGACAGTGGGCTCTCCCCTGCCAATTACACATGCCCACCTGCTCCCATACCCAGCCACGAGCTGCCCTGCCTCACGCCTCATACACACCAAACAGCATCAGGCCCCCTGCTCACAGGCTGCCCCTCACACTGCCTGTTTATTCTGCCAATCAATATTCACAGGCTTGGGCATGAGAAACTCATTTGGTCCGCCGTTCAGTATGTGGTCCTTTACTGGTGCGGAAGGTCTATGGGCTAAGCATTTTCAATCATTGTGAGTCTCTTGATCCATCTTCTTCATTTGTTGATGTGTGGCATTGTGCAGAGTGTTTGCAATGCTCATAGTGTTTTTAACACTATATTACTGCATAATGTGTGAGAGGCTTAAGGTAACTGTGAGGTGAAGCCTAAGGCAATTTTCCATACAAGTTATGACAATAATAGTTTTAGTAATGATGTTGCTGTGAGTCTGAGAGGAGAACAGTGTTGGTGATGTCATACCTCTATGTTCTTACTGGCCACATTCTTCACAACAGCTGGGAACAGCTCAGACGCATTCTTCCCCTTTGCAATCAGCTGAAAGGAGAACATCATTAAGACCTACAGAGGTCATTGGAGGTCATCATCTCTTACCATTGTCTTGTGCCATCTTATCCTCCTGGTTTATCTATTTACAGTCTTGCACTCAATGTTGGATAGATGGGCCTATATGTCTTAATAAATGTATTTATAAATGTGTATCGTGTCATGTGAAGTGACAGTCTAACTGAGAAAATGGATGGTTATTTGAAATAGTGTCTAATTATTTGATGGTGTCTAATTATTTGAAAATTATTAGATCTTTGAATTTATGAAATTTGTTATCCTCTTTTCGCTATCATCTATAAGTGACATCATCCTGAGATTTCAATAGACAAAGCTTTACTGTCTAGGACAGCAGTGGTGAGTGTTGGAGTTCATTTATGCAGAGTATGTCCCAGAATGCTCCTCACCCCAACAATCCTCTTCATGGCCTCCAGTTTGAGAGATTCCTTGTTGCTTTCCAGCATCTCTTTAAGATCGTCATTCCTATTGGGAGAAAAACATGTTCTCAGTAACACGGTATGTGTGACACAAGAACAGTATCATAGCAAGATATGCAGCCTGACTTCATCAATCTCCGACAGTATATGGGCCTCAGGTCAGCCGCAACTAATCAATGTTGAGCACTAGGTCTTGCATTAAGTAAAGGCTATGTCTTGCATTAAGTTTGTTGAAATTGGAAGTCATGCGGGAAACTTTTCAGCAATTACAGACATTTCATGACAGCAGATTACACATAGGGGAGTCAATTTACCTTGGCACAATACCAAAATGCTCTGCAGCACATTTCCAGAAGAATATACATGTAGCCTAAACTAGAGACCAGAGACAAAACTCACACAAGTGTGATATCGCCTAGACGCAAGCTTCACTACACAGGGGGTTGAGGGCCACTACATGACTCAAAGAGTGAGATAACGTCAGACAAAAGACCTTGTGTAGCATCAGAATGGACTTTTTTGTTCCACAAACCCAGGCAGATGTTTTCCATTTAACAACATTCAGGGAAAGACAAGGAGCGAGAAAGAGAGAGAGATAAATGGTTGGTGTTTTTAGACACAGAGAGAATGATACTGTCACAAGGTGGATAATCTGCAAAAGCTATCAGGAAACAGTGTTTCATAAACAGATGTTCACACACCCAAATTCAAGTAGCAAAGGACTCTACTGATAACTGGTCTTACAATGCATAGACGTAACACACCTACAGCTACACGTAGACAAATGCACACACATATAGGCTACTCTGTGAGTATTGCGTCAGCATATTGTAGTACCCAGTGTGTTGTGTCTCCTCTGGGCTGCCGTTGGTGTTAGTGTGTGTGAGGGCCTGTTCTTCCTGACTGAGCTCAGACTTCAGGGTGAGCTGCAGGTTCTCCATTGACACCAACGCTGTCCTCACCGCCCCCACGGCATCCGACCGCAGAAGAGAGAAACCCCCGTTCATACCTTCTCTCCTCGTGCTCCGACTATCAGGGGCCCACACACCTGAGATAGTCCACTAGGGCTAGCGTACTAACACTAGTTCACCTGTCTATGTCCAAGTACACTTGAAGATGAGGTAGGGAATCCTCTTTTCCTCTTGAGACAAAATAGCAAGTTCATATGCTGTTCTTTTCTCTTGTCTTGTGATCCTTTTTGCTCTTTTCCTCAAGGATCAGAATAGCCTTATTTCATCCACAGAGATAATATGAGGTCCTGTATTGCCTGCTCCTCCTTGCTTTCTGTCCTGTTAGGCTACAGACAAAAGAAAAAGCACGGGCCTCCTCTCTCTTTCCCACACCAATCTTCTGTCCGTTTTGCTCCTCCACTTCCTCTTTTCAAAGGCCACAGGAGTCACAAGATGCCCTTTCCGCCTGCTAATGGCTAGAAGTCCCACAGATGCTGCTCCCTACAGATTGCTGCTCCCTTTGGCACTGATCTCTCTGCTGTAGTCCAGTATACAGGTGAGGGTTTCCTGCCTACCAGCTGTAGCTGTAGCCCTAGCCCTAGTACTGTGCACGTCTCTCTCTGATCCACTCAGACTCTCTCCTCTCTGCTGTACAGTTGTGCAGACAGGCTTTTCAAGTCTCTTGCCTGTTGGCTGTAACCGTAGTTCTGGCTGTCTCTGGGCACTTCCCTCCAGGGGAAACAGGAGGGCCTTATCTGTGCTCTGGATAAACAGTGGGTAGCTTTCATCACCTCCCCAGCACAATGCTGCACTCCGAGCCTCCTAGAACACCACCGCTGCCAGCCAAGGCTGATAAGGGCCCTGCCAGCCCTGCCTCACCAGGAGAACCACACACAGAGGGCAACACCCTTTCTATTACAATTTTGTTAAGCCTATGGTGTTTCTATGATTAACTAGTTAGCCTAACTGTCAGAGTAACAATGCTTTAAATAACGCTTTACCTGATCACACTCTAACTAACGCAGAGGAGCAACAACATCCATTCACATTACGACCGGTAGGATAAGGCACTATAAAACCGTTCCAATCAACTTGGTAATCAGCCGTTACTACTGTCTGGTCTGGTGTCCATGAATGTCCCTTTATGTTTATGACCAGCATGATCATATGTCTGTCTTCTTGTTGAGGCCACTTGATAATATCCAACCTTAGGTTCCAGTCAGATAGTACAATGTCCTCCTTCACGTTCTGAATGATCTTCTGTGGACTGTTATCTTGTCTAATGTCATAATGTCTTGAAAT
The DNA here is from genome assembly GCF_951799395.1 of Argentina silus. NCBI lineage: Eukaryota > Metazoa > Chordata > Actinopteri > Argentiniformes > Argentinidae > Argentina > Argentina silus. The sequence goes on from NC_139659.1 coordinate 7,552,899, forward strand.
CCATGGTTGACCCTCTCATAGTTTGTGGCTCTTCTGTCAGAGTCAGACCTGACTGGAATAGGCTACTTCAACCCCCAAAATGGAGAGACTCATTCAGAGCAAAATCCAAAGCAAACAAAAAAAAAATGCTTATGGAATTAAATAACTTTCCCAGTCCTTGACTACAAAACACACTCCTCATTAAATTGTCATCCCCATCAGCTGAGATTGAACCACAATGAAATAGCCTATGTCTTGTACGGTAGGTCATGGCTGACCACTTAAGGGTAACCAGTCACATGTTGAACCGTGCTGCAGTAACAGCTGTCAAGCAGACGTGAGGTAGGAGGCCGCAGGAACATCTCAAAGGAATGTGGTTCTGTCCCTGTGTCACATGACTTTATTTACTTCAAACAGCTAGTCATTTAATTTCAGAGAGCTGATTCACACGGCTATGTAGCCTTGCTGCATAGCATAGGTCTGCATCTTGGTAAGCAACGAGGTGCTAATGTAAGATTAGATGGAAATCAGCTTTTATAGGCTATAAGGAGGCAAAAAGCAATGAAAACTCCACCGGTGCACTGCAAGCCTGCCCTCTGGTGCTGAAACACATTCACAGTGAATGGAAGAACTAAACAGAGGAGGTTGCCTAGGCCTACATGGTAGTAGCCTAAAATGACACACCCCAGCCCCTATAACTAGACACCTCTTGTAGATCTGAAATTATTGGATGAGTGTAAGCAATATGGTTCCAGCTCCACCCATCCCTCTGATAGGCTAGGAGGAGTTTATTGCCCAGAGGTTGAATTCAGACAGGGCAATGCTGCTGTTAGGCTGAGAAAGCCGAGCTCCAACAGAGTTTGGGGAGCAATTAACTCTTAGCAATATAATTTAATGGGAATTAGGCCAATTAGGCCTACATATTTATTACATACTGCATCTAATAGTGGATGCAGAGAGTGCTTGACATAGGCTTTTTTTTTGACAATCTCTTAAATATTGCACTCCCTGGTGCATCACAGACAATATGCAGTCATAGTTTGTGGACAGTGGTATCATTCATGTTCAGGCATTTTTCTGCCCAGTCCTCCAGCCTGACCAATGGGCACTTTATCATACAGGCCTAGTCGTCCCCATCCCCCCTCTCCTTGTATAAACAGTCATGTGAGAGAGCTTAGAGATTCACTTAGGCCTAGGCTAAACCACATTAAACATTAGAACCTGCTGACATGAGTCAGCCATTTGCTGTGACCAAGACATACATTGTTGAAAATGTTATTATTTTCTAGAGGAAAGCATGTTTTTTTTTTAGAAAACATTTTTCTAGAGGAAAACATTAAGGTGCCCTTTTTGAGGTGGGTTGTAGTCTTTAGTCTACAAATAGTTAATGTTAATAGAGAGTTAACTATTAGTTAATTGATAGCCTTAATGTTATGACCCACCTATAAGAAGTGTGTGATCATCACTTAGGTACTGGGGGAACCACAAGTTGGCTTGCTCTAGCCTAATCCTCTGTGCACTAGCCTAAATCGTTTTTAGTGCACACAAAATTAGAGCAAGCCACATTTTGCTACCCCCAGTACAAAGTGATGATAACACACTTTAAATAAATGACTTGGAACTGTTTATAGGCCTAACCGATTTATAGACTATCAATAAACGAGTGATGGGGGAGAAATATTGATACAGTTGAGTTAGCCCACCTCCCCCTTCAGAGGATAATTTTATTATTTATTTTACAGAGGTTTTTTTTTGTTTTTTTTAAAGAAAAACATGTTTTAAACATATTGGATTCAGTACACGGCATTCATACCTATTTGTACCTCTTACCAAACTAATATATTTTATTTATTACATTCATTCCCAAAGATTTTTTTTTTTTTTTTTTTTTTTTACCTTAGAGGTAGATTAAACTGTTTCCCCATCACCAACTGAAAATAACCTCTATTTTTGGCAATATTGAATATCGTAGTATCGAATCGCAATACATAGTGCATCACAATACTAAGGCTTCCAGCAAGACCACTGAGCCAAGGTAGGCCTGCTGTGTGCATTTTTCTTCTGGGTTTGAACAAGGCACCGCAATGCTGTGTTCTGAATAATCAAACTGTTGCAGAGGTTGGAGGCTATGAGTGCAATTCATTCAATATCACAAGTAGACAACACAATACCGTAAGTAGGCCAATATCACAAGTAGACAACACAACTACTGTAATCATGCTGTAATGACACACAGAGATTGACAGTTGATAACCAAATGTATAGGCCTTTTAGTTTCTACTCAAAATACCATGCGGGTAAAAATAAGTGTTTTGTTTGTTTGGGAAAACAATCCAGTTAGGCCAGTCTCCATCTGAACACGAGAATGTCTAGCCTAACCTGGTGATTGAGTGCCCTCTAGTGGCATCATCACTTAAAAAACATGGGTTGTGACAATCACTGGATGATGTAGGCAAAACAATGCTAGGTAGTCCACCACAGACCAATTGCATGTATGTAATAGATTAGTAGCTAAATTATTGATTATTCATAAGCAGTGACAGTGGGTAACGGGGGTCACTGGAGTACATGTTCTATATTATCACAAAATATAGCTAGCACAGTAAATCATTGAAGTAGAGAAGCTCTCTTTTCCTTCTTAGTTACAACATACACACACACTATAGATAGTAAGTTGGCTGTCAAGCTAACACGAATCAGACTGTGTGTGACAACCCGGGTTCCCTGTGCTGTGTGGATGGAGGCACCAGAGTTAGCTAACGACGTTAGCTAGCTTATTGGCTTACTGCTTGTTTACAGTCAATCAGCAAAGCTACAGTAGTGGCAGACATGTCAACTGAACTGACTGACTTACTTTTTGAAGTCAGTGCTGAATAATCCAAACCCTGCTCCAGCGGTCGGGGTGGTCTCCAGTCCAACTTCCACGGCAGACTCCGATCCACCTTGGTCATTGTATGACAAGTTGTTCGTCGACATGCTCAACATTTTAGATAACGCAAGCGCACAGAAACTAAATCAGTGTAAAGCGAAACAACTAGTATTCAAATTCCAGTTTTGACGGTTGAATTCAGGTAATTGGACAGGAAACGCAAAGGCAAAACAAAACTTTATCCCAAATGTGCAACTTTTTTTCCTTGTCCACGCAGTACCGGAAGTATGAGTTGGACAAGTTCAGGTCACATGACAGGCATGGGAGGAAAACGAAGCACCTGATCGCCCTGTTGCCATGGTGACGACGTCCTCAAGCCAATCAGCTGGGACGAACCTTTGATTATCTGAACCCAAGAGAATCCTCTTTGTCTGAACCAAAGAGGATGATGCAAAGCTTATCCTGAACTACTATGGAAGAGTTTCTGCGTCTCTGCAAGGAATATGAAGGCTTACACTTCACACACATTTTCAATGAGAGTGTCTTCCCATGCCTAATTGCTGTTCAGTCAGTGTAAATTTCCTCACTCCTACTAGAGAAGGCTGGGCAAAATACATTTTCCCTTCACTATGTTGTAAATACTACATTTTAACCAGTCTGTCTTTCACTCTGTCTCTCTTTCTGAAGTTCTCTTGACACTATCTCTGGATATGCGTCAGAGAGGTGTTCTAGGGGCACCTGCTTTGCCGTCTCCGACTTGGCAATAAGAGGGCTGAATGGTTTGAACTAAATAACTTGTAACTGTAGATGGCAGCAATGGACTATGATATAATGATGATAATTCACTAAACATCAGCAACGATTTGTTGATTATAAATGGAGTTGAATCTTTAAACACTTTTCACGTCTAATAATCTAATACCCCCCCCCCCCCACACACACACACACTTTTCACAAATTTCTCTAGTTATGTTGTCTGTATGCTACTGACAGAAACTTGCAAAGCATCCCATCTACCAGGGTAAATTCTAAATGGGATCCTTGGGACGACCCATCTCTGTCGTCACCCCATTGAAGTTGATATTTAAAACGATGAAAGGTAAGGTTAAGGTTATGGTTAGGGATAAGGTAAGGGTAGTGGTTAAGGTTTGGGTTGGGGTTTAGGGTATGGTCGTCTCAAGGATCCCATTTAGCATCTCCCAGGGCAGGGCGAGCTAGGGGGCAGTCCAACCATTGAACCAACCCATCATAGACCTCACTTCCGTTCCTGCCATTTTGCTGCTGAGGTTCCAACTCAAAGCGAACAGCGAGAAGACGGGTCGGTGCCGCCGTTGTTTTCAAGTGCAGCTGTTTTTAACGGTTTTGGTCATTCAAGACATCTTCAAAGAAGAATGACAGATTTCGACAGCAACCCGTTCGCTGACCCGGAAATCAGCAATCCCTTTCAGGTAGCTAGAAATATTTTTGCTGGCTAGCTGGCTACCGGTATAGTTGCTAGCTTAGCTTAGCTAATCAGTCAGACAGTATAGTTGATTGAGAGGATGCTACCTAGCTCACAGTTAGCTTACAGGCAGTGTGTCACTTCGTTTGCCTTCAAAACTTGCTTGCGAATGTTAGCTAGCTACTAGGTTTTGCTTTGTTCAAGGAGGTAAATATGTGCTTATTTAGGCAGTAAGCGGCCAATGTATTTGTTGAGGGACCGGACAGCGAAGCGAATTTGTGACCTGTTGTGTCATCCACATCTTGTTCTGCTAAAATGTGTTTTGATATCTGATATAACCAGTCAGCTCTTTTACATTACACACACACACACACACACACACACACACACACACACACACACACACACACGTATCTTATTTCCTACTAAATAGGCCTATGTTGAATTGGTATTTGTTATCTAGCATGCTGTAAATAAGAGACGTTGGTTAAAGTATTGCTGGTAAACCAGGATCAGTCAATTGAGGGAATGAATTGACTTTCAATTCAGTTCCCCATTATTTTTGTCCCCAACCCTGCAACAAACTATAGGTTAAAATAAGTATTAAACGTGATATTGATAGCTTTTTGATTATGGGCTGTGGCTCTTATTATTTGCTAAATCGCAACAATGCTGCTTTGCCAATCTTCAACACCCTGTCACCACCACTGACACAATGCAGGTTCCTATTCAATGGCTACTCTTGACGCATACAAATGTAAAGTCTGAAGATTAGAAGTCAGACTGCGACCCACATGCCATAGCAACCAGCTGTAAGGGCAACTAATGCATCATACATCTAAATGTTCCATAGGATTTGAGGAGGAGGTAATGGGGGCATCGATTGGGGTGCCTTTTGTTATTGTTTCTGGTATGATGATCCCATTTTTGGGGCTCATCAACTCAAATGTTGTCTTGGAAACCAGGCTTCAGTGTGACAGACTGGGCAGGAATCTGCGAAGGATTATTTCCCACACAAATGTCACCAAAACAAGATAGATATGATAAGATGGCTGTTCTGCATTATAGTCACCTGATATGATGCTATCAAAGAGTCTCATATTCTGACCATTCCGCATTTGCTTTTAAGGAATCCTCCCTCAGTTCCTGCTTTGTGTGGTTGTAAGATCACAAGGTGCATCTCTTTAATTATGATAATGGTAGTCAGTAGACAGTCTTTGTTTAGCCTACTGTGGCTCACCAGGGAGAAAACATGCCTTTGATCCTGCACTGCTCACCCCATTATCTGGGCTGGCAAAGAGGGCCTGCTTTATATTGTTCCAAGGCTTTTTAATTGAGTCTCTCTCTCTTTCTATTTCTCTCTCTCTCATACACACTCACTGAACACTTTATTAGGAACACCTGTATACCTTCTCATGGTGGAGGTGGTGTAATGGTGTGGGGAATGTTTTCTTGGCACACTCTGGGCCTGTTAAATACCAATCAATCATCGCTTGAATGCCACAGCCTATTTGAGTATTATTGCTGACCCTGTGCATCCCTTCATGGCCACAATTTACCCATCTTCTTATGGCTACTTCCAGCATGATAATGCACCATGTCACAAAGCAAAAGTCGTCTCAAACTGGTTTCATGAACATGACAATGAGTTCAGTGTTCTTCAGTGGCCTTCCCAGTCACCAGATATGAATCCAATAGAACACCTTTGGGATGTGGTAAAACAGGAGATTCCCAGCTTGAGTACACCTGAAAAATCTGCAGGAATTGCGTGATGCAATCATGTCATCATGGACCAGAATCTCAAAGGAATGTTTCCAACATCTTGTGGAATCAATGCCACGAAGAATTGAGGCTGTTTTGAGAGCAAAGGGAGGCTGTTCCTCCTGTAGTATACTGTTCCTAATAAAGTGTTCGGTGAGTGTTTACTGTCTCTGTTTTCCCCTTATCACTGCCAGCAACACTGCAGAAACATAACACTCACTGTTGTGGGCTCACTCACACACAGAACACACACTGATGTAGCCTAGAGGCACACAACCGCATAGTGAAATGGCAGCAAACACGGCAGAGATAATTAGCGAAGTGAGGTCATGACAGAATCACCACAGTAGAGGAGAGATCAATGAGAGATCAGAGTAGCCACCCACTCGATTAGAGCCAAAGACATCCAAGACCAGGATAGAACAGCATTGCTGTGGCTTTGACACAGGCCCTGTCTCTAATCAGGAGACAACACAATATTCCCAACAGTAGGTTTCTTTTCACAAAGTGCCTCTCCAATAGATTCTTGTCTAATGATTTTAGGATTTTTTTTTGTTTTTTTTTGTTAGGCTTTGAATACTATTACTGTAGCTACTAAATTCCCACAGCCTCCAGAGTTTCATGGAAATGTGTGTAACCCAGCACCAGAGTTGGTGTAGTGTGCTGACCGCAGCACAACGCAAGCAGTCAATTATTCATTGAGCCCCATTATTACATTTTGCGTTACGATTAGCCTAGTCTTCCTTTGCCATTCTGTTCCCTTTCATTAGCAGTACAAGTCGGAGAAGAATCCTTTAGGACATTTGACTGCTATCTTAACTGTCCCTGAAGGCTTTCTATTTTTATAATCTCTCTGGCTCTGTTTGAATAGGCTAAACTCTTCCCTCCGCCTTCTTCAAAATGATCACTGAAAAAAGGTAGAATAAATAAAAGCAAGCCTTGTATAATCACCCTCTTGCTATCACCATTCCAACCATGTCAGAGCAAGGAAGGACCTTCTGAAATAACTGATCAGATCTGACAGTTCACAGTGCTCTTTGACAGTGCCTGTTCTCTTGTAGTAACTCCTTCTTCAGGCAGGGTTATTATCCCCCCCCCATCTAGAGTTGGTTAGAGAGAGAGTAGGGTTATCCTGCTCTGTTATTTGTTGCCTCATGCTAAGCCTTAAGGGTGCGTGGTGTTTCATGCCCAATTCTTTGCTCTGTTCAATAGTTCATGAAATCATATGGCATGTCATAGTGACAGGTGGTGCTTGGGCTCTAATTGGCCGCTTTCCCCTTACTTCCTGATTTTAATCTAATCTCCTTCATGGAAAAAGTTGATTCTTAGTCTTGGTATTTTACTGTGCAGTAACATTTAGAATATATTGTATAAGGTTTTCACTGATTTTAAGGTCCTCATATTTCGGTGTAGCCTAATTTATTCCATGAAGTGTCATGCGCTACCATAGACGTACACTACCACTTTAACCAGCTGTAGCTGCTGTGTGTTGGTGTGCTGCAGGCTAAATGTTGATCAGTATGCTCTGAGTACACTGACTCCAGCTTGTTCCTGTGACTGTATTACGGATCTGCCGTCGGCGTGACCATTAAACCGCCTCATCTTCGGAAACACACACACTCCACATAAGAGTAGGCTCCGTATGCTGTAACAGTGGGCTAGGAATGGTGAGTCCTTATTTTTGTGTTCGTCACAGCGAGATTGGGGTGGAAGTGGTTTGCTATGTGTGACTGTTTGTGGAAAAGACGATGGTGTGATATACTGTATAGTGACAGACCAGGGTGAGAATGCCCTGCTGTATATGTGTTTCTTGGTTTCCTGCTGAATGAGGATTGTTGCTTTGGCAATAGTCACAGCCAATTGAGATGCTTTCACTCGTGAATACTGTCTCTGCATGAGAGGAATATTTCATCTTTTATTGGATTTTGTGCACCAATCGTTCATGCTCGGTTTTTGTAGGGTGCTATTATTTCTGATATGAACACACTGTGTCTCCTTCATATGCCCCACTGTGTTCCTCCATCACCCATTCATTCAGCCTGTCATGTAGGCCTACTGTTGAGTCAGGGTGATGTGCTTCATTCATTCAGCCTGTCATGTAGGCCTACTGTTGAGTCAGGGTGATGTGCTTCAAGTCTAATGTGTCAGTTTCCTGTGTTGCTCTGCGTTTGATACTGTAGTTAACCCTGTGGCCAGTAGGCCTATTAGTGGAAGAACAGGGAATTCATTTTTGGGTATTTTGCATACCTGCAAGCAACAGGTAGCTCATTGTTGGAAGGCCTTGCCTTTGTTAAAAGCAGTATGCTGTAGTTTTGTGTGCAACGTCCATATTAAAGATTAATTACGTTACACACTGAAATATTTATGGTCCTGGACTCTTGACAAGTAGCGGTATCTCTGTCTGTTGGGAGACCAAGATGCCACCAGAATCTCAGCAGACAGGGAAACTGGAGCAGGATTGTACTGGCCTGGAACTGGACCGTGTTATATTGGGGCTTTGCTGGGAGACTGGGCTTTCATACTGTACAGGGCTATACTGAAGCGGCGTTACATCTGAATTTATGATTGAAAACATCTCATGGTAAGCAGACTACCTGAAACAACTTACACACTAACAAGAGTGCTGACACACACACACACACACACACACACACAAACAATTATAGGCTACATCACTCCTGGAATTGCCCACACTAAAAAAACGCTCAATGTCTTAGCTAACAGTATTAGGCTTTCACACACATACTACACATATAACACAAATACACACATAGTGTACAGAGACTCACACTAGGTAAACAATGCCTAGTGTACACACTCACACTAGGTAAACAATGCCTAGTGTACACACTCACACTAGGTAAACAATGCCTAGTCCTTACTGTAGGTGTGCTGCTTTTGCCACTGACCGAGCAAACAAGGCGAGAACAATGTATCCTATGGAACATTTGAGGTATCGTCTGTTAATGTTAGAGGGTTGATGTTCAGATATGCCTCCCAGGGCTCTGAATCAGCTTTTATCCAAAGGATATTTCTACTAACCGGGCTGGAATGTGGCTAAGTACAGGTTGAGTCATTAAAAAGGCCTGAAGCGGGTGTGTCAGTAATATGTCCTTAGCACTGCATACCAACAGTGCACAGAGACGTGCTTCTTATTCCTGTCTTTTGTCCTAGCGTTTGGTGGGCGTTCTCTCTCCCCTCCAACTCGTGGATCTGGCTATTTATAGTCTTCTTGCGGTGAAAATTATTGGAATCATCCCCTTGTTGCCAGTATTGAATTATAGCCTTGGGTTCAGAATGAAGAACTTGTTCTGCTGGTGTTTGCAGTGGTAGAACACTAGAGAAATTCTTACCCGATATTAAAAAGTGTTGTTCTTTATTGTTCATGTTGGCTTTGTTTCTCTCTGTAGAGAAGATGGATATGACTAGTGGTACTGTCTTTGAGGTATTGTTGCCTGCGTTACTTGATATGTTGACTAACCACCAACAGACAATAACATGGGTTAATGGTGAACTGTATGCAATGTGTGTAACACAGATTCATATTCTTGCTTCAGAGTTTATTTAGGCTATAACACCAGGGGTGAATTGATAACTCATGATCAATATTATATTATTTAGATTCAGTGTGCGTCACCAGGAGTGGTTGTTTCACACAGATTCACATTGCTCTGCTGAGTTAATTGCTCACCCCTCCTCTTGGTTTTCCGATAAAAGTATTCAGACCCCTTCATGTTTTCCACATTTTGTTGTGTTATAGACTTAATTTTAAATGGATTAAATTAAAAGAATTTGCACACACAATACCCCAGAATGACAAAGCGAAAACAGGTTTTTAGACATTTCAGTAAATTTATTAAAATTGAAATACAGAAATACCTCATGTACTAAGTATTCAGACCCTTTGCAATGGCACTCTTAAAATTATCTAAAATGCAAAAATGTCATCAACAAATCACTCAGTAAGTTGAATTGAGTCCATCTTAATGCAGGAATAATAGTTCATGTAATTTTGGAATTAATATATTTGTTTTTATAGGGTCTCTTATCATAGCAAAGGGTCTGAATACTTATGTACATGAGGTATATGTCATTCTCGGGTATTGTGTGTGGATTGATGGCAAATTATTTTAAATTGAGTCTATAACAACAAAATGTGGAAAAAGTGAAGGGGTCTGAATACTTTCCGAAGGCACTGTATGTGCGAAAGCATTTGAGTCTAACTAGAACCTTCTCTCTTCTTTTGCTCTCTTTCATCCCTCTCTCAGGATCCATCTGTGACACAAGTAACGCAAAATGCTCCTCCAGGTTTGGAGGAGTACAACCCCTTCACAGATGGCAAACCGGTGAGTACTGTCTCTGAGGCCTCCAAAGCCATCAGGCCAATTATGAACCAATACACCTTAACCAGCCCATCACATGCTGCCATGAGTGGATGGCATACATCCCAGATGTCAGGTTATAAAACTCTAGTGTGTTTGTTTGAGTGGTGTCGGGCTTGGAGAGGCCAGGTGTGCAGGGGAGGCGGGTGGTTTGAATAAGCGACGTCATTGATTGGTTTGAAGTAGAAGTACTTCAAATGATATATTGAAGTAGGAATGTAGGCCACTTCATATGCTACATAATGTTGTTCATGGTCAAAAGCTCTTGCTATGAAATAGTGGTTAAAGTTGATGATTCGGTTTGTGGTTGTTTATAAAAGAAAATAAAAAAATAAAAAAAACGGTTTTGTTTTTTCAGGCACCCCCTGGTTCGGCTCCAAAAGCAGCGCCCCCCACCACCAACACACAACCAGCCATCATGAAGCCTACTGAGGAGCCTCCAGCCTACTCACAGCCCCAACAGACACAGGTAATACTTACACTATCCACCACCCTTATCCACTAGTCTACAACCTTATTCTCCGCCCTGCTGTGGAATGCCCCTGTCCTGCTTACTACCCAAACCATCTACCATTCCTAGATTAGACCCCCCCCCCTCCTCTTTTTACACCACCCCATCTTCTTCTCTCCCTCCATCTTATCACTAAGGGAGAGATGGAGACTCACTGAAGCGCTGGCTGTGCATCTGCAGCCTCCTCTCTATATAGTCACCATGGAGGGTATTACCATAGAAACAGCATGCCTATCTCCATGTTACCCCCATGCTCTGGTAGGTTTGACAGTTCTAGTGGCGCAGTAATGAGACAAGCAGACTTGAACACAGCCTGTGGAGATGCTGCTGAGCTGTCAGAGGACTGATAAACATGAATGTGGGTTCTGTGTAGACAGTAGCTTTCTGAGAGGGAGAGAGAGGAGACACGTATGGACAGGCAGCAGAGGAAGAAATGTGGCCTTCAAAGCATTATGCTGTAGCCGACTGTGGCATAAATTGCTGTGTAAAAGACACGCCTACCTAATATTAACATTTTTGCCGTTGCAATTTCAGGGACATTTCATGCACATTCACCTGGAGTTCTCGCCTGCCGGGCTCAGAATACAATTAGCATTTTCTCAAATTAGAAACAGTGTGTTAATTATTCTGACTTACGTAGGGAGTGAGCGGGTGGGAAAGGAGGAGTCCCTGCCAAACACAGAACAACACACACAGCATGACGCGCGCACACACACAGATTATCTGTGGTAATGCCAGCTTCATGAAGTGTAATGCAAGCCTCAGAGAACAATATATTACCCACCCACACTAAGTCACTGATGTAGCTGTGTGTATACTGTTGTATTTGTGAGCATGTTTTAAAAGTGACAGCTCATCCCCGTTGAACTTAAACCAGCCTGCATAACTGGATGTATATGAGTCTTCGAGTGTTTTCTAGAGATCTTTTCCATGACGTGTGTGTGTGTGTGTGTGTGTGTAGGCACCGGCGGCTGCGGAGCTGTTAAGGAGACAGGAGGAGCTGGAGAGGAAGGCCGCTGAGCTGGACCGGCGGGAGAGGGAGATGCAGTCACTCAGCGCCTCAGGGGGTGAGCATCAGCACCACTGGCATTACACAACATTGGCTGAGTTTAATCAAACACCTCTCCAATATTCACACAACGTGAAGCACAAACAATCAAACAATTCACTTGAAATTCCAGCGTTGAGTTAAAAAAATTTGTATCAGTTGTACATCCTTAATTAACTGTTGATAGACAATATATTAATGTAGAGTGACATTTCTCTTCTCTCTCTCTCTCTCAGGTAGAAAAAACAATTGGCCTCCACTCCCAGAAAAGTTCCCTGTGGGTCCCTGCTTCTACCACGACATCACAGTGGACATTCCTGTGGAATTCCAGAAGATAGTCAAGATCATGTACTACCTCTGGATGTGTGAGTGGAACCATAATCCTTATCACTTAAACACACACACCTGGTCCGACAACCAAGCACACGATCTGGAGAAGCCGAGTACACAGGGATCAGCTAGTGAAAAACAAAAATAGGGGAAGGGGCGGGGCTATAGGTTATTTTTGGACCAGGTGATAGTGTGTGTGTGAGAGAGAGAGTGTTAGTATTCAGAACCCATACCATTAGGGCTATGCCATAATATGTGGCCTTTTTTTGGCCACTTTGCACTATATGGGCAAATTGATGCTTTTACAGCTACTTTTCTTTTTGGTTCAGATGTTTTTGGATCTCCTTTTCTGCAGAGGAAATGCCAGATGTGCTCTGCTCTGCTCTGCTCCGTCCCCTCTGTGACACCCAGGGCTTTTGTCAGCATACAACCCCTCCCTCATTCCCTCTGTCTCCTCCGAACTTGATCAGCTTTAACTCAGTCACCCAGACCCAGACCACCCATCTCACTACTCCCAACATTTAATTTGTTTCAAGGTTCTCGAGTCACCCTCTAAATTGACAATTTAACAAGAGTATTGTTTTGCTGCCTCCCTTAAAAAATGTCTTGACAAACATTATACAACCTCAATATTACACATTTGTTATAGGTTTTGGATATAGGTATGGATCAATGACAGTGAATTCAATGAATGGCTGTTGCCAAGCTCCAAGTGGAATTCCAGCACCGCATGATATAACCACATGGTAAGGTCATGTGGTATGGTTATATGACTGTGTCAGGTGACTAGGTGGGCTAGGCATGGATAGGCATTCCAGGCCCCTGTTCAATTACTTGAATGCGTCATTCCTTCCTTCCTTGCTCGCGGTAGGCTCATCACATTGATCTGAATGTCTTTGGATAAAGCAAGTTTCCTATCTATTGCTTTAGCTTATCATCCTTCCATCCTTCCTCTCTCCTCCTTCAGTCAAATATGTGGGGCAGTGGAGCACTGTTAGATTCCACACTGTGCTGCCGAATCCTGACACTGCGTTCAAACACACAGCAGACTCTTCACAATGCCTGTGGCCATGCCGTTATTACAACCCAAAGGAAGAGAGAGTTATTGTGAATTATTGAACTGAACTGAGTGTGAGTGGGGCTGTGTGTGTGCCTGTGTGTCCCTGCTCACAGTCCTTCTGGCCTCCAGCTCTAAGCGTTCAATTATTAATCAGAAGTCCTTTCCTCCTCTTCCACACTGTACTTCATTAGCCTGACTTACTTGGCAAGACACTGGACACTGAGGTGTTAGTTTGGACCCTTATCAAAAAGCCGTCCTACAGCTCGCTTTACATGGTTCCGCTTTAACAGTGTCCCCCTTTTCATAAACCCCCCACCCACATCTGACATTGGTGTCCTCTGCCTGTTGTTCCCCTCCAGTCCACACAGGGACGCTGTTTGCAAACATGTTTGGCTGCCTGGCATGGTTCTGTGTGGATGCAACGCGAGGAGTAGACTTTGGTTTGGCCATGCTCTGGTTTATGATCTTCACTCCTTGCTCCTTCGTCTGCTGGTACAGACCACTCTACGCAGCCTTCAGGTACACATACACACACACACACACACACCCTTTTCAAGATTCATACTTAGTCACTCTCACATACTGTATACGCATACACAGTTCTGTTAATCATATATACCTCTTCATGTGTCTCTCTTTCCTTCCTCCAGGAGTGACAGCTCCTTCAGGTTCTTTGTCTTCTTCTTTGTGTACATCTGTCAGTTTGGCGTTTACGTTCTGCAGACCATCGGCATCTCCGGCTGGGGCGCCAGGTGAGTCCAGCAGACTGGAACCTTCCAGCTAGATACAAGAAGTGATGCATGTTATTGTAATACACATACACACACACGAGTTGACATTTACACACAGTGAACCAAATGGTCTTATTTTCTCCCTTGTCTCATCCGGTCATGTTTCTGGTTTCCTTCTCTGTAGCGGTTGGATCTCAGCTCTGATGGGTCTGAACGCGAGCATCCCAGTAGGCATCATCATGATCCTCATCGCTGCCCTCTTCACTGCCCTGGCCGTCATGTCCCTCATCATGTTCAAGAAGGTGTCGGACTCTTATTGTTGCACTACTTATGCTGTGATCCAGTGTTCTACCCAATTGTCTACGTTAAAAGGACAAAAAACTAAAAACTCAGTTCTACTTTTATAATTGTTTAATCCCTTCCTCTGCCTCAATCGCTGCTCCTCTCCTCTCTCCAGGTCCATGGTCTGTATCGTACCACTGGTGCCAGCTTTGAGAAGGCGCAGCAGGAGTTTGCTACGGGCGTCATGGCCAACAAGACTGTCCAGACGGCTGCTGCTAACGCAGCCTCCAACGCTGCCCGAGGAGCATTCAAAGAACCCATCTGATTGGCCCCTTCTTCTTTTTCCTCCGTCCAATCCACGCCCTCTTCTGCCCTCCTAACTCGACTCACATGGCCATGCCCAGCTTTCACAATGGCAATGGCCCTGTTTGAACACTGAAATGCATCCTTCCTTCTCAGAGATGTGCGAGGGGGTGTATTGATAGTGGGGACCCTGCTGTCACTGATATATACAGATTTCTTCAAGGAAGGGGGGGGGGGGAGGATGTTTTTTCAAGTGTTTAAACACAGGCTAGTCCTGTCCTGCCCAGAGGACTAAACTCCGCCCACCCCAATGTCTTAATGCACTTCAGTGACTTGACTGTGTGACCCCTCACCCCCCCCCCCCCCCCCCCCCTTATTTAGTCACTCAATTAGTGTGCTCAATTTAATGTGTGTGTGGGTGTGTGTGTGTGTGTGTGTCTGGTTAAGATGCTGAACGTTAGTGTGACTCTATTTAAATGTTGGTGCTGACTTGAGGCCTGTCTATCAGAGATACTGTAGACTTGTAGAGCGCATGTCGCTGAACCAAGTCCATGCTCTGCCCTCTGAAACTATCAACCCAACCTGTGTGGGCTGACTGCTCCTCGAGCCCCTTCTCTCACCCATCATGTGTAGGACAAATTGTTTCCCAACTCTACCACACTCCTCTCTCCCTCTCAATGCCTTCTGTTTTTCTTCTCCTATGTTCTCAGTCTCTCATAGACATGTTGATTAAATTCCAAAACCCATCTCTGTTGTCACCCCAAGGAATCTGGACGGTTGTGTGACACTTTATTCGGTTCAACGGTTATTTATTTAATCCAAAGCCATTAAGATGGTGAGATGAAGTCCGCCCCTTGTTAGGCTGCCCCCTGCTGGTGAGACTTGGTAGTGCTAAAGATGAATGCTGTGCATTCCAGAACATAATCTTGCCTTGATATTCTCACATCGAGAGTGTTTAATCAGTTCATCCTAAAAATGTTATTTATGCTCATCAGAAGTGAAGAAGGAAGTGTCCAGTCTCACATTAGCTTCCTGTTCTCTGTTTCAGTGTTGTCAATCTCTTTGCATAATCAAGTGAATCATGTAGATTGAAGTCTTGCCTTATAAAGCCAGATAATGCCAACCTATATGTCTGAACCTCAGTTTATCCTAGTTTGGTGTACGGTGGTTTAGTGTTTTTGTTGCACCTTTAGTAAACACACACACACACACACACACACACACTGTAACAAAAGTGATTGATATTAACTATCCATTTTGCCTTCCTTTTGTCATTAGATTGAGTGCTTGGGAGTCTCCTCAATAAAATTGGGATACCATACATTATTCTGGTTTGCATGGTCCACATATGGATCATTGCTTTGAATAGGACTGTCCCTTCTACCAGGTCAGATTCGGGTCTCTCTTTCCGAGGCTGTCACCCCGATAGGCCCTCAGACCTGTACATAAGCCTGTCTGCTAGCTAAGCTAACATGCTTTAAGTCCCGGCTGATCTAAAACACTTACAGCTGGCAGTCTCCAGCCTTTACTGGGTAATGGAGACATACCTCAGTCAATACCACTCAGGACATACTCTTTACACGTGCATGGCAAGCTTGCCAATAAATCGAACAATGGTGTAGGCCTCTGTTTCACTCTAGTGTGAGAGTAAACTGAACACAATGGAGGATTCAGTTGTTAAAGTAGATGCTGTGCATTAAACTGAAACAGCGGTGCCTCTTCCTCAAAGCGGTCCTTTGAATGAGAAGACTTCACCACCCAATAATGTCGGGGTTTGTTTCTTGATGTGATTGCCTGAGTACTCATGGTATGATTTTCAGTCATTTCCAGGGAGAGAAGAGATCCTAATTGTTTGTTTGCGCCTTTCGGTTCTAGGAATGGATTTTCTTGATGGATGGTCTGTTGTGGTCTGTTGCATTTTATGTGTTATCATGTTAGACAAGACGTTAATTAGTTTGAACTGATTTCATTCGTTTTAATGCATTTTGAGTATTTATAACAATTCACTTGTAATATGTTCAGCATTTTGAGTGTGAGACGCATGGGAGTTAAGGATGTTAGAAGTGTGTGTGTGTGTGTGTGTTTTGAATGTGCACGTGCATGTGCACATGTTTGGAGGGGGATGGGGTCTGTGCAGTTTTAATATAGACCTTGCATAGTTCAAGACTAATGTTTAGAGTGCAGATGGACAGTGATCTTCATCACTTCAGATTTAGTTTCAATTCAGAATTGCAGAATTAGTTTCTGAGAGGGCAGGCTGCAGTATACATGTCTTGTGTTTTTCTTCTTTCCTTTTCTATATCACCATGTTTTCCTTTTAGACCAATAGTTGTGCGTGCGTGCGTGCGCGTGCGCTGAGCTACCTACCTACGGTGAGAAGTTGAAAGTAATCTGAGCGAATGGCACCTGAATGTTCCTATTAATCATGTTTTGAATTGCTTATCAACTGCGAAATGTGAGAAAGTCAGTTAGACCGCAATGTGACGTGAACAGTGTGTTAAAGATGGAATGTGGCTTTAAGTTGTACTTTTTAATCAATGGCAAAAGTATGTTGTAGAAACACTGAGAATGAAATGAATGGTCTCGCTCATCTCTGACAATGGAAAAAATGAAATGAAGTTATTTAAAAAGCAGACTTTAAGGGATGTTTGTATATTTTGTAAAATTGACAACTGGTCCGCTGAATTCCATTGTACTGTACATATGCACTCTTGTCTCTCCTTCAGTCGCATGTTGAGTAGTTTGAGTTTTGTATATTTATTGTATTAACACTAAATAAAATTCAACGGTCAACTACCTCCTTTGTTCCGAATGGTATTTTCTGACTGTTGATGCCGGCTAGTTTATGATCACTGTAACAGTTGTACGGTTATTAAATAAATACAAGCAGTGCTGTTACTTGCGACCGAAATATCTCTGCACGTCCAAACTCACTATGACATACTCTAAGGTGGTGACAGTCACGCCACCGAATTGATTTAGCCTACATACAACTGTATTTTGAACCAATCGGTGAGAAGTATTTTCTGAGGCGAGGTTTCCAAACCTGCACCACCAGTATGAAGCCAGCAGAGGGAAGTGTCAACCAAAGAAACCCGAGAATGGAAATAGGAAGTTGACCAGCATCTTATTGACACTGCCACTTTGAATGTCTTTGTGATTGACTGATTTCATATGGGCTACTCTATAACTACATATTATATAGTATGAATAAAGCCAGAGTATGAGGTGGTAGTGTAATTAAAGCACTTTTACTGCAATTGAGTCTCTCACATTGTCCCGTCTCTTGTGTTGTCTGTGTCTAAATCATGTTTTCAACATTACTCTTATTTGAATCTTAAGATTTAGCCTGATTAAATGTTTTGGTAAATTATTCCATAGCTTGATCTTGATACCACTGCACTGGTACACAAAGGCATACATTGAATAAAGGTATTTACTTTTTCTTGTTCTGATTTGTCCTATCTCTCCTTCTTTCTGTTCTGTACATATCATCCCTTATTAATCAAACACAAACACACCCACTGGCAGACAGCACACATACAAACACTCTCCCCAGATTAGCCTCCCACACAAGCACTGTTTACCCAACTAGTTCTGATTGGGGATCAGTGAAAGACAAGCTGTGTGTGTGTGTGTGTGTAGATGGTGGACAGGACACACACACACACTTTTTTTAAATTATTTTTTTTATATATATATATGTGTGTGTGTGTGTGTTTTTAGGGCATTTCTGCTTTTTATTGGGATAGAGATAGTAGAGATTGACAGGAAGGATGGGTGAGAGAGAGAGGAGGGATGACATGCAGGATATGTTGAATCGAACCAGGGACCTTGCAATGATATGGTATGCGCCTTAGTGTGCTACGCCACTGAACGCCCCCACACACACATCCTAATGGACTCCAGATTACCTTTATTTAACCATGCTTTGAAAATGGAGCACAGATGATCACTGTAAGGCATCATTGGAATCCTGTATGGAGTTTGTCACACGTCGTCAGATCTTCTCTTCTTCACGGACGCAAGAGAGAACACAGAAGACCAATATGAGCCAGAAAAGGACTCCTCAATGCACATAATATTATACTCTTTGTTACAGCTATTCCTGACTCAAATGATCATGGGGCCCACCAAGGAACTGATCATTAGATCAGCACGCCTGATCTCCTTGGCCATGAACTCCCATACAGTCTGCAGTGGTCTGGTTTTCCTTGAGGCAGTCACAGGAGCAATTTCTCATGACATTTTAAGGACTCGCTGCTCCATAGACATAGCCATGAAAAAGAAAAAGATGACAAAAGAGGGGGAAGAAAAAATGAGAGAGAAGACAAAGATGAAAAAGAGAAAATGAGAGGGGAAAGAACAGTCCCAGATAGGATATAATAGGTATTTATCTCAGGCAGCACTGGTCTGCTTGTAGTTTCAGGCATTTAATGATTCCTCTCTGTCTCCAGTTCTCAAGGCCTAATTTCATGGACAGGACTAGATTTAAAAATTCTGAAACCACACCTAATGCGTCAGCAACACTCTGAGGTCAGAGGTCACGTGTGCTTAAGTCATTATGGGGTTAATAAGCAGTGGAGCTGCCATCCCAACAACACAGCGCTATTATCAGGTTACCTCCCCTCATAGGACTAAGCCTAAACTAAATGAAATAAGCATCGACTCTTTCTCTTTTCTCTCTCTCTCTCTCTTCTTCCTCTGCATAGAGGGGGAAATTAGGCTAAACTCACTTCTTGAGCCTCTGACAATAAACCCAGGCTAGTTGTCTCCACTCCAGGCCAGGCTGCACTCTTAAGGAACTGGGAGATTTATCAAATGACAAGGAAACGGTATCCAATCTGGAAGTCATCAGGTGTTGTGTTTAGTTTGTGTGTGCTGGTGGAGTGTGGGGGTGGGAGGGTGAGCTGTGCCAGAGGCTGGAGATTTCACTGTTGGCCACATGGAGTGAGGTAGAGGCAGTGACTCATTGCATGCATGCACACAAACAGGAGAGGGGGGTCAGGGGGTGGGGGTGCGGTGAGTGAGGTACTTGATGCTTGGTGCTTGGGAGAGATGGCAATAGTGGTTGAGTGGTTGAGAGGGAGAGGTTGAGATGGACAACTGTTTGGTAAGAGGAGTAAAGGGTTACAGATGGAGGGGAATGTGAGACAATGGCGGATTGAGTTGGTCCTGATTTCCTACTGACACATCTGAAACCTGCATGATACACACTTTAGTTCTAGATCAGTGGAAAAACACACACTGACTGGAAACTTACCCACCCCCAGAACCAAAAACCAAGATCTCACCACTGCCCCCCCCCCCCCCCTCTCTCTCTCTCCCTCCACCTCCCTCTCTCTCCCTCCTCCTCCCTCTCTCTCAGTCCTTCCCTCCCCCACTACATGCAGAAAGTTTGCAGGATATGAACTGAGACCAGGCCATCTTCTCCTTTTCTTTCACTTTTTTTATTGATTTGGCAGAGACAGATTGAGGGGGTTGGGACAGTGGGATGACTCAACAGACTCCAGCTCTGTGGTTAGTTAACGTCTCAGGAATAAGAGCCCTCCCTGAGACCAGACACTAATAATAGTAATACTTCTGTGTGTCGTCTTCTTTGAGTCCATGTCCTAGTCCACAGATTATAGAGTCTGCTGAGGAGGTCCTGAAAGAGACCAGGCATGGTAGGATGGGGTTCAGGTGAAGTTAGTATTTCAACACACACACACACACACACACACACACACACACACACACACACACACACACACACACACACACACACACACACACACACACCATAGCTCTCTTTTTGCTTTCCTGCAGTCCATGTGAAGCATCGCTGGTGAGGCGTCCCATCAATACATTTCAAGGGTCCAAGAACACATACATTGGTCATTCAACTGACAGTACATTCTGTAAGCTTTAAGGACATCCACACTAAACTAAGGCAATTTCTGTGAGTAGTTTATTTGACTGAGCAGTGGTTCCCTTGTAGTTACTCACACCTGGCTTACAAACATTATACCAGATCCAGGTTCACTGGTCATTGTCTGGTGAGAACGCACCAGTTTTCAAGGCAAGAGTGACATCAACACAGCCTGAACAGAGCTGAGGACCACCATTCTCAGATCATTACTATGTACAGTATATACACACTTATTTACAATACAAACTGGTGCCAGGGTAGCTGGTACTGGCACACACAAAAATCATAACACACAATAACAAAGACAGCACCTCTAGTGGCGGAAAGAGGAAATACACACACATTAAAAAAAAGCTTGGCACTGTAGATTTCTCCCACATCAACACAATACATGGTCAAAGAGAGTCAGTCTTCTTAGTGGTAAACAATACAAGGGCCTCCCTTTGATTGACAGGTTGGCCCCAGGGTGAGGGGGTGGGGGTTGTGTTGTTAATCTTCCTTTGCCCCTTCCTCTCCTCCCTCCCTCCATCCTGCAGGTGTGACACCGACTCAGAGAAGGCAGATGAGGCTCTTGCCCTCCTCAATCTCCTCTTGCACCTTGTCACTGGAGGTGGCGATCTCGGCCTGTGCGGAGAACACGGCGCAGATGAAGGTGAGGACGGTGCCGCCCATGGCTGTGTAGAAGGCCCAGCCCATGGAGCACAGGCCGGCCCGGTAGGGAGCCGCATCCGGACCACAGTACAGCTGCACCTTGTCTGAACCCCAGCCTGCAGGGTACAGCATCAAGCCCAGGATCAGAAACAGACCTGGAGAGAGAAAGAGAGGGGAAAGGAAGAGAGAGAGAGGGGGGGGGGGGTATATTAATACCATCAGTAACAACTCAAAAGAAATATTTTACAGCATCAGTTACAAACAGAATATGAAACCCATCCGATAGTATATTGTTATCGTACTGGTATGTGTGTGTCTGTGTTCAATAGAAGGAGAGCTTTAGAGATGGCCAAAAAGTGCCAATGGAAAACTTTCTTTGTTCATCCACAGAACAGCTACATTCTCTGGTGTCAAAATATTTCCTGTTCCAATAACACGTTGTTGGCATTCTGATATCCCGTTGGACAGAAATCTCACACTGGGCCAAAATGATTTCCTGACCATGGCTTCCAAACACGACTCAGCAATAGATCTGCCCTGTGTGAACTCGCCAAGCGGCTGAAAACCCCCACAACCTGTCTTTTCCCCAACATACCCTAGCATGGCGACCCTCAGGTTGGTGTACAATGCGACCTGGGGTTACAACATGCACAACAACAGGAAAAGGTAGCCAGAGCGGTTTCCCCCCCGCCAGTCACTGACTGACCCCCCAGCTTCCTGTGTCTCTGCTCAAGGATGGGGCCACTTCCTGTGGAGTTGTGACCCACTTTTATCACCATACTGATTCTGTTACAACACCAATAGGGACCAACCAGGGAGCCTAGCCTTACAACACCATAGAGGCATACATACTAGTCACGATTAGCAGGAAAAACCTTTTCTGCTATATGAGGTAATGCATGTTACTTGCCAGTGACATTGGATCATTACCAATATGAAGTATAATACATTAATTCTTGACCTACTTGCATTGAGACAGATTAAGTACAGCACATCACCATGACAAGTTTGCTTGCCCCTGTGAATCTATTCAGAGTGATCTAATCTAATTCTCCTGTGTCTGAGGTCCCTGCTGTATCCTGGTCCTGCTTTACCTTCACCACTCATACAGCTGGCATTCTACTGTAGGAAGATGCCATTTTGGTTCAAGCTTTGAGACAGTGCAGAGCAGCAGACGCTGAGAACTCTTAAAGCACCTCCAGAGCCCTCCATTCTAGTATTCATCTCCTCCCTGTCTCTCTCTCCTCTCCCCTCATCCTCCTCTCTCTCCCGTGGGAGCGGATCACTCAGCCGGCCAGAGGGCCTGCAGCCGTCTGAATCTCAGGAGGAAACACTTAGAATAATAAGATTAGAAATAAAGGCCAGAGGAGAGTCTGTAGAGAGAGAGAGAGGGTGAGAGAGAGAGAGAGAGAGACAAAGAAAGAAAGGAGGAGTTTGAGAGAGAAAGAGGCCATACTGTACTATATGTCTCCTGCACCTCTCTTCCAGAGCAGCTCTCTATCCCTCCCTCCCTCCATCTGCCCTGGCACTGGTCACTCGCTCCATCAGGAGATGAAAAACAAAAGTGCAGTGCCGACACCAGCTTTCCTCTCTTCTCTCTCTTTCTCTCTCTGTCTCTCTCTCTCTCTCTCTCTCTCTCTGTCTTTCTCTCTCTCAGAAAGCGCCCAATATCGCATTAAACGCGGAAATGAAAACTAGGTCATAAATTCTTTCCACATGTTGCTGCGTAGTCCTGACAGCCAGACCGGCTCTGGTGACGGATGGAGGTATGGTTTTAATTCTACGCCCCCCCCTGAACCGCCTCCTCTCCCAGGACCCCCTCTACAGAAATCCCCCCTACACTCTGGACCCCTAACCTAATATCCCACTGTACTCCCCCCCCTCCAAACTGTATATCCTCCATCCACTAGCAGTCCCTTGAATATTCACCATTTACCTCTCCTTGTTCCCCTACATGTATTCCTGTCCACATCCCCTCTGGGTGGATATATTACCCACCCCACCCCACCCCACCCCTACCCTCCATACCTCTCTACTCTACCCCCCTCCCCTCCCTTCACCCCTAGCCACAGGTCTACATTTGGTTCCCAGAAAACCTGCCTGGGCGCCTTCTTCGTCTCAGATCCAGGAAGCAGAATAAGAGTACCAGGGCAGACTCTGAGAGCCAGGAGAGGAGAGGGAGAGAGGGAGAGAGGGAGAGAGGGAGAGGGAGGCATTAGGAGAGGGAGAGGGGAAGAGAGAGAAATTGAGAAAGTCATGAGGGAAAGAGCTGGAAGAAAGGGAGAGAGAGAGAGAGAGAGAGAGAGAGAGAGGGAGAGTGGGAGGAGGTTGAGGCTCACACTGGAAACTTTGGGGCTGGTGCGACTACCAGGTAAGACTGTGAGCCAAGAGAGCCTGGATGAGGGGCTCCGTCTGAACGCTCTCATACTATATACAGCTGCCCCCATGTAGTGGATGTAAAGGAGTGGATAGTGTTTCTCTGTGTTGTGAGGAGAAGAATCCCTCCTCCACCTCCTCCCCCTCATTTTCTCCTCTTCTCTACTGAAACCGCAGAGTGAGCTCAACTGGAGCAGTTCAAGCCATATGTAAGCACTGCAGGGTAAACACCAGCACGGGCCTCTTCTACATCACATGGCCATCCCAGTACAGAGATGCTAAGGGCCAAACTGATTCTTGAGCTGTTTATTCGTAATTTAGGTTACAGTATACAGTAAGTTATTGTGGTTTGAAAGCACTTGTACTGCTGTCCAGATTGAGCCAACCATTTACACACAAGCATTCAGTCCAATACAGTACCATAGATGGGAAGTCATAAAGGCTGTAAATGAATATCATAATACCATAAAAGACTAAATCAAATCTATCTGCTTATCAGCAATGATTTAGTTCCTCTCTCTCTCAAACACACCCACATCACTCTCTTTGTTTATTCTATTTGAGATGACTGTAACCAGCCTATCAGACCTCTCCTTTAGTTCTCTGATCCATTCCTAGTTACACCCAGTGCTGTACTTCTGCTTTCTGTGTTTACTTAATAATAGAGACATCCAGGCACAGACATCATAACACCAAAACCACCGGTTCATTTACTGGAACCTCTGTCCAGCTGTCATAAGCCCACACCTATTTAAGACACAGGTCAATAGTCCAATCTGTGAGACAGTCAATGACTCATGGCTGACCGTAAGCACTCAACACTGTTGTCTGGGGTGAAAGTTAACAACGGGTAGTAAAAAGGATATGACACTCCCAGCTGTAGACTTGGAGACAGTTTTACGACCTCATGTTTGTTTGTTGTCTCTAACTGCTGGAAAGGAAGAATTCCACGGCATTTAACACGACTCTGAGGGAAATCGTCAAACTGGTTATTCATGTATTAGGGTATTTGTGTTGAGCTCATTCTCTCAAAAGAGCGCTCAAGGTGTGTGTGTGTGTGTGTGTGTGTGTGTGTGTGTGTGTGTGTGTGTGTGTGTGTGTGTGTGTGTGTGTGTGTGTGTGTGACTGCTGGATGCGCGTTTTCCAGAGAGTGACCTTGACCGTTGGTCATCTGTTAAAGATATTTACTGTAGTTACGTAAGGTAGAATGGCCTTTCCATCAGGAGTACAGAGCTGTATTAACACATCCTGGTCTTTACGCATCCTGGTCTTTACACATCCTTGTCTAAAGCTCTGTCTGGGATAAACAGCTTGGCTAAATTACCTCCAACAGATTTTAACCAATTAATCTGAGATATTTTTTTTTATAGGATAATATGTATGCTTTTATGATATCACTCTGTGTGAAAATTCGGTTAATTGGGTTAGGGCCACTCCAGTGAAATGACGTGACCATCTCTGGCAACATCTTCCCAATCTTCCCATCTGAGGTCAATCGTTTTCCCCAAACATATGGGATCTGATTCCAGTTTTCACATTACGGCCAGTCGGCAAATTTTGTGGAAATAATGATTGGAGGAAAGTCAACTGGCGGAGGGGAGAGAGAGTGGGCTGATGAGTAATATCACAGCGCTGTCTGAAAAAAAGGAAACCGACAGACCTTTCCATCACTCTCAGAGACAAGTGGAGATAATCAAGAGGAAAGGCATTTCAAAGGAAAAACACAAACTCAAAAACACACACCTGACAGAGGCGTCAACACTGACACACTGCGAGGTGTTATGCTGCTGTGTATTTTGGGCCTTATCTCTTCCTGTAATCAGAGTGTAAACTAAAGGTTACTGACCGTTAAAGAGTGCAGAGGACTGAAGGCATGAAGGAAACATCCCCCCTCCTGCTATCTGTGCTTCCCTTCGCCCCCTTTCCTCTCCCTCCTCCACATCCCCATCCTCTTCACGATCAAGAGACCCAGCGTGGCCCAGATCTGCTATTCTAATCAGGTCTGCTACACAGTATGTGTCTCCTCTGCTCAGTATTGATGCCTATATAATAATAACAGATTCCCCAGCATTACCTTCCATTGGCCCAAGGCTCCTAGCTCCACCAGCCCAATATGGAACTGGGCCCTACTCTCACAGTCAGTGCCCTGCTGGTCAACTGCCCTGCACAGAGAGGATTAGAGGTGACATGTAGTTCACCACACGCCCACCTCCCCTGTCAGAAGCAAAGTAACGACTACGGGGGAGAAGGACTGAGAGCTGGGAGCTCCGGGAGGAATGAGAATCAGTCTGAATGACCTCATCGTCTCCCATGACGGCCGCCTCCCTCCCATAATTCATCACAGCCAACCACAGTGTACCAAGAGGCACTGAGACAAACACATACGTCACATGACCTCCCCCCTGACCAATTTCCCTTTGGGAAAACACAGTAACGGCCTTGGAGGGAAGTGACAAGTTGCTATGGCTCCCTGACCTCCAACCTCTGTGGGTCAATGTTCTTTCACCTCCACACGAGAGTCAAACACACAGAGACGATTCTGGGAGTTAATGCACTCTTGGGCACATTTGTGTGTGTGTGTGTTTTTGTGTGTGTGTGTGTGTGTGCGTGTGTCTGTGGTCAGCGGGGCCTAATTTCTCTGGTAAATGTTTAAACACCAGAGAGGGATGGACAGAAACACTAGGAGTAGGATAGATGGATTTGGCTGTTCAAATATTCCAGCCCCCCATTCCTAGGGTTAAGGGGAGCATTCAGCTGTGTAGAACTACATTATGGCACAGAGGGAAGTATGCACAATGCATCAACTACACAAAATGCATGCAGCCACAAGTGTGTGTGTGTGTGTGTGTGTGTGTGTGTGTGTGTGTGTGTGTGTGTGTGTGTGTGTATGTATCCCGTGTCCCTCTCCCTCTCACCTGCAATAGCCTGCAGCAGTCCGCACACATTAAAGATGCTCTTCTTCATGATGCTCTGAAAGCACATGGTAAACACTGACATAAAGGCCACAGCACACAGCAGGAGTATCCCTGCCGCCAGGAAGATAGACGTCGCCTGCCAGAACCCGCTAGCGATCTCCCCAAAGTGTATGGCATAGGGCCCACAGAGCACCCCGCGCCGGAGGTGGGGCAGCTTGATACAGCGGCCGTAGATGCCCAGGGTGGGGCGGTAGGCCTCCCCAGCCGTGGTGGCTCCGTGGGGGCCGAAGACAGCATCGGGGGTCCTGGGGAAGCCCACCAGCCAGTCGGTGCTCATGAAGGCGATGAGCTCCCCGAACGCGGCCACAATGCTCAGCAGAGTCCACAGCATGGAGCGACAGGTCACGATCACATGACACATGGTGACGATGCCTGGAGTGTTTCTGCTTCTTGATGTCAGATTGGTTTCCCTCAAGGGATCAATGAAGTTCAATTAAATTGAATGAATTCTATTAGTGAGGTGAAAGGCTATCCGGAGGTCAATAGGTGGGGTTACAGGTCATGAGTGAAGGTTCCTCAGGGTGGAGGGTGGAGGGTGGAGGGAGAGAGAGCTGAGGCTGGGGTCCTTCTCCTGAGGAGGTGTGTGTGAGAGTGAAGGTTCCAGCGCCGGGAAAGGAGGGAGGAGACAGGAGAGGTTGGTTTAGAGGCAGTGCTAAGATCAATGATTCACAGTCTCCCTGTCTCTCTCTCTCTCTCTCTCTTTCTCTTTCCCTCTCTCTCGCTTCTTATCTTCTCCTGATGTTGTTCTGGCGCTGCTGTTGTCCCTCCAGTCCGTTTCTCTCTCTCTCTCTTTCCGTCCCGTGCTCTCTTACTCACTCTTCTTTCACTTCCTTTCGTAGTGTGTTGTGCGTGAGTCTTGTATCTTGAGTGTCTGTTTTTCTCACTCTCGCACTCTTTTGGCTCTCTCTCTCTCGTTCCCCTCTCTTCTGGACTCTACATCGTACTGAAGGAGTGTCCCCAGGGCCAGCCAGCTGGCATCACGTCAAAAACACACCTAAGAGAGAGAGAGAGAGAGAGAGAGAGAAGGAGAGAGAGAGGGGGGATGGAGAGGAAAAGAAAGTGTGTGTGTTAATTCGGCCTCTGTTAAAGGCAAGTTTTAGCCATTAGCAAATTAGCATTAACAGTTACAGCAGCTATCTTCTACTGAATCAGCTGGCTGAAGGTATTTCTTCCCCAGACTCATATAACATATAACATATTCATAAAACATGGTAAGCCTGAATTAAGACACTCTTAAGACACTCTAAGATGCTTGGGGAGGCATGGGGAGGAAGCGAGGAGGATAAAGAATTGAGGAGAAGAGGGGAAGAAAGGAGGACTCTTTAGATGTGTGTCAGTGCTGTGGTTGTATGAAGTGGGCCTCCTCCGAGAGTGTTTATGTCTGAGGGCCTGCTCTCAGCCTGCTCGCTCTGTCTTGGTCTCCCATGTGCAGCTGTGTGACTGACAGGGGTCAACCCTATCCCCCTGTGAGCACATGTGTGTGTGTGTGTGTGTGTGTGTGTGTGTGTGTGGGCTCTGTGTAGCATCAGTCACAGGACCAGTTGAAATGTTGAGAGAGGATATGAGGGGGTGGGGAGCTGGGGGGGTGTACAATGCAGACAGAGGGAAAAACAAGCCGCAGGCTCGGATGAAACAGCCCACACCACTGACCTGGGGTCAGCTCTTAGTTGATAACAGCACGGCGGTCCAACCGTCACAGGACCACAGATAACCCCTCTGACACAACCCCGCCTTCCAACCACAGAGCCATTTCAATTACATTACAGCCACAGAACTAGGTCACCCCCCTGACACGAACCTACAACAGAGCCATTTCAATAACACCATGGTCAGAGAACCCAGAGATAACCCCTGGCCAAATCCTACAAGCCTATTATCAAGGGAAGAGATAACCCATGGCCTTCATACCTCACAACACGGACATATTCCATAAACACTCTTGCTATAGTGCTCTGGGGAAACCCCATTGACGTCATCTCACAACATTTTGATCAACGCTATCCCTACAATGCTCAAGACTAACCCTTGACAGCATCTTACTACACAGCCATTCATAAGCCTTGTCACTAAAGGATATAAATGACCTACTGGCACAGTTTCAAAACATGGTCATTTCAGATACAGTGAGTACTCTGTAACCCATGGCCCCATTCATAACACAGACATCTCACTGAGGATATGGAGAGGATATGGGTTAGTTTACCCACTGGCACAGCTTCAACACAAACACACTGCTGCTTACAACGCTACATTACGCTTCTGAATGATAACATTGATAAGGAGACCACACTACAAATGCATTGTACGGTACATTATGAAGGGTTGCTACTTTGGATGTAATTTAAGATGGGATAGAAACCACAAACTGTACAGTAGACAGGCAAGATGACCTCACTCAGGTCAACTTCAGGTCAACTCTCCGTTGGCCTCTGGATGTACAGTAAAGTCAGGGGGGTTTCTAGAGATTACAGTCTCCATGGTTTTTCTCCACAACAGCCAGCAGACAGCCAGTATCTGGCTTCAGCATCAACACTATGGGAGTGTGGCGGGGAGACAGGGGACAAGGGTGTAGTCCACTGGGAGAGGGGCTTTGGATTGGGTTTGGAGGAGAACCTCAGTCACATGAGGAGATGTAGGAGGAAATCGAATCCCTCAGAAGAGTGCAGATCCTCCCATGTTCTCAGGTTACTTCCCATACCTTTCCCTCTTTCCCGTTCTCTCTACCTCCCCCTCTCCCTCTCCCTCTCCCTCTCCCTCTCTATCTCTCTCTCTCTCTCTCTCTTTCTGTCTCTCCAGTGGGAGAGTGTTTGGGTGTGATTGGAGGAGGAAATCTAATCTCTGAGCTCAGTGTGGACTGTCCCCTGCTTCCAGATTAAATTCCAGACTTTTCCCAGGAGATCAGATGGGAATTGGGGGGATCATCAGCATGGATCAGGAGAGGAGCAGGGTTCAGGAGTTTATCTGTGGGAGACCTTCACCAAGGGGTCAGGAGAGGACAGTCTTTATCACGCATAGCTTGGGGGGCAGAGACTCACTAAAAGATGGTTTATCATCATCCTCAGTCTCAAACACAAGTCACTGAGACATGGGCAATGGAACTTTTCCATGAAACAACACCATTTAGTCGTCAAGGGAGACCCTAGGCCGTTTTCTGGCCAGTCTGGGGTCCAGGGAGCAGGGGGCCAGGGTTGACGCGTGTGCCCCCCACGCTCTGAGGCTCTTGGGGGCTATTTCCGTCACACAGTCCCTCAAGTCTGCCACAATGAGGTCACATCCCAGCTAGGGGGCCTGGGAGACTGTGTGTGTGTGTGTGTGTGTGTGTGTGTGTGTGTGTGTGTGTGTGTGTGTGTGTGTGTGTGTGTGTGTGTGTGTGTGTGTGTGTGTGTGTGTGTGTGTGTGTGTGTGTGTGTGTGTGTGTGTGTGTGTGTCCAAGTCTGGTGAGGTCATAAGAACAGATGGAGACAGCCGTCCCTGTGGCATTGGATCAAAATTACTTTTTTTAACCACAAATGTCCTTATAACATGCACACACGCGCACACGCGCACACACACACACCCACACACCCACACAGACACACACACACACACACACACACACACACACACACACACACACACACACACACACACACACACACACACACACACACACACAAAAACAAACACTTTCTAACATTAAGTGAAGAAGCTAATGGGTTGGTTTGCAAAAAAACAACCGAACTCTTGACACAGTAACCCTTGTCTGCCTGATTCTGGGTCATAAAATGTATGAGTTCTATAGATCTTATGACAGGACTGATGTTTCACAGCTCCCAGTCTAAAGCAGAGGTCAAACATTTACCGGCCAGTTGCAGACTAATTCCTCATTGACAGAAATACTGTCACTTTGAAAACACTTAGAAGCTGAAACAATCTGAACCAGCTGGGGAGACACAGGGTTGAGTGACCCGCTTTGAAGACCAGGCCACTTGGCCTCTGACCCTGACTGGCAGGGGTGCCTGATTGCAGTGTATGAGAAAGTTGGGGCCTAATTGCAATGAGTGCCTGGTTACATACGACCATGGGTCTCACTCCGGGGCAGCAGAGAGAGGGAGGGGTGTAGGAAGGACAAGTCTGGACACGTCTGGTCAGTGGAACAATGAAGGAAGACATTATTGCTTGTATAACGGTAATATTTACTTATGTAACATTTGCTTACATTTATCATATCATCATCATGCATTGTTACTGTATGGTGGGGTAATTTTAGGACATGGCTTCCTTCAACATTCCCCAGACCAGACAGAGTTGCAAGTGGTTATCATGAGCAGCAGTTTCCCAAGACCCTGTGGAGCATTGCAGCTCATAAACGTGTATGGGTATGGGAGGATTTATGATGTCCATTATCCACTCCCAGTTGAAGCCAGGGGCAAGGTAGGGGATTATTCAGGGCTCAGATTACACACACACACCCACAAAAACATATAAGACCCCCTGCCACCTGTACCAGCCCCCCCCCCCCCCAACCACTGACACCAAGGCCAAGACACCACCCACTCTAAATCCTAAACTATAATGTTGGGTGGATGGGGCACCCATAGTGATGTGTTTTCAGTCATTAGGATTGGGCAGAGTTAGGGCTGGGGGTCATTTGGTTGGGCTGTGGGAAGGGAGGTCAGGGCAGCTCAATGGTGTGTGTGTGTGTGTGTGTGTGTGTGTGTGTGTCTGTGTCTGTGTCTGTGTGTCTGTGTGTGTGTGTGCGTGTTTCAGAGTTTGACCGGCAGGAATGGGAAATGAGGTGGAGGGCTAATTTGAGAGGTTGGGGGGCCATTAGAGAATGGTTTACCATTCGAGTTCAGTTGCATTACAAAGGGCTCAAATATGCCCAAGTCACACAGTCAATTCATTCAAACACGTAATTTACACACACATGTAAACACAATACACACACACAGACCCAAAGTCCTCAACCCCTGTTAAAAGTGTCCGCTCAGCCTTTCTCTTATCACAGCAACTCAACGGCAGGAAGTGCCTCTGTACACTGCCATTGAAAGGAAACAATCTGCGTATCTATGGAATACTACGAATACGATGAGCGTCACCGTGGAGATGAGGTGTTTAATAGCTGGTAGTGGGCTGTGCCCCTGGCGGTAACTGTGGACCAATGTCCCCTAAACATGCTGAGTGTATGGAAGGTATGCCTACACAGATCTAAACAGGAGGTTTTCATTAAAACCCATAGAACAGCATACATAGTATATACACTCAGGAAAGCCAGGAACATTAGCCACAGCATGTAACTATCCTCTACATACCACAACATGATCAGTAGCATAAAAACATAGAGTTGTTATGTATTTTGAATATTTCAAAGTTAAAGCAACACTGAGGATTCCACTCTTGCCTCTACTAAACCATAAATGGCAACAATCCCTTTAACCTACTTCTTCAGATAAACTGAAAATCAATATGAGTGTGTGTGACTCATCAGGCAGAGTCCGGATGAGGAAGAGACCTATTCACCTCTGATATAAACACTAGAGACAAGCTGCTGTCCACCAGTTAACCAGACCTCTCTAGTCTACACACATGGGTGGTCAAGGCCTAATCTGGAGAGGCAGGATGTTCTCAAGCCACAGCAAACCATTTGAAACCATTCATATCTAGATGGATCAGTACAGATTTAACCAAATACTGCTACTACTAAACATGTGTCGTTAGAGTCACATCCATAAAACAGGCAACAGAAAGTGGTGTAAAGTCAGTGGTGATTGGTTTCTGATTCTGTCTGAGCCTAGGTATGAATCACCTGGTGCACATCATGATCTCAGTGGAACATGAACACTTTAGAGGACAGTATTAGTATTAGCCATGTCCTCTGGTAACAATTGATATGACTCTTAAGAACAATGGCTCTCTCGCCAGTGTGACAAATTACCTCAAAGTCACATTTTCCATAGTGAAAGAGCCAATGTTTCCCAAGACTACTGTGTAATCTGCTTACATTGATATTGCATTGTGACAGTCCAGCATGATTATGATTGATTGGAGGAACATAATATTTACATCCTATTGCATTAGTCATCGCTTTTGTTGGATCTAAATGGGGAGTATTGTCAACTAGGAAAAAGTCTTGATGACTTTATGAGGCAAGAGGTGAGTGCTGTCACTGGGTAAGCTACATACTACAGACAAAAAGGTTTCATATAATAGTTACAGTATTGACAAAGTAGTAATTCAATATGCTTATCATTATCTACCTAAAACTGACACAAGTATGGAGACAATTTATGATACAGTAATATTTTTGTAATAAGAAAAGAGACTAACAAAATAATCCAACCTGTTTGCCATTGTTTCCCCCCTCTGAGCTGCTCTCCTGATGTGGTTTATTGGCTTTACCTCTAGTCGACTAATACAGTCAGTGTCTGACTGAGACCCCTATTCACAGCCCCTCCCCTGGGCCCTCCCCTTATACTACATGTCTGCTCCGATTGGTGAGACTCACACTGGGGGCACACCCCCTGACAGAGTCCACATGGCGGCCATATTTCTGCCCAGAATCTAGGTTAAAATAACAAGAGCTGCCTGTCTCTCTCTCTCTCTCTCTCTCTCTCTCTCTCTCTCTCTCTCTCTCTCTCTCTCTCTCTCTCTCTCTCTCTCTCTCTCTCTCTCTCTCTCTCTCTACCTTGTAAGTGCCTGACTGTTTGACTGACTGGCATGACAGCACTTAAACTGAAGTGTCTACATCTGTAACTGTGTCAGTGGGGAGTCAAGGTGGTGCTTTTGAGTTGAGTTGTCGATGCAGTATGCTGATAGTGTCGACAGAGACATAAGTAAGAACCTGTCTAGTTTGTCTGTGTTCTCACAGAGACAAAAGACTTCTACTGTATATGAACATCCAGGGAGAACACAGGTTAGACAGGAGGAGGGGCTGATAGACCAGACACCTGTACATGAACTGTGAGTAGAATGTAAGGTGGGTGGACTATGAGCCTTCTTCTGGGCCAGTATAAGATCTTAGTAGTTCAGTAGATCAGTAGTAGTCCTCAACTTCTTAACATTATGACCCACCTCAAGAATTAGTTTTTGGAGGGTTCTTTTGTGACTTGCCAGATAAACCAACCTGATACTGTATGTTTACAACAAGGACCCATGATGCACTGGCCGCTAGCCAGAACCCACTCTTTGGGATACATGCTGGCTCAGAGAAAATCTGCATGGAACCACTTCCATGCAGATTTCAGACTATATTAGAAACAAAAGCCACTGCACAGTTCAACATGGCTACTATAATCCATCTGCTTTCATCTTCAGCCTCATAAAGCTTGTCCTTTGACTGTGTTCCTATAAATACTGGAGTCTTCTCTTTAGCGAATGCCTGTGATTTGGATAGGAGAGGTTAATGGGCCATTTTTAAAAGCCATACAATGTCCTCTCAGTCTAAAGTATCACACTGCTGCTGCAGGATTTTATTGCTGCCCTCAGCAAAAAGAGCCCTGTTCTAAAAGCCTCTCTAAATTCCTCCTCTGCTGGCTTTTTTCTTTTTTAGCTTGCTGTCGTTAAAATGTTGGTCAAAGTTGCACCGACTGCCCTAGCTCACTGTGAGTCGGAATGGTTTCTCACAAAGTGTTTGTTTTTGTGTGGAATCCCTGGTGTGAGATGGACACACACACACACACACACACACACATTTGACACGGTGTGTGTATCATCTTACAGGTCTGGTGGATAGCGCAGGGCCACTGGGCGCTCCTAAGCCCTGAGCTTTGACGGTCAGGGTGATGCCTCTTGGCAGCTTCTGAGTCTGAGACACAGTACAGGCCTTCACATCAAAGAGAGGGAGATCAGAGGACATAGGTCAGGAATACCCTCAGCCCTATACATAGCAACACACACACACGCACGCACACAAACTCACACACACACACACACACACTAAGCGACGGCATCCCTCTTGCACGGAGCAGAGCACAGGCTGGCCACAGACGCCTGGTCATTCATCTTGCCCTGACACAGACCAATCAACAGTATCACATAGATCTGAGGAGAAAGGGATGAGTTTTTAGGAAAGCAAACGGAAAAAAAGAGAAAACTGGTTGTTATACAACAGGCTGCCGTGATCAAGAGAGTTTGCTCAGTGGAACCAAGGTTTGGATGAGAAACAGCAATTGTGATGAAGCCTAAATCCATATGTGTATCATTATGTTAGTTTTACTCTCTTGATACAGGCTGTACATTTCTGTATACTGTGAGGTATTTTTCCCTATTGGCTGACACAGTGCTCAGCTCTGGAATGCTAACCCAAGCAGTGTGAGAGACAGGGAGGAGGAGCAGAGGAAGCCTGAGGAAGGGCGTTTACTAAAACCTAAAACACTTGAAAGGAGACATGGGGAGGAAGCCCCTTTACACTATTGAAATTGAATCATTGGCTCAATGCAACACCAGATCCCCGAACGTGACTCCATGAAGTTTTATACCATCTGCGTGTGTTTTAGATCAGTGCTATGGCTGTGTGTGAGTTACATCACCCCACTGTCCAGCCAGCATGGTGAGGTTATCCAGAGTCCCTCTATAAAAGCTGTGGAAAGTGATGGAGAGACACACGGAAAGATGGAAACTGATAGATAGACACATGGAGAGATTGGTCTCTGAGGCACTGATGAGAGCCTATGGAGTTTCCAGTCAGGGAAAATAATAATGACAGCTCCCTCTGCACTGAAGCAAAGTTCACATTACACATACTGTAGAGACTCTTGGGGGTAACCAAAAAAACATTGGTCTGGACCAGCGTCAATAATTCAAATGCTTATGGGGTTTTCTGATTGGCTATGAGAGTAGACACTACCCCTCCTTTATTCAAACCCCCTGCCAGCAGTCAGAAGCTCTGAACTGTCTTAGCTAACTCTCTAAAAAACGAGTACAATGATAAATGAATCTGAATGGAATCTTTGCTATATACAGTACCGTACCGCACATCCGCTTCCCCATGCAATCAGACCTGACTGAGCACTGTTAGAATCCCAGTCCAGAGGGGAACAGCCAGAGCCATCTGGCCATTCCAAGGCCACGCCTGCCGTGCATATCTGAGTCAACACACAGATGGAGTCAGATATTGAACATGCACAGGGGATAGGCATGTGTCCACTGAGCCCAATATATCACATAACCCCCAAGCCGAGTCTGAGGGGACCGGCGATGTCATCTTATTTCATGATTTCAAGGATGAGGATTTTTTAAAATCTAAATCTCTGTAAGTGAATCACTGATAGGCAGGCTGATGGGAACATGCCAAAGCTGTAACTGTAAATATCAGTCTTTCGGTCACTAAGAGGGCCAAAGGGAGCAGTAAGAAGATATTACAACCATTATCCTGCAGAGCGTAAGTGCAGAGTTTAGCTGACTACCTCACATCTTATTCCTGCATTATATAATGACAACCTTGAAGGTCATCGGACAGATGCTGCAAACTTCCCTGAAGAACTAACTATACACCAACTTGTGTAGCAACTGTCAAGTCTCTTTTCTACAGCAGATGAATGTTTATGACTATGTAACCTCGTCCCCAGGCTATTGCGCACAGCGCATATAAGCCTGCAATAAACCTGGCCTTAGTGAGAGTGAATTCACTGAGTAAAGTATTTGTTATTATTTGATTTCAGCAAATCACACGGCTGCGAGGCGTATCTCCGAATCAGAAACGT
The DNA here is from genome assembly GCF_951799395.1 of Argentina silus. Taxonomy (NCBI): domain Eukaryota; kingdom Metazoa; phylum Chordata; class Actinopteri; order Argentiniformes; family Argentinidae; genus Argentina; species Argentina silus. The sequence continues at coordinate 7,589,192 of NC_139659.1, forward strand.
GTGGTGTACAAGAACTGGGGGTGTAGTGCTGTGGGAGATGATTGACGCAAGGTAAAGTCAATGGCTATGTGTGGTCCATTTTCGACTATCTTTCTATTGGCTTAATGAAGGTCAAGTTTGATGCTTTGGTCCACCAGACCTTTCTCATATTTTGGTGGAAGTGATGAATGTGGGACCAGAGAAGCGGATATGATTGGTATAGCTGCTAATGTATTAACATCCCGGGGAGCACCTGTGGAGCATAAACACACTGATGTGTTGAAGCTGAGGAAATCCCTGTGCAGTGTTTCACTGGCGTACACAGAGACTAAAGCGTGGGAAAGAAACACTGGAAAGAGAGGGAGAAGGAGAGAGGGGAAAAGACGGGTGTTGAGACCTCAGTGACGGGCAGATCCCTCAGCTGAGAAAACACCTGTGAGAGAGGAGGTGAGGAGCTAACATCTCCACCACAGGGCCACTGGGCTTTAGTAACACGTCTGAGAAAGGGGGATGGGGAGAGAGGTGGATGCAGAAAAGGGGGTTGTGGGACAAAAAGATAGAACAACCTTATGTTACTTGCCTGCCGTATTCTATTCTACACACACATACACACACAAACACACACACACACACACACACACACACACACACACACACACACACACACACACACACACACACACACACACACACACACACACACACACACATCTCCATTCCTACCCCCTTGGTCTGGGCCTAGTCTTTGACCCTCTCTCAGGGCTAAATTATGGCACATTTATTACAACAATTATTTTCCCTTAGAAACATCTGTTTATCTAATCTCACAAGGAGTCTCCATTCTTTTCTCCCACATTGAGCCGTGTGAGACAGAAGAGACAGAGGTGGGAGGGTGAGGATCGGGGTTCAGATCTGGGAGGGTGGGTGTTCGGTCCTCACACTCAGGCCCAGCACAGGAAAGGGACTTGGAGGGGGGTCCGGGGCGGCCAACAATCCTACATTTTCTCATATTGACAATAACACACCCAGCCTGTCGAGCCCACCACCTCGGAGGTTAAGAGGGTGATGGAAAACAAAGACCATCTGACATATCACAGTTTCACCTCAAAGTGGGTGGCCAACCAGCACGCCCCCAGAGGGGTGGACGGTGAGGGTTACTTTGGACAGCCATCATGTGGAAAGATCTCTCTCTGCTGTTCACCACAAAAGGAAGTTTCCCCCCTGGCCAGCCTCCCTCTATCTGTAATTTTACACATTTCTGAGCAGTTAGCCTTGGCCATGCTGTAATGCAATGCTTCATTTAAGTAGAGGATTAGAGGACTGAAGGAACAAAACAAACAGAGATAACAATTACCTCAGCAGCACAGAGCTCTCACAAAGGAATCGGGTAGTCAACAATGACTGTGACAACAACACTGTTTTTCTTCCAATCATGAAAACCAATTGAAAAAAAGTACAAAAGAGCTTCCACAAAAATCCCTCTCCAAATAAGGGAACGCACATGTTACTTTGTTATTGCTGTGCTATTTTCTGTTGAGCTATTCCCCCCAACTGCTAAGGCCTTAATGCTGATTAAAAGAGAGCTTGGGGAACCCCAGTACTTCTTCCCCATTTCCCACTGTTAGACCAGAGGACCTGGGGGCTAGACAGTCTCTCTAAGCCCTAACACTGTCCCCATTATACTTAACCATTTCCAGCCCCACCTTAACCCTTCCACTGACTGCAGGATCCATGACTGCAGGGGGGAGCAGGAGAAAAGACTCCTTACACCCCCAATCCTCCCCAGCCTCAACTGTGCTTCTGTTTTCCAAAATGGACTCAGGAAATCAGTTGAGCTGTGTGAATGGCATTTGGCCCCTCTCTGGAGAGCTTAGCATTGTTCTGCTGGGGTTTTGTCCAGGGGATGAGTGCAGTTTAATCCTAACTGCCCTGTGGGGCTGTTCCTCCCACTGAGGTTCCCACTATAGGAACACAAACCCTCCTGCAAGGTGAGAACCTGGCCGCTTTAGACAAAGGCCCCTCGGGGCAGACCTGGGACTGTGCAATCTGCACAGGCACTCCCAGGCTAACACGATACTCTGCTCAAATCAAAAGTAAGCACACCAGAGGTATGGGGGAGTTGTAAGTTGGCACCAGATTCTCAGCTTTCGAAAAAATAAGAGTATCAAGTGATATCATTCAGGCTTTCCGCTCATGGCAAAACACATTAGATGAGTGTGCGGAGGGGGAGAGGAGAGGAGAGATGGAGAAAGATGAGGAGACTGGCAGAAAAAAAGGGGGGAAACTGAGGAGAGAAAGAGAAGGCGAGAATGTGGGACAATACCAACGTGTGTTGGTATTGTCAGGCTGGTTTCAGGGAGCAAGTGAGATGTGACAGCCCTTTCACCTGAGGACAAAGGGAACGGTGTAAGAGACGCTCCAGGGAGAAGATTCCTCTGGCTCTCATTTTAGTCTGTCAGACACAATCACAAACACATGTCCATGTCACACTTAACCAAAAAGACAGATAACATGGAGACCTCCATTGTGTTCTACTGTACACACGAGACTGCCACCAACAGTGAGGAGACACCCGCATAAACCACTGCCTCAGTGGAAGATGATACGGCAAGATGCATAAAAACTTTTTCTTTTCTGGGGTGAGCAACTCAAGTGCCCTCATTTATTCATGTGATTGCAAGAAATCTTGTAGACGATAAGACAGAAGAGATAACAGTCCTTTTGAACTTCACTGATTAAATTCCTATGCATATTGAGGGTCTCTGATACAGTGCATAAGGAGACAGGAAGTGAGCATCAAAACAGGAAGTGGACCCCTGACATGAAAACCCCCCTATTTCAAGAGCACGGTGACAGCGGTGATTATTCTATTTATTATTATAGGGGGTTTCCTCATGATGACCTTCGCAGGTGGTCCCACTGAAGTATCACTCACTCCATTGTTTTCCTCCATATTGGAAAAACATCGTCCCCCATTCCGGCCGGTTCCGCATAAATATACTGGACAAATTTTCTGTGTCATTATGGGAGACAATGCAAATAGCCTGTGAACTTGAGGGTGAGGGGCTGGAGGATGTTGTAGGTGTCATTGTCTTTCATGTTAGGAGCTAGCTCAGTCAGCTCCTGTAGCCCTCTGCAGCGCACCGTGGCACAGAGAGCTTCAGCACCACACCAGCACTAAAATACCTACAACTAGATGCAATGCAGTCGTGTTTTAGGAATATACTTGTGCCTGCCAATCTGTAAACGAATATCTTATCTAACCAATCAATGGCAAAATGTAAAAAAAAAAAAATACAACAACTAACAGACACTAGGCCCTGAGGACTGGAGGTGTCACCCCTACAGTGTCAGCTAACACCTGCATGGCACAATAGGGCCATTGGGACAAGGTTGTCTTTCCACTAGTTATGACAGATGCTAGGAACCCAATACAATAACAACAAAAGCAGGAAATCATGTCTCTAAGTGTACAGTACAAGGTTGACACAAAGTCATGCAAAGAGTGTCATAAGTTTTCCAAATTAGATTTGCTAAAAATAAAATGGAAATATAGCATGTATACTGGTAGGATACAATTTAGAAACAGCCAGTGTCGTTTAAAAAAGAAATGTTGATATCGCAATCTATTCAGAATGTACCAACCTTCTGTGTGGAACCTTGGGGCAGAGTCAGAGACAAACGGTTCTCTTCGGGTCGGTTATGTAAGAGCCGCTTCAGGACCTGCAGAAGCAACAACGATGATACATTATAAAGAGTGAGCCTAAATCATAAAACCACACTATCTCCAAAGAGCACATCGGTTAACCAGTCAGAAGCTCTGTCGTTTTTGGCTCCGGTACAAAAATGAGCTGATTTTATTCTTTGCTGATGGTATTTTCCACCTAAATCTGAGACTCTGTAGGGAAGGAGTAATAGCACCTGGAGAGATACAGAAGCTATTAAACAGAGCACAAGTACAAAAACAGAAAAACTGCATCTGTCTGCCTCATTTTTGGTGCAAAGCAAGATTACGTGATGTTATGTGAAAAACATTAGCATAGCAGTATGAAAGCAAACTTGGCTCATTAATTTCCGAAGACGTTAAAGCATGGAACAAAAACTTTCCACCCACCTATGTCACTACGACCCCCCTAAGAGCAAGTCAAATATAAGTGTTCATTTTCATTAAAAACATGCCTTTAAACCAGTATTTGTCATTCTGGTCTGTCCTTTTCCCCCTCCTACAGCAATGCTGTGCTGTAGATCATTAATGAAATGCTGACTCTGCTCTCTGACAATGAACACTATTCAGGCCTACATAATACGCTGTCTTGAGAAGGAGCACTTAGGCCTGGATGGTTCAATACCCTCCAGCGAATGTCAGATTGACTATGTAATCTCAGTTCCCTTAGGGCAGGGAATGAGCCCTACCCATCAGAGCAGTTAACAGGACCAGCTCATCTACATAACACTACATGACCTTAACTGGTAACTGGTTAGGTTTACTCAGTAGGTAAAGCCTTCATTTAAGACCCATTGGCAACCTGTGTACTGTATCTTATGGGGAAATCTGGAAGCCATTGTGAAGGTGAAGCAGTATGTGGGGTTTCTAAGAGGCATGGAGAGCTGGAAACGGTTCTCAGAAAGATGAGTGACACCTGACACCTTGAGGCGGGAGGGATAGGGTGAGAGGGTTATTACTGTTACTGGATCCAGCTGCTCTTCCGATAAAATCTGACCAGCAACAGCTTTCAACCAATAGGATGAATGAATACCCCTTGTAGCCTATCAGTGGAAGATCTCCCACCCCACTGAGTTATCAACAGAATGGCCTCAGAGGGCTTTATAGAACATTTAGAACAGCAGAGGTTCTCAGAAGACATCAGGTATGATCCCATAACACCTGCCTTGCCCCTGGAACACCCACCATCCCTTTATGACGTGACATCATCACACACCTTTACCTGAGGTGCAGTCAGAGAGCATGGAGGTCTCTTTGTCTTCTTGAACGTTTCATTGGCAGAGGGCTGAAGCTATCAATTTTAAGGTGGGACAAAAAAAAAGAAAAAAAATCTGTTTATGGGAAACTGCAACACATCCAATTATTGATTCATTGTGTCTTGTCCAAGTCATACACAGACCATGTAAGTGCAATGTGGTTTACAAATGCAAGTAGGTTGTTAAATAGAGAGTAGATACAGTATAAATAGATTGCTGATACAAATATCACACAACAGCTCTGTTATCCTGGCCTAACCTTGTCAGTCCTTCAACAGCTGCACTGGCATCACTTCCACCCATGCTCCCATAACCACACAGTATGCCAAGTGGAGTGAGAGTGTGCCTCTACATCATTACCTTATCATACTGCAATGTTTAATGTTCATTCAGCAGGCCTGATACAGCAATGCCCTTCGGCTTTGGCAGGGCTGGACTCCACACGTCCGCTCTGAAGGCCTTTCAGGTTTCTATTGTGTGTAGGGAGTTCACCAGGGGCAATGGTGGGCCATGCCAATGCCGGTCTGCATTTCTTTCCAAAACATTCTCCCCTCTTTTCTGCCTTTGTTCACTCCACTTCACAAATCTGAGCTGAGCAGGGAAGGTGTAAAGAACCTAGTTTACAGCATATTTTCACCAATCCAGTCCTATCAGATCTGTGAGGGAGAGCAAGAAAGGGAAGAAGAAAGGAGACAAATATTTGGACAGGAATGCAGCCCTGAGGTAGGGCGCATGAATAAGGGTGGGCTTCTTTATCAGTGTCTGAGGCTCATGATGCAGCATTGTGTTTGGCTCTGAGGAGAGGCAGCCATGTTCTTAGACCTCAGATGAACCTCAACGGCATGGATTCCTTTGGTGTATTTTCCAATTACATAGCTGAATACATGGGTTACTGTAAATTGCTCTGGCCTAGGGGACTTTCCTCAAGTCTTACAATCCAGTTAGCAAGTCTCCACACCAGAGGAGAAAAACAGCCAGAGCTCCTTCTCAGCTTTGAACTGAAATCCCTGGAATCAGGTCATGGGTGCCCTGCCCAACCATCAGATAAAGCTGCCTGCATCACCACCCAAGTCACCCTATTCACTGTACTCAAAATGTATGTACTCAAAAGCTCATCAGACAGAGTATAATGAAGTTGGCACTGCACACTGCACTGTTAAGATCAGTTTAGGGTGTTTTCCCCTAAATGGTGAATTATGGTTGAGATTTGGGGAGATGTGAGAGGTGTGCTGTGGCTTGTAGTTCCGATGTCTGCAGTTGTAGTTCATATTGGTGAGATTGTACCACAGCTTGGGAACCAGGCTGGCCATCATGGCGGGACATGGGGAAGACTGTAAGCATGTAGCCTGTGGCTAGCCCGACCACAATGGGGTCTTTCTTACAGCAGTTAGGGGTTTGGGGATGAGGAGGGGGTGCCTGGGGGGGGCTCTCTGGCTCCAAACATTTTTCAAGCTGTGCCTAGATGCCTAGATGACGTGAGCCAAGGTAAGTACTGACTTACAGTAACTAACACATTATGTATGAAATATGATGCAACACACTAGCCTGTGAGATAACAGAGTCAGCTTTCTTAGAAGATGCTTCCTGTATTGTATATCTCTTTGCTCTCCACACCAGTCTCTCTCTCTCTCTCTCTCTCTCTCTCTCTCTCAGTAATGAGAGGCATCTGAGGTTGCAGTGAGTGTTCACATGAAAGGACCCCACTTAGGAGCCCTGTCCCCCAGGCTAACATACATACCACAGGAGCTGGGACCCATCCAGCATTCAGCCCCATCCACTCCCCCCCCGCACACTCTCAACATACACTCAATGCAGTAAACTCTCCACTGAAGTAAATGGGCATTTCCTACTGGGATTCTTGGAACAGACCCATATTCCAGATTTCACTTTTTCAACATATTGAGCTGTTGGGAGAATGGAGATCTAGGTCATCCAGATGGGTTTGGGGGGTCTTGTGCTGCAAACCTATAGTGCAAAGAACCAGATTTTCCTGATAACTATATACTCCAAAGCTTTTCTCAGACATAGAATCATAAAGAATGTACTTCTCAACTCAGAGGAACACACCTCTAGATCATATAGATCTTATGAACTTTTACAGTACAGTGGATTTTCCATTGTTAACCCTGAAGGAACATCTGTTGCTGAGTTTATAGATAAACAATGCATATTGTCAGTGTCCACTGAGTTAAATGTTCCAGTATATTTCCACTGATTCTCCAGGAAATGACAGATGGTGTGTATTTACACAATACAAAACATAATGAGTGTTAACCAACATTTATACTCTGGATGTACCTGTCCATGCTTTAGTATTTGGTGCTCTGTTGGTTGACAATATGAACCAACTTCTCAATGTGACTTTGTTGGGAATTTGAAGACATACTGTATGCTATACACACAACGTTCATACCATTCTCCTTTCCAATTGTTTGACTTCTGCCTAAAGTGTATTGAGATGTTTGATATGCACTAATTAAGTTTGATTTGATTTGTTCACATCTTTAGATTGAGTGACTGCAGAGATGGTATACTACATATGAGCCAGTTAAGCCACACTTCCATTCTCTTACAAAGATGGATCTATAAAAGAAATGTTGAAATAGTGAGACTACAAACACCACCAATTATTTTCTGCAGAATAATATCCCTGGCCTGTTCCCACTCAGCTGGGCAGCTGTCTTACATTTACCACACATTATTTTAGGAGCCGACGGAGAGGCAGAGGAGCTTTGAAAGCCTTGCCAGGAGCTCTTCAAAGAGACGAGAGGAAAAACCTTTGGGTTTCTGGTGCCTCTGCAGCTTCCGTTTGGGTTCGGGCGCTCGTTGGCCCTGTCTGACTGGCCCTGTCTGACTGTGAGGCACCCAAACGACAGTGCTCTGACCCCCCCAGGATGTGTGCTTTACAATAAGACTGCTCTTATATACTACTGTACTGCAACTGTCTGAACTGAGCTTTCATGAAATGAGATTGCAGTTGAAAGGTCTGGCATGTTCAACTCTAAACATCTCTGTAATGGAATAAAGCAAAAAAAAATTGAAACCATATTTGTCTTGATTATTTAAAGATGAACTGAGGTTTCATGCGAACTCTCAGCATATACAGAATTTGTCCCTATTTGATGACATCATAACGCTCACGAGCACTTAACCACCACTATACAATCAACCCCTAATTCCCCCTGACACACACACCTTCACTCTCACAGTAGAAACTCGTAACGTTGTTGTAGAACTTGGGCCATTACGACAAGACACCAGCGGGAAAGTATCACGAGGAGTGCTTGTTAACTCCCTTAGGCATACGTTGATTACACACAGCACTAACTCAATGATTACGTACACACATCTAATTTCCTCTGTGTGTGTGTGTGTGTGTGTGTGTGTGTGTGTGTGTGTGTGTGTGTGTGTGTGTGTGTGTGTGTGTGTGTGTGCATGTGGTTCTGTGTGTGTGTGCTGCCTGTGGACAACAGACCGCACAGAAGGATGACATGACCTTGCAGTGATTACTCTAATAGCTCAAAGTGGAGCTAAACAGATGGCTGGAGAACATCACTCTAACAATGAGGACCTGTTTGGTAACCCAGTCTGTGTGCCTGATGGAAAATATCTGACCAATACATCAGCTTCTGGCACAATATGGCCCAACTTGAAGGGAAATATCTCATATATAAGTTGGAAGTCACTAATGACTCGTTACGATTCTGCCTTTTGTTCTGTTTATAAGGGGAGAATTGATTCAGTAACAATACTTGAGGAGAATGTTCTACAGGTCTGAATACTCCTTAAAGAGACAGATAGCCGAAGAGAGAGAGAGAGAGAGAGAGAGAGAGAAACAGAGAGAGAATGAGGTCAATTTCCTGATTGCATACAGGGCAGAAGAACAGAGTATAAATATGCAACACAATACGACAGCAGCGAACACTGAGGCACGCAAGAGACATTTGGCCCACAGATTTAAATGGTGCAGCAAATATGGGAAAGGGATGGTTTATAATGACTTTATTATGTCAATTTTCGGTGAGACTTTGCATGAATCCCTGAAGCCTGAGAGTTAGACTATACTGGTATGTAGGTCAGGGTAGTCTCTGTTAGGACAACAGAGAGCCAGGTCTAATAAGTGTGCTGTAATAAGGATGGGAGACTAATATTCCTGGTCTGGACCTGGGCCAAGACCTACTCTCAAAGATGAGGACACACATACTGTATGGATATGCACTCATGCGCGCGCACGCACACACACACACACACACACACACACGCACACACACACACAGTATACACCCACGCACACGCGCACGCACACACACACACACACACACACACGCACACACACACACAGTATACACCCACGCACACGCACACGCACACGCACGCACGCACGCACACACACACACACACACACACACACACACACACACACACACACACACACACACACACACACACATACACACACACTGCACTCATTGCACTGCAGATTTTCTTATTCTAAAGTCAAAGATGCACAAATCTCCTCAATGTCTCTATGATGCTGCTGGTCACTCCCACGTAGCACAAGCCATTTCCTCCCAGGAATCTGAAGGCTTTACAATAACGACCCCATAATGGAGCCTTTAATGTTTCTAACCATCTGAAGAGCAAAGGATCAGATAGTGTTTACAGAACGGGCTGTTAACTGCCTGCCAATAAACCTCCTTCCACTTGGAGTGGGGCTAGAGCTCTTCTCTGTGGACCAGAGCAGACTACAGTAGTCTGATGGATGAAGGCGGGTGGATGAGTGGATTGATGTGGCCCACAAGGCAGACAACTGTTCAGGCAGCCATTACAAGTGGAGCCCCTCAGAGTAAACAGACTCCTCCAGCGGGAGGGAGATGGATCACAGATGTCTGACCTTTACACTGCCGCCCCTGGGCTGCTCTGGCTAATTGTGAAACAAAGCATCTCTCTCTCTCTTTGGCTTTCTCTCTTTGCTGCTCTATCTGCTTTCTCTCTGTAACTCTTTCAGCTTTCTTTCTCTCTTTGTTTCTTTCTACTTGCTTTTTGCCTATCTCCGCTTTCACCCTATGTTTATCTCATCTTTCCCCCTCTCCCTCTCCCTCTCCCTCTCCCTCTCCCTCTCCCTCTCCCTGGACTGAAGCATAGCCTTATCTCCACCTTCTTATGACAGCAAACAGCACTTAGTCACTGAGAACAACCCAAATTACTACCACAAACAAAGGAATCCACCAGTCCCTGAGTCGTCTTTTCTCAAGGTAACCCAAAGCAAGCAGGTACACATTCTGAAGAATAGCTTTTGGGTTGATGGCCTTAGCGAGAGGCCTCTCTCTGGATACTGATAACCAGAGACAGACAATGGGATAGAGATAGCGACTCAGACAGGAAACAGCAACGTCTGCAGTGCTCTTTCACCTGAGGAAAAATGTAAGCACTTGTGATGGCTGCAGATAGACAGACCTACCTACATAACTACTGGAGCTCACAGGAAGCCTCTCTGACAGAAGTGGAGCAATGCAGGTTTAGACAATGGAGAGGTTAGGGTGGGAGGTGAAGTAGGGAGGGAGGGAGGGAGGGAGGGAGGTGTAGTAGGGAAGGCGGTAAGGGAGATAGAAGAGTAGGGAGGGGAGGTGAGCTTGAGTTGAGGCTTAAACTGTGTCAGTGTTTATTTCAACTGAAACTGTTTCAGCGCCTGTATACCTGAGATATTATCAAACAGGATACATCTGTTTGATTAGGCAGTTGGTGAGATAACTGCTTTGGCAAATTCCAGTTTAATTCAATTAGGTCTATTCATATCAGGGGGATATGAGAGCTGGGCCTTGGGGTATACTGTTTTATGCTGTTATAACTTCACTTACAGTCATTGCCAAGAATTAGATTCCATCTGTCTCTGTCTCGGTCTGATTGTCTCTGTCTTATTGTTTAAAAGCTCTGTTTGCCCTTCAGCTGTCCGAGATGACGTACTATACACAATAAAAACTGGCTTCATATCAGCAAATCAGATTAAGGACTAGGGGGTTCAATATTACATGAGGTTAATCTAAAACCGTGTGTATTTTTGCACTCAAGCATGTAGTTCGGTGTGTGTGTGTGCGTGTGTGCTTGCGTGCGTGCATGAGTGCGTGCGTGTGTGTGTGTGTCTCCCAGGTGCTGTAACATTATTCCACCCCAGTCCAGTATGAATGCTTCACTCACCTGAAGCAGCCCTGGAGAGTCTTGATGCTATAAATCCATTCACAGCTGCACACACCATTAATCAGGCCTATACACAGACAGACCAGGGCCTTTGGCATCTAGTCACTGAGAGAGGCAGCAGTGTACACTATTCAATCAAAACCAGGATCCAGAGGTTTCAGCACTATCGGGAAGCAACACTCTGTGAGAGAGCATGTTTGTATTGAGTGGAACAAATCAATATTTTTTTTTTTACCGTAGCACATAAACTTCCAATTTTGATTGAATATGGACCAGTGTTGCTCATTTTCATCAGTAGCTATAATTAGTCAGGGACCCCTCAACACCTAACTAACGGATCCTGGTTTACCGTTGGAAATCACTCGGAAAGCAGGACTCTCACACCCCACTGAAATATTGTATGGGTTGTATGACTCATATAAGGCTTCTTGGAAGGGGACATGGTGTCTTTAGCAGAACTTCTCTGAGCCAGCCCGGAGGAGGAGAGAGACCGTTATGGCAGTTGGTCTGACTGGGGTGCTATAACGACCAAGGCTCTGGTTGGTGATAATGATTGGTGACGGCTTGCCAATCCAAACTGAAATGGGGTTTCCATGGTGATAAGGAAACCCGGGGTCAAAACAGAGAGCGACAGGCCTTTCATTGTGAATGATGTGGGCTGAGCTCTGTTGGAGGCTTTTCAACGAGCCCCAGCCGTAAAAGTAACGGTTAGGTAAAAAGACTTGGAAACAGCTTGACTACTTGAGGTGGGATTTATGAACCAACATTTCATTGTCTTTAAATATAAACCAGTAACTAACAACAACATCAATCATGACAACACCTGACTTAACCCTGACACACAATAATCTTCTATCTTCAACACTGGTGTTATAAGCCCACAAAGCAGATACACAAATAGACTCACATCCTGCATAATTGCATATTGCCTTATCGCCCACCACAGACGGACAAATTTTGATAGGCTATAATCTTTCCTCATTTGCATACAGCTGTGAGGCTGAGGCCTGCGGGTCATTTCAGTTCCAGCCAATCAATACTCATAAACTCGGGAATAACGTCTGCTACCATGGCAACCAATCTACAGAAAGGATGGTTTGCGAAAGGGAACTTTCTTCGGAACTCAGATTCAAAAAGGAAGAAATACCCATTGTTCTCATTAGCACAGTTGCATCCAAAAAATTACCAAGAAAAGTTTGTGAATTCTTAGAAAAATGTCAACCCTGTATTACTTCACAGAAAGGAATGTGTATTGATATTTAGACAAAGCATTTCAATATGCATAATTTGTGCAAATGACAAGGGTATCACTTGCCAATAGAATAGAATAGAATACTTTATTGTCCACACAATGGAAATGTGGAAATCTGCCAGCAGCTCTTGTGAGACTAATTCATGTGATGGGCCAGCTGAGAGAGCCTGCTGTCCGTCTGTCTCTGTGCTTCCCCTGAGACTGACCCCAAGTCAGTCACAAAAGGACAAAACCCAACCCGTTTTAGGCTGTTTCACCAGACAGAAGGGAACCTCCCATGTCCTGCCCCCTCACCTCCCACTGTCAGTCAGACAGTCCCCATGACATCTTATTCTGGGGGTGCAGCCTCTTCTCAAATAGAGGGGCAGGAGTGGGGGGATCTCTTTGTTATTGTGTGGGCCCCACCCTGCTGGTTTCCCAGTAAATACCAGGCTGGGGGTCGGTAGAGGCCGGCTGGAGCTGATGTACCCCCAGCAGAGCCTCATCTCTGGGAGCCACAGGGGCCTAGGGATGGAGGGAGAGGAAGAATTTGTCGGAGTGAAAGAGTGAACTGTTAAGTCCACACAGGGTGAGAGAGGGAACGAGAGGAGAGGAGAAAGATTAGCTCCAACGCTGCCTAATCTTATCAGTGTGCATGACTGCCCTACTGTGGGGGGGAGAGAGAGAAAGAGAAAGAGAGAGAGAGGGGGGGGGGGGATAGAGAGAGGGAAAGAGAGAGAGAGGGAAAGAGAGAGACAGAGGAAAAGAGAAAGACAGGCAGAAAGAGCTATGCTCTTTAGGAGAAGAGAGGGTCATCATGAGCCCTACAATGGAGGTCAACTCCATCTCAATCAACTATACACCAACCGTGGAGGGCAGGACTTGTGGAAAAACACTTACACTGAGGCCTGTTGGCCACTTCAACATTTCACAGAGTCATGACACAAGACAGACGCTCCCATTCCTTTACCCCTTGACAGTGTATTGACCGGCAATAAAACCACTGTAATACATACTGTACAAATACAGTATACAAAGGCTAAGAAAGAAAACAAGGGAAGAGAAGAAGAGAGGACAAAGTCATCAGTCCCTCCTGCCTCCCTGTTCCACTCTGCTCTGCTGTCTGGGAGAGAGACTTTTCCAGAATATATGAAACAGCCCATCTCTAAACCCTCTGTGGGTCTATGAAGGACTCGGACAGACGGCTGCTTTTAATTCAATCAAAAAGACTCCTTTTGGGAGCCTGGGATGGAAAACCTCATAACGTAATGTGACCCAGTTAGAGTTTGCTTGCATTCGAATGCAGGCCTCCTCCAAGAATGTCAGTTTTATTGTCAATTAACCAGTCTTTGTGAAACATGACACATGTTGAAAATCTTCATTTCAGATGTTGGTTTGATTAGAATACTTCCTGGCTGTTTTGTTGAAAGGCGTATAGCCTACTTGCACTCAGAAAGTACTGTAGAGAGGGCAAAAGAAAAGAAAAAAACAATGACTATGTCAAAAACAGATGTTGCAGTGAAAATGAAAATTCTCTTTGTCAATCCTCTTGCAACTGTAACATTTGGTTTAAATCACTGTGATGCAAACAAAACATCCTTGCCATGGACCATCTCCACTGTAGAAGATTCATAATGGAGTCCTGTGGTGCCAAACTGTATAACAGATGTTGAGCTTACCTCAACACTTTAGCCTAACCTTTGACCCATCGGCACCAATTCAATTAGTGAATTTCACACCCCTGACATGCGAACCCTGTGGTCCTGGGTTTGGTTTCAAACACACACTGATAGAGCGCAGATCTAATTTTTGTTAAGAACCTGTTCAAAATATTTACATTTAAATAATCAATAAGCAAATGTTTATATTTGGAAGGCCCAGCCACTCCGGGCTTTAGATGGTGTGTATCAAACCCTCCAATTGAAAGTCACTTAAAGTCTCAATGGCAAGAGGAACATATTGACGAAAGCTATAAACTAAGGTCAGGGGCCTGGGCTGACGACGCGCACATGTAGGCTATACCATCAAAGAGCAGAAAAGCTAAAGTTTGGAGTGCAGACTATGTGGTCTGTATGAACTGGTTAGCAGTCAAACTCATGGGTTTTTCTGTGACGTTAAAGGAATCGCCAACTGCACCCACTGCACCAGGCAAAAAGAAGCTGGTAACATTTTTCCACTCTTTGATAATTCACCATTCTGTTTAGGCAAAGGGAGAGAAAAAAACAACATTAAAGAACTTTTCCGAAGCAACTGTGCTCCTAGCCTGCCAAGGGAGAAGGAGGAAGCGTGTATTTTCCCCTTATCCTGGGGCCAAAACTGAGGAGAGGAGCCATTTTATTCCAGCCCTTTATTGGACCAAACACGGAGCCCTGAGGGACCACGTGCCTTGGCCCTCCAGCCCTAACCGCTGCCAGCGGCTGCCATCTTTATTCTTAGACACAGTTAAAGTCACCCCTTCTATGATGACCTAAGTGCCATTAAACGTCTAAACCTCAACTGCCTTCCTTGTAAAAGATGCTGATATAAAGAAATGGGTCACACAAACGGCAGAATGGAAAGTGTCAAGTTGTGACCAAGACCACACAGTGACTGCACTGCCACGCACTCATGGTTGGCTATAATGTGACAATAGTTCCACATTTAGCAATACAGCTCAGAGGCCAAGTACTATAAAGATGTTGACTGGGTGTCATTTGCAAATGATCAAATTGGGGGAAAAAAGAATTAGGGAGAAACACAAAACTAAGACAAGGATTGTTCTGAATAGAGGTTGGTCCCTCCCTACCGACTGTTGTTATACACACACCTTCAATGACTTGAGTCTTGGGGCAACATTCTCATTCAAACTCATTGCACCTCTTCAGTATGCAAAACCCTATGTTCAATCAAATGAGTGTTTTCCTGAAGTATTTCAGTTTAGATTCTGTATTGAAGGTAATTTCACCAAAATCTCCCCCGCCGCCCCCCACTGAGTTATGAGCTGGTTAACAAAGGAAATGGGAGTGGGCACTGAGTGGCCTCCAGTATGAGAGTTGGACAGCTTTAACATTAGATGGTTTTCATAGGACACAATCTCTGTTTCCGGGCCATTATGAGGTTGACAATACAGGGGTCCAAAAGGCTTTACCTTAACTAGTAATATAATATGTCCTGCCCCCGCCCAGGGCTCTGTCACACACACTGGAATACAGATGGGATCAGTTTTCAGGTTCTTAGTTTCAAGGGGAAAGGCAGGGGGAGTTATTTCATTCTGAACCAAAAGAAAATTGTTGCCACTTCAGTCACAAGAGTACTCTGGGAGGACCTGTCATCTTAGTCTCTCCTGCAGGATTCACAGGGGTAGTAAGGGGTAGTCTTTGTCCTGCATTTGATGACAAGTCAACAATCAAAATCAAAGTTTAGATAGTCCACCTTTATCCAAATTGGATTCAAAGGGAGTTCTATCTTTGACCCTGTGAGATCACCCTACCAGTCGAGTCAGTGGGTCAATGACAAAAAAGCTACTTCCGTCTCACGACTCCATATGCATTTGTTTACATTATGGGATGTCTGCTGTATTGAAGCAATCAATAACCGAATCGAAATGTTATTGTAATAAACTAACTTTACACATTCTACATTGTCAATCTTGGTTCATTTGACAGGAGCGCAGTTATTAAAAAAAAATATGTGGGAAAAACTTGCATGCGTAATAAACCTGTAATAAAATGATAATAACCACAGTATTTGATTAATCTGTAGCCCTCAGAAAGAGAATGAGAGTAGAATGTGCTACGTTGCCTGGCAAACTATCCGTCAATCTGGTCGGCTTTCCTGCCACGAGTTTCCCCTTTAGCAAAGGGGAAAAACTGCAACACTGAATCCGACTGATTTGTTGAAAAACTAATTAGATGTCTACAAAACATTAACATGTAGGGAGGGCTTGATATGGTATGGTATCATTGAATATCTCAGCCAATTATGTAGGAAACATAATTATCATTTCGGCTACTTACGAGTTTTTTCCAGTTGTACTGTAGACTTCCAGAGATGAAAAGGCTATGCACGTTTCAAAAATCCAATTAGCGGGAGTCCTTATTTGGAATCTTTACGTTATGGTTTTCTTTATATGGAGAAACGTTGCTGAGAATACGTTGCTTCTACCACACGATTTCTTGGTCAATGTGTCTTCCTCCCCCACGCTTTCTCTGTGACCATGGATAAGTGAAGCGCGAGTGGTTTTCTCCCAACCAGCTTGCATTTGGGATTGGGAGCGAGTGACGTTATCCTCGTGTTAACGTTTAACTCCCCACTCAATCTCTCTAGCCCCCTCTCTTTGAAGCCCTCACTGCCCCTTGGAAATATAATTCAATAGGGATTGATAAGTAAACACAAACTGTCTTATAGATTTAAAAAGAATGCAAGTGACATATGGAGGTCAGGTCTAGGAGAGTTATGAACAAATGTTCTGTGTCTATGGCTCAACCAACAATCTATCCAACCCTTCAATCCAATGAGAATTCATTAATGAATAGGTGACATCTGCCCCATCTTTTATTGTACTACATCTTTCTGAATCTGAGTCTTTGTTTGTGGTCAACAGTTGAACAAGGTTGAATAAAGGACACAAGTTCCATTGTCATTCAGGGCACTTCAGTCAGACCCTGAAATATATAGCTACAGGCAAAGGCAATGTAGAAGGAATGTCTTGAGCATATCTGGACTTATGTGAATGCTTGTACCGTCCCCCATTCACACAGTCTCTTGTACGTATTGTCTGTTTCTGTTTTGTCAAAATGAATAGAAAGAGATGGAGCCCATTCATACAAGATATCTAAGTAAAAGGGTGTGCATTTGTCCTATTGAAAAACAGGAATAGTACGAAACAACAGCTTTTGTGTATTCGTTTATGCTGTGCAGGGCAGTGGACCAGTGTGAATGGACTAGCATTAGACTGTTGTGACTAGAGGGGGGACAACTGGTGCCAGGAACTCTGTGCCTCCTTGTTGTGCTCATTGGTTACTCAAATGACAGATTTGAATTAAGCTAAACACAAAAGAAAACTAGGGCCATGGGTTTTTCCTGATCATGTGACCAGGACAAACTCCTGACCCTACTTATGACTCATCAAGTTACTGTCAAATGTTATATATTTCATGCATGTATTCACTGTGAATGGACAGTTACTCTGTGACCGATCATTTAGAGATCACAAGTCACTGTTCCTCTTTAAGGCCTAATTAGATGGACATAATGGTTCACATTTTGAGATGGAAAATACCAAAATAATCATATCAGAATCAGAGGGAATAAATGGTGACAAGCATGGCCATGTTATTGGCCAGAAGAAATATGATACTATTATATATATATTCTACTGCAGACATGGCGAGTTTTAAACAAAGCTGCTTTTAATAGTTTCCTTTGACAAATCATCCTTTGACCCAAGATATACAAAAAATAACATAAAACTGCCATGTGAGTAGTACTTTTGATTACCTTTTCATGCAGAAGTAAAAAAAAAATAGAATGGCAAAAAAATAATAATTGACATCAAAGGGAATTCTTGCCACAGTTCCAGTGACAGCGGGGAGATAAGGGAAGTGGGCTGTACCCAGTTCAGTTTGTTTACTGTGAAGCAGAGTTCTGCCTGTGACTTTATTATGACTACACACAGACACCAGGAGGGCATGGCCCAGCACTGAGCATGTGTCTACCCTAAAGCTTCACTGCTGGTAATTACCTCTCCAAAATGATTATATGTTGAGGGCTACACATTGGTAGTGGCTTAGCCAGAGTTCCAATGTTCCAATGTAGTTACAATGTAAACTTACTTGTATGAGTGCCCTTATGAATGCAATATGTCACCATTTTTATTACGTAGTGTAATAATAATGAATGCTTGCCCAAGCAGTTAATTACATGTGCGTCTAGTGAGGTGGTAAATTGCAACATCCAGTAGTGCTACAATACATAATGCTGGCAGAGAAGTTGCTATCTAGTCCAAACTAATAACCAAGGAGATTTGGATTTGGATGAGTACATTGTATCATCAAGATGAGCACTTTACGTGATTTAGAATATTTTATGTCAAGGTAATATCTGCTGCTCAGGGAAGTTCTCTGTTTTGGGGAATTTTTTGTTAGTGATAAAAGTTGGGTGTGATGAGCTGTTGGATTTTCCCCCTACGAGGCTCAAGGTTCTACACATTCCTGGCTGGACTGGTCAGTATGATTTTAATCTGTTTTCACAGGCAGGCAGCACAGACAGACACAATCTTGTTTGGAATTCCAGTCCCAGTCTGACTTCACTGCGAGAGGCAGAGAACTGAGAACTTCCCCAGTAGAATCTGTCCTTGTGGACATTCCAGAATGGAATCAAGGGTGGCACACATTCTATCCCATATGTCGTCACCAGGGAAACATCTGAGTCTGACACCCACTATGGACACTGTCATATCTTGCAGGGGCATCAGGCTGAAGAAATTTTGATGGCTGGCTTAACATTGTCACAGCTGAAAAAACAAATGTGAGGGGTGGAACTATGTCAGAGTCGGCAAATCAGACGACGTTGATTCAGTAGAGCCACGTCAGAGTCGAGTGTGTTTATCACACCATGTGGCAGACCTCACAGGGCTCAGTCAAAGCACGGGATTAAGTGTGAAAGACACACCAAAACCACAAACTATGAGAAGGAGACAAGTTGTGACACCACTGAGGTAGACTTGCTCATAATGAGGATGGAGCAACTTTGAGTGTCAGGAGGACAGGCTATCCCGGATAGCTCATCACACAATCTGCAGACATCAGCCTCCAAAGAATGGGAAATATTGACACTTTTTTCCCCCTTTAACATCAGTAACAGAGCTGGGATTGTAGAGCTAGTGAGTAAACTTACACTACAGTACATGGTGGTAACAACTTTACAGCTTCTGTAAGGTTATTAGTTGATTTACCAGAAACATTACACGCTGTTACAATGTGGAATTGGTTCAAACTACAGAGGAGCTCTGTGCAACCATGCAGTCTTCTATAATCAAAGATTACTCTTTCCTCGAAATCTGTCTTGAGAATGTTTGGAAAAAGGTCACGCCGACTGAAACGTTGATAAGAGACTCTGTAGAGGCATTGTAACCATGTGTGCAGGCCATGGTAATTCTTATATGATGAACTTCACACATCAGTGCCATGAATACCTGAAGAACTGAGGTTTGCATTGAAAGGAACTGCAAAGACGACCTTTCACCTCTCTAAGAGCAGAAGGCAGAATCCCGCTCCGGTCCTAGAAATCCCAAGCATGCAGAACGTGGTCTTCTCACCACAAGTCTTTCTCAGTGATGACGGTCGGTTGTGAAAAGATGACATGAACACCAGTGGTCTGCCCTCTTCAACCTTCACACCCAATACTAATCCCCTAAATCATACAATACAAATGGCAGTGATAGAGGGCTATCATGTACTGTGGTTATTATCCTGAAGAATGAGGGGATGATTAAACAGCACAGGGGTGAGAGAGAGAAGAGAGAAAGAGCTTGTGACCATTGAGATCACAGGCATGGTAGTGATATGTCAATGAGGACATTTTTAAGGGATAATGACTCAATGACTAGTGTCATTGGCCAAACTCAATTGGTCTTTTCCATTCAACTATGCTGTGTTCCATCCCTGTCACAATAACAAATGTTGCTCTTTGTCCTGGTCATATGTCAGTCAATTCACATGACAGGTCAAGGATTATAGCCCACATTAGGACCAGGTCGTCCTCTCTCTGCAGGGGGGGTGGCTTCCTGTCGTACTCTGCATGCTGCTGGTTGAGGAAGGTCAAAAGTCAATGGTCAAAGGTCCTATAAAGGTATCTGTAGAAAGGAAATTAGTTTCTTAAATTTACATTGTAAAATATGTATATGGTCTCTCTGGGAGTATTTGTCTTAGTTATTCAATATGCACTAACAAATGTCTTACAACACGTTAGTTATAAAATGTTGAGATGGTCTAAAATGTTCAAATATTACTGGCAAACAATGATGTTAAAGAATGAATCTCTTCAACAACCTTAAAACAATACAGTCATATCTACAATCAAATAAAAATGTCCAAATCAAAGAGTCAGCCTCTGTGGTAGTAATTGAAGCAGTGTATGTGATTGGGGTCTGGGTGTTATGTCTCCAGCCATGACAACAGGGATACCAGCAGGACCTGGTAAATTCCTAATGTTTTCAACCTCTGACCTAAAATTAACCTCAAAACCCATTTAGTACTTACTTGTCAACTCTTTAAGAGACAACCACAGGAAAAATAAGTGACCTCAATAATATATGTGTTTCAAAACTATTGGTAGGGACTGTAGGAATATACTTTTTCACTCGAAATAAAGAACGTGAGACTGACACCAGTGTTCTCTTAAATTGGGATAAATCAAATTAATAATTTATTATCGTTCATTCAATACTCAATTCAGTTCTAGTAAAATACAAATCAACAACATACAATAGAATAGGTGAAATAGAATAGTTGTTTACTGGAAGCCACAGCTCCCAAAGACTCTCTGATGAAAACTTGAACACTAATTTGTTATATACTGAAAAGACCTTCTAAAACATGTGCGTGGAGAAGACAGATAACTAGTCCTGTGACACTTATATCTCATCCCGGGGCCATCGTTGTCTAAATTCCCCACTTATCTCATGTTCTCAAAACATAGCTTCCAACGCACAAGGCTCTTCTACTTAATAACACATTACACAGCCAGTGTTAGTTGTTCCTGAGCATGAGGGACATAACTGTGATATGCGTTTAAACCTTCTGTTACATACATTTTAAGACATAGTTGGTCACAACAAAGTGTAAGAAATAGTATGAATGGAAGTTCAATAAGAGGTCAAGGCAGACATCTATTCACAGGACCAATTCCTGTAATTCAGAATCCTTCAGGACCAATCGGTTTGCTAGCCAAATGTAAGAGGGAGTCAATTCATACAATGACCATTGTGCATTCTAACGTAGGGCTAGTGAATTCTCAATGGTGATTCACTGCTGATAAATGTTTGGGTTACTGCTCCAGACTGGATCCTCTGGGCTAGAAATAATGGTCTGGCACTTTGAACCCTTTTCATAATTCAGGAACAGGTAAGATATGCTGCTTTTTCTGCTTACATTTGTGTCTGACACACAGAAGGGGACTGTAGCTTCTGAATGTTAAATGAATTAAGTGCAAATACCTGAACCAGCAGGGAGAGTCTTTACAACTCAGCAATATATGTGGCAAACAGTGTTTACGTAACTTCTTTAACTGAACTTACCTCAGCAATGGAGTGCTATGGAGACAGTAAACAAAGATGATGTCACAGTATTTAAGTTTATCATTGATGTGTTACAAACATGTGGAATTGACCCCCTTCTGCTTTAAGGTTAGGGTTAATGTTTAATTATTGAATGATTCAATGTTCCGTTTTTGAAAAAAGGTTTTTCAATTGACAAAGAAAAAATTCACATACAGAGATCATGTAACAAGCTAAAAATAAACAGACACAAATCCATACATACTAGGGCTGACAGTCGATAAAATAAATGTGTTGATACAATCTAATGAATCTAAATCTAAAGAAACAAGAAACCTAGAAGTGGTGCCTAAACAAGGAGTGGGGGAGTAAAAGGGTGCTTTAACAATGAAATGATGGCCTCCAAATCAAAGGTGTGAATTCCCATTCCCATTCCCATAGTTGAAGAAAAAAGCTTCTCATTTGCTTTATCTGAGCTTCCAAGTTGTTGTTTTGTTCCAACACTTGTTTTGTTGGCTATATGTCACTGACTCTAGCTTTAATTTCTTGTCCTTGTTATGATATATACATAATTTTTTTCTCCAAAAGCATTGTTTTTTAATTGATTAATCAATTCATATATACAGCCCTAATAAATACTGATACTGGTATATTATTCTAATAAATACATAAAAATGCAGAGAAATAGTCATCCTTACTGATATTGCAATGAAATGTGCAAAATTAGCGTCTATTCCAGGAACATTTTCTGTTGACCAAGGTTCCTGGCATTGAAAAAACATCAAATAGACCCTAAAAGCATTACTAATGGCCTGGCTGACACCATACCTGGAAATGCATACAGTAGCTAAAGTACACTGTACTCAGTTTGGCAGCCAGGAGGATAAGTGGTCATTCAGAAATTAATAATGATCTGGTGTTGTCTCTTCAAGGCTTCAGATCTGACACAGACATGTATACTTGCTCTTCATCATCATCATCATCATCGTCATCATCATCATCGTCACCATCATCGTCATGTCTAGGCCCAAGGCCCCCAGGCTCCAGTGCCAGGGTCACACCTGGGGTCATCATCTGGAAAGGTGATTGGCTTAGCCTTCTGCTGGTAGTGATAGAGCCTTTTGAGGAGATTATCCACCACACCAGGGTGCTGGTCCGATACCTCATGCCTCTCTTCTGGGTCCATCTCAACGTTGAATAGCATCACAGCCTTCAGGGAGCTCACCTTAGAACCACTGGACTCAGAACTGTTCCCTAGGCCTGGACGGGGGAACCAGTGGTCACAACCTGGGTGGAAGAGCAAGAAAATGTAAAGAGAACTCGGAAATGTGTGTGTGTTTATGTGTGTGTGTGTTGCAACTCCTCTCTCTAAGAGGGCAAATAAATACTGTATGAGATACCATTGTGCTGTATCATAAGTGATATGCATAAAATACAATAAAGAAAAAGCTATACATTCATGAAATCTACGACCACCTATACGACATGCTATAGAATCTAGATACCCATCCCAAGATCAACGGCCACGTGTCACCCTTCATATTCTCCCGGACTAAACACGACATAATGGACGGGACAGGATAGTTACCAGGGTAGCCTGTCAGCAGCTTCCACTTCGTGTTGCGGATGGCAGCATGAATGGACACGTTGAAGCCAGATTGGGACCAGGAGCCTTGGTTGTTCGCCTCAGCCAATGTCAACTGGGACCCCCTGCCAGGACCTGTGGAGAGGGAGTGGAAAGCTGATAATGAAGGGCAATCATCCATTTGAAAGAAACTCAGAATCGCTGATAAATGGAGTATTGGGCTACCACTGGACACAAAACGTCCTCTGTCGAGGGCTAACTGAACTGAACTGAGAGAGGGCCAGAGACTGCACCAGGGTACATACCTGAGAATCATAGACTAGGCAGCCAGTACAGTGAGAGGTGTGAAAATAAACAGAAGAATGAGAAAGAGCCCTTTCTTCCCTGCAGGGCAAATGAAGCAGCAGAAATTGAGAGGTTTTAAACATTGGTTAAAATGTTAAAGTCAAGGTGTGAGGTTTCTCTGGACTTGCAATTTTTTGGGTAGAAAGAATTTGACCTTCACTATGACGCCAAATGACAGCCACACAGTAGAGCAGGGTAGAGCAACCGCCAGTCTACCATCTTTGCCCACTAAAACTGAAACTACTGTTTTCACAAGAGCAGATGCCAGGGGACACAGTGTCATGATGGTTCATTGGGAGGATTAAACCAGAGTCAAGAAACAGATAACTGATGTACTGCTCTTTTACAGCCCTCTATTGCCTTATCAGAACATCAACCACCTCTCCTCTCTCAAGTAGAATACCTTTCTGAAGCAAATACACATGTCCTGTGTCAGGAGAGGAAATCTAGCCTTAAGAGCATTCCCGGTTTCAAGCTGAGGTTGACCCCAGCAATGTGGTCTTAATTAGACATATTTGCAAGTAGTTACTGCTGGTTAATGCTGTCAGAAACACACATTTCCTCACATTCATTGTGTACACACAAGCCCTTGATCTTCTCCCTTATAAGTGTAACAACCAGTACTGTTTGAATTTATGACTCTTCTCTAATGTAGCATGACTGAAACACTTCTAAAGCATCTCTTAGACCACATGACAAACATTGCAACATTTGAATCCCTATTGATCAACCTATGAATGATGTGTGGATTTTTTGTAAGTGGTCTCACATGCATTTTGTAATACAATTGCAGAACCCAGGGCAGGGCAGGGCAAGGCCCGACGCAGATTCTGTATTGTTTGTTTTATTGAAACCAGCAAACGCATGAAAATGACTATGAAACTGTAAGTGTTCTCTGTTGTACCAGTGTATAACAGGTTGAGAGATGCCAACAGTCAACAGAGCAGTTTGTTCAAGACCGCTCTGTTCCTTCCATCTCTCTCTTCGTAAAGCAAGGGGGCCTCACCAGTCTTCCCCACACACTCTTTCATTCTTAATTTAATTCTCTCTGCGGGAACGAAGGGCAAGTGCAGCTGACGGCCGGCCCCACTACATCTGGATCCGACTGCACAGCGGGAAAATTCCCAAATGGGACATGCGGGAAGGAGGGGGAAGTAGAGGGGGAGGAAAGAGGAGAGAGAGATGGGTAGGTGGGAGTGGGGGAGGAGAAGAGGGGGTTCTGGTTGAGAGAGGGTAGGAAGAGGAAAGGGCAGTAGAAGGGAGAGGGAGAGTGAAGGAGAAGTGGAGAGGGGAAGTCAGGGGGATTTGAGGTTTGGGGTTGCTCCAGAGGCTCTCTCTTTGCCTAGACAAGCTGGAAGTTCAGAGACCCCTCTATGGCCCACTTAGGAGACGGAATCCCTCTTGTCAGACAGAGAAAGAGAGGGGGAGAGAGGGAGATTGAAAGAGGAAAAAGAGAAAGCATAAGGGGAATAGAATCCCTCTTTTCAGATAGAGAAAGAGAAGGGAGAATAAAAGAGGGAAGAGAGGAAGAGGGAGACAGAATTGCTCGTCAGATAAAAGAGAGAGGGGAGTAGGAGACTGAAAGAGGAATGGAAAGAGAGAAAGGGGGCCCCTAGAATGTGAAGAAGAAAAGAGAGTGGGGTCTCATTCAAGAGACTCAAGGAAAAATTGTCGTCTCTATGGTGACAGATAACGAGGATTTAAACATACTTATAAACATATTAGTGCATGCAGGTAAGGGGCAACATTTTTAGTAGTATGAGACGGGTTGTTCATCAGTCCCCATCTTGACGGCCTTTGGGTGTTGACCAATGCTGAACCCCAGTTCAAGAGAGCAACACACACTCCAAGGACCCTGAATGAGAGGGAAAGTATATCAATGCCAAAATGGAGATAAAAGCAAAAAGGCTCCAACGTGTTGCGGTGTGAAGGCTTTCCTCTCTTTCATGAAGTCCATAATTTTCTTTAGGGTCAGTCAGCGAGGAAGTCAATACGCCACAACTAAATTGGCTTATGTCAGATGGCTGGCCCGAAGCACCACCTCAGTGTAATTTTTAGACTCAAGGCTGGTATAAAACGATCATGTGCCAATTATGAGGGCTGACCAGGAGCCAAGGAAAGCAACGCTCACTTTGAACTGATCGCCTTTCAACAGATTTCTGAAGTGAAAATAATAAAATCCTCTAATAACAATCAGAGGCTTTTGAATGTTGGCAGGTTTCCTGCGGAGCAAAGGAGGTGATCCATTAATTCTCCTCTGCAACATCGGAGAGGAGGTCACTCACACTCTTGCTACCTCAGTTGACAAAGATGACCGTTTCATAACATTTGCCTTAGATTAACTGTATAAGTGCTACAGTATGACGATTGAAGGAGATTCTAGCTGATGCAGATCTAGGCAAGTCTCTGCTTCAGGTCTCTTATCAGAGGGGAGTTAGGCGACTAAAAAAATATTAAAAAATAAGCCTGGAAAGTTATGGTTGAGGTCGCCGCCCCCACTCCTACTGTCGTGTAACTTGGTGATGAGAATACGATATGTGCTCCACCGCACAGCCCTTTGTTCAACACACAGTCAGAAACCCTGACCTCTGACCAGGGGCCCCACACCCCCTTCTGTGATGGAAGTGGTTCACTCCACCTAATATTAAGTGGTTTAGACGAGAATGAGAGCGCTTCACTGTGTCTCACAGGGGGGTTCGGCAGTCACAAGACCCATTTCCTGGAATCCCCCCTACAATCACAGTTTAGCCCATGTGCACACCCACTCCCTCCCTCTCAAACGTCAAGTATCTCAAGTTTCTACAGTGTTTTGGTGATTTCACTGTTAACCCTACTCCATCAACATTCCTGTCATCTTAATAGAATAACAAGCATGACTAATTCAACACATAAGACATTCATATTTAGGGGTGTACAGTATCTTTGAATCCTCATGCATAGGAACTAATCAAAAAAGTAGAAGTGGGTTAACCAGACCCAGATGGCGGGGAGAACCCTGGTACTTGGTGGTACTGGGGAACAACAACAGAGATACACGGCAGACAATGATGATAAACACACAGTATGTGACATTGAGCAGGCACAGACAAAACCCAGCCGTGGAAACACACCTAATTCTTCCAGGCAGACGAACACAGCACACAACAGACCGCTGGCTCTCCAATCTCATGACACATATCAAACACAGGCTGGATGTCAAGCCTCAAGGCTCTGAGGACAACTCACAGACTGTGTACAACTCAGTGAAAGCTTAGGTAACACATTATCATTAGGGTCGTCCTCGATGGGTTTTGAACTGGTATTTACAAGAAAATGTGTTTAAACAATGGGTGCTTCCTGGTACTTAACTCAAAGAATTCAACCCAGGTACCACATGGTATGTTCCCTCACGCTAGTCCTTTCTATGCATTCCAAAGAAACCAAAAGGTTATAATTGTGTAAGTATCGTGGAACAACAATTTCATTACAGTACAAAATTACATTTCTAAGTATAAAGTATACTGCAGACTGTCAAATAAAATCATACTTATGGCTAGAGAGGGGGGGGGGGGACACAAGAAAAATAGGAGGGGGGGGGGAACGACACAAGGAAAAAAGAAGAGAGAGAGAGAGAGAGAGAGAGAGAAAGAGAGAGGGGGGGGGGTATCCGGAGAAAGGGAGAGAGAGAGAGAGCGAGACAGAGACAGAGGGAGAGAGGGAGAGAGAGGGAGAGAGAGAGAGAGAGAGAGAGAGAGAAATGTCCCAAACAGACAGATATGGAGGAAGGGAGCCCAAGGGTAGTTGTTAGCACAGGTGATCCATCATCTGAACATGGTTATCAACTTGTTCCAGTCACTGTCAGATGACGTATGAGTCGGGTGGGCTGACACTTGAACATCTGAGACTTGAACCAAGTCCTCTCATGTCCACTTACCCCGGTCACTTATTCACTCACTCAGCCACTTCATCGGTCACTCTTGGTCAGCATCTAACATCGTGTTAGCACAGCATCTCACATCTATGAGCTAAGATTTAGGATTCACCCTGAGTGTCCTAGCCCTAATAGGTTCATTTGATTAGAATGGTGGATGGGTACAATGTGTATTAGTCGACATACATGCGCGCACACATGCACGCACTCCCGCACGCACGCACTTACACACACACACACACTAAGGGGGATTTGGGCTTTGTGCTGGGGAATCAGGCAGCAACACAGGAGGATGTGTTCCCCCCCCATCTAGAGTGGAATATCTGCATCACTGCAATATTCAAACTTTCCAAGCAGAATGCGCGCACACACACACACACACACACACACACACACACACACACACACACACACACACACACACACACACACACACACACACACACACACACACACACACTAAGGGGGATTTGGGCTTTGTGCAGCAACACAGGAGGATGACATCACCCCTATCTGGACCAAAGAGACGTGAATGAGCTCAATGCTGCAGCTGGGGCCGTGCAGTGCTCATGCACTGGGAATTCAAACAGTAATGAACACGCTAAGAGGAGATGTGGATGTTCTTGATTATGTTTCCTTGTGAATATGAATCATTCCGGAGAAAGCGGAGGAACAACTTCAGAACTAGTGATGACTGACTGGTGAACTCACATGGAGCGATGTCAACGTAGCGAGGGTCAATGTTGTGCAGCAACTCCACTCTGGGTGAGGCAAAGCCTTGGCTGTAAAACAAAAAGCACAAATCACTCTCACACACATTCTCATCTCTGACTCACAGGGTTCACTAATTCACAAGGGTTACTAAATCTAAACCAGCCGCCTCCTGTTCACCAAACGGTCATATGCCATGACCACACTCGCAGAGTGAACTCTATGAACACAGCGTCCAATAACAAACAAGAATAACTTTCTTATTTCTTCGTGTAAGCTTCTGTTTCAGCCTTCGTTTGGTTCTAATTTCATAGCCCAAACTGTGGAAGTCCTCTGCTTCTCTGTAAACACAGTGCAATTAAATCTGTCTGAAACTATAAAAAAAGAAAAAAAAAAAAGAAAAAACAAACAGGAGTTTGTTCCATTGCCAGTCTCACACTGCGACACGTCTGCTGTGAAAATACACCAGGCAAAGGTAACAGTGGAGTCAGGTGACTGATGACAGCCAATGGACACAGGACTGGGCTAGGAGTGGTGGTTTGTGGTCGAGTCTAAGCCTGGATCTACTTCAGGGCTCTGCTGCAGCCCTCAATTTCTCCCAATTCATTGTGTCTACATTTAGTTTACAAATGCAATGTGTCAGTCTGACAAAATGCAATGATAGCCTGACAGGCTAACTAACATATACATTACCTCTCTCTGGAAATAGCCTCCTCAACACCACTTCCTTGATGTGTTGTTAAATTATTTTCTATATGGTATCGTGTACAACAGAACATAGAAGACTCACTGTTGATTTCAAGATTCAACAAAACATCAAAGTTTTCCTGACAGTGGGCCTTACTAGCTCTGAGAGAAAGAGAGAATGGACAGATAGAGGAAAAGGGGGGACATATAGAGGGGGAGAGAGAAAGAGAGAGGGATGGAAGGACTACAAATTTGTGTGAGAATGAGTGATGGAATTTCCTTCTCTTTGAGGTCCCATTGCCACGGTAACAAAGGGCTTATTGAAGAGCCAGGGCCTCCTATGAGCAAGAGACAGATCAGTCAGGGGGAGAGGGGGATGGAGGAGGGGGTGAGGAGAGGGGGAGAGAAGGAGTAAGGGAGAAATGGGGAGGCTGTCAAACATGAGGAAATATTTTCCCCAGTCTAAGGCGTGAGAACCCCCTGATGTGTCTGTCCAGAGCAGAGTAGGACAGTCTCACATAAACAACTTAGGAATGACAAGGAGTGTATATGTGTGTGTGTGTGTGTGTGTGTGTGTGTGAGAGAGAGAGAGAGGGAGAGTGAGAGAGAAAATAAGGTGAGGCATAAAAGAGAAATAGACTGTTAAAAGGAACCAGTCTGGTACCACTTAATAAACTTCTACCTGCTTTATAGTGGCCCCAGGCCTATCTATCACCTGCAAAAGGAAAGGTTTTAAATATAAACAGTATTCAGGGATGGAGTCTTCAGGTTTATTCATCAAGGTGCAGAATTTGGCAGGGAAAAAATACAGACTGAATATAGCACTGACATATACTGTACAGGACAACAAATCCTACTGAATAAGTCCTCCTCCCGACTCACCTGATAGCATTCCACACGTTGAACCCATCCAATGGCTTCGTGCCATTTGGCGTTCCCCCAGCCAAGCCCACCAGCGTAGGCAGCCAATCGGAGATGTGGATGAGCTCGCGACTGACGGTCCCAGGACGCTTCAGCAGTGGACTGGCCACGAAACCCACGCCCCTGACCCCGCCCTCCCACAGTGACCACTTCCTGCCCCTCAGAGGCCAGTTGTTGCCCCCAGAGAGTGTCTGACCACCGTTATCTATAAACACAACCAGAAACACACAGGACATCATCACAAGACAGATTAGACCTTATAAGTAGACAAAAGACAATGGTTCAAGCCAAAGCCAAGTCTTAAACCGGGATCCAAGAAGGAATGACTGCTACCCACAAGACCGATCTCTCAAACTGTGGTGAGGAGTACTGACCCTTACCGATCTGTCCCCTATCAGAGAGGGAACGAAGGAGTCACTGAGGTAAACCAGGGACCAAGCCACTTTGTCACTAACAGATGAGGGGAAAAAGCTTGAGGATATGTCATTGTCAAGACACTGGAACGTACATGGCAATCTACCCTCCAGTTCCTCCTCATAAAAGCCTACTCTGTTCTCTCCCTTTTTCAAATGATACATATATCAACCTCACCATCAAGAGGATAGCATGCTTGGTTTGCACTCAAACCCACTAAAGCCAACCATCACAAAATATGAGGTCTAAAGGAATTCATATGAGACATAACAATCAACCAAGTGGATTTATACCATTATCAACACATTGGTAAATGACTGCTCTCATAGGCCTCCCTCAGAGGAAGTGTGGACATAGTGAGTTTGAAATGAAACAATAAGGCAACTGTCTCACATGGAAACTCTATATATTATCAATGCTAGGAACGTAAGTTGACCATCACTCTTTGGTTTATGGTTCATGGCATTACCCCTTCACAAAAGGTTTGTTGATGAGTGAGTTCTAGTCTTGCAACCACAGAGGACTATGTCTGTGGCTTGATTTTCTGTCTTTGTGTCTCTCATTCCCTTTGTTCCCTGCTACTTCTATCAAATCCCTCTATCATAATTTGTGCTCATCCATCTTTCTCTCTCCCCTATTGGTGGGTAGGGGGTAAATTCTCTCTTCTGAAGTCTTCCTCAGACAGCCAGTCAGACATCATGCACACACACGCATGCGCACACACACACACACACACACGGTCAGACAGACGGTCATCCTCACCAGAGGTTAGTCCAGTATAAACACAGTGGACCAATCACATCAGGGTAGGGCTCCCTCTCAGGGGAGGCGGGGGAGTGAGGGAGGGGAGGAGAGTGTTGTACAAGTCCGGCAAGTAGTCTATGCTGCTTCCAGCACCATTCTGGAAAGATCTCCCCTGCTCTCTAATTCATTTTCAATCTGCTTCTCCCTTCTCTGTGCCAGCTCTCTCTCTCTTTCTCTCTTTCTATTTCTCTCTCTCTACTCACTGCTTACAGTAAGGCCCCAGTGAGGCACTTGATTAAGAGAGGATTTCATCGCTAAAGAATCTCCAAATTCTGCTCTACAGTTCAAAACTAGTTTTTGTTTGGGCAGGGCTGAGACATATTTGCTAGTTCTTACAGAGAGGCTAAGCAGGAACAGTAAACCATGAGGTTGCAATAGACTATGTGAGGAAATAAGAGAGAGGAAATTGTGATGAGTCATGGTATATGCAGAACAGGAGTTCCATGGACTTACAGTTTTTACACAAATAGTTGTTGACGATGCATTCTTCGTATGCACAAACTTGTGAATAAGGAAAAGCCATTACTTTCAGCAGCTTGAAATCTAAAATAACAAGGTATATTAGACTCTCTTGCTCCATAATCCAAAGCAGGGAGGGTTGGGTTGATGGAACAGGTTTTTACACCTCATCTACATCTTCTGTATGCCTTGTATCTACTGTATGCCCACCAGGAGACAGAGTTTTAACTACCAAGACTATGACAGTGCATGATCTACAGTGTATGAGAGGTATGCAAAATCCTATATAATTATATCCCTCTCAACCTCAGTATCTAGCTAACCAAGTTAACTCACAGGGCTACAGTCTACCTAGCTATTTCCCAACCTCAACATTGAAACAGGCCACCTACCTCAGCCCACCACAGGCAGAAACCTTTACACTTCACTCTCACAGCATTGTTCCTGCCTTCTAATTACCCTTTAAAATCTAAACAGCTAAAAATAACTTTATTTCTCTCCACCTTCAAAGCCTTTACCTACTTCAGATGCAAACTATTAAAAAAGGTCCAGATGTGGAAATGTTAGGGGAAACCAGCCAGCATTTCTGATAGAGATTGAAGTGGCAACGCACAGAAAGATTATTGATCCTTCTGAACATTGATTTCGACATTCCCAATCATCCTGAGATGTAAAAATTGATTGTATGGATGCAGTATGCAGCACTTCGTAACATCCTCTCACTCTTGTCTAAGGGTCTCTGCAGAGAGTCATTCAATTCAGGGTTGTTTCCGTTTCAAAATAGCTACCAGCTGCTGGATAATGAGACTTTGCAGAGACGGGTTAACAAGGACAAAGAATCAGCTGAAAGGACAGGCTGACCTCTTGTGGATCCTTAGAGTACTGCTGAAGCCCTTTAAACCCAGCCTCTGTCCTGTGTCAATGAAATCATCATGGTAAAGCGTATATAAGTCTCTTCAAGCTGTGATGAGATAATTCTGAAGATCATTGACACCAAACAAAATGACAGAGAGCTACTATGTAGCCTGCAGGACATCATAGATGTCATACACCATAATTAATGTCTGAGAGAACTGACAGTTACTCTACAAAAGGTACATACGTCTGCATACTATAGATCTAAGCAAAATTTATTTTAACTCTAAAGCATAGTTCTGTATATTGAATAAATGTCTCCACTCAAATTCCCCAACTACTCTCTTTCATGGGAACTGGCTTTTGGTGCTAATGGAAAATGCTCTGTTCTGCCCAGAGACATAAAGAGTGATTGCTCTCTCTTTAACTGCCCACTGAGTTGGGTCCTGTTCAGACCTGACACTTCGTAAAAGCATTGTGTGTTCCAAAACCACACGTAAACAACATAATAGCACTCATTTAGAGTGACATTTCACTGATTTGTGTGTTCTACTGTCTTCTAACGACTTAGGTTCAATAAAGTAAGCAAAGTAAGGTCAAGGTAATTACAGTGGGGTGTACATTACTGTGCATAATCAATCATGCAATCAATTATGTAACAATTATGTAAAAGAAACATTTTAGGCAAATATAAATGTCTCTATCCAAAAATGGCTTTTGAATCAAGACTGTTGACTTGTATTGTCAGTGTCATCTAACTCTGGAGAGAGACGAAGGTGAGAAATGCTTCTAAGCTACTAATTCCATAAAGTACAGTACAGTCATGTGATACTGTCTACAGTTGCAGTGTGTAAACAGCTAACAGGATAAACGGCACTCACATGGGAAAAGAGCATTGTGCATTCACAAGGAACGATTAACACTCACACCCCATCAACACAACATATTTCAGTCTGCAGGAGAGGGAAAGATTGAGAGGACAGTGGACGTCAGCAGACCGATAAACACTGATTCATAGGATATGAGGCAGATAATCAAAACCACTCAAACTCTGTCCTGGATCCAGGAAAACTCCTGCTTTTACACAATGCACTCTTTTGTAATCTCTCTTTCTAGTTGCTGACGGTGTAGGAAGATAAAGGTAAAAAGATCTGTGGTGATTTGAGTTTCCTATGGGATATTCTTAAAATTACACTTAACATTAGGCTAGATAGTGAGGGCTTATCACTTGTGTGAACACTTTGCTGGGGGGCATATACAATATCAAACCAGTGAGAGTACATGAAGTATATGAGTCTTGAAAAGCAGAGATATGGCTTGGTAGGTAAACTCTCCATGAAAGTGATACCTGTAGAGAAGACCAGAACTGTGTTGTCCCAAAGCCCATTCTCCTGCAGTGCCAGGGTGATGTTGCCCACAGCCTCATCCATGGCAGACACCATGCCTGCATACATCCTGCGGTGTGGATCACGGATGAAACTGTAGGGGGCGACGTAGTGTTCTGGAACCTGCAAGGGCGCATGGACCGCTTGCAGGGCCACATAGAGGAAGAGTGGCTGCGAGACAGGACACATACATAGATTACACACACAAGCTCATTCAGTGTGAAAGATATTTTAGTAGATTGTGTAGAGTAATAAGTGAGTATATGTGTTTTGTATTGGGCTTAGGTTGTGTTACATGACAAGTAAGCTATGTGTATATATGTACCTTGTTAGGGTCCTGTTTGGTGATGATGCTGGTGGTTCTGTCTGTAAACAGCTGTGTAGAGTAGACTCCTCTATATCCTGTAGCGACCTCCTCTCCCTCTCTCAGGTCCAGGGCACAGCGAGTCACATTCAGGGGTGGGATAGGACTACAGCGCTCATGGCTGAAATAGTCTTCACTGCCCGTCAGATAGCCTGGGGGCACATACGGTTGAAGGGAATGTTCACCTGTTTCAGATGTTTCCACACCTCAAAGGTCCCTCACTGCTCACTCCCTGTTGTTAGGGTCTGAATATACACTAAAATAAATCTGCAAGTCTAAACACCAGATTTAAGACAGGTATGATCAGATATCTGACTAAACCACAAGGGCATTGGAGTTAGCCATTAAGATTAAAGAGGAGCAAGTCTACTGCAGTTTGCAGACAACCCTGTTGATCGAAGCTGTAATGGAATGTGATGGGATGAGTGGATGAATGGATAAAAAGATAGATGGATGGATGGATGGACAGAAAGACAGATCCATAGAGACAAAGAGATACAATATTGGACTATTGACCCAGGTGCCAAGAGAGAATTAATTGATAACCAACCGAAATAGGAGTCAAACCCTCGACGTGTGGGCAGGCAGTCTTTCTGGTACATGCCCAGATGCCACTTGCCCACCATGTGTGTAGTGTACCCAGCCTCTTTCATCAGCTGGGGCAGCAGCTTCTCATCCAGAGGCACACAGTAGGGCTGGCAGGGCCAGATGATCTGATGCTGCATGCCAGTGTGAATCTGAGAAGGGCAAAGATACAGGGGATCAGAGATAGGCTATAGTGGCCTGGGTGCTTTTGCCAGTTTGTCATTGTCTCGCTAGGCAATTTGTAATACAGTTACAGAGCTATAATGCTGTAACAGTTACAGTATCTGATTGTGGATAAGACTATGCCTATGAGGTATAGCTGAGAAACAACATGGGGACAACAGTAATACACTGATAATACACAATGATATAGGCTACTGTATGTATTTTTATGGAAAAACACTGAATCAAGACGCACTTGGACGTCTCACCTGATATCGACCGGTCATGAGTTGGTTCCTTGAAGGAGTACATAACGGCTGAACGTAATAATTCTGTAGTCGGACACCATTTGCAGAGAGTTTGTCCAGGTTTGGCGTCTTGATCTCAGACCCGTGATAGCCGACATCATTCCAGCCAAAGTCGTCTGCAAGAATGAATACTACGTGCGGTGGTTGTTTAGCCTCTAAAAACAGAGGGCATGATATCAAAATTGCTCTAGCAATTGCAAAAGCCCATTCTACAACAGTCATTTTCCCTCTTCCTTATTTCTGGGTCAAGATCTCCGAATAGAACAATATTTTACTTATTTTCCATAAGGTAAACAAGGAAGTAGTGCAGTATCCTGTTAGTTGCAGCAAGGTATGAAAAGACAGCATAACAAAATGATTTAACAAAGTAATATACTTAGCTAAGTCAATCAGAAGTCTTTAGGTTTGACAAGGAAATGCACGCGCAACATTAATTCGGAACTTCCCAGGTTGAAATGTTGGCTTTACAAACAGTAACCAATCAGATAACTGCAAATCACGTGACTATCTTTCCATATATGGGCATCTTGCCATGTATTGGGGGGAGAATACTGAAGGGTTTTACCAACTACAATACATACCAAAAGTATTTGGGGAATTAAAACAACATAAAGTGGTGAAATCAGCTGTTTTGACTGTTTGCATACAGTCTAATTTTTACATAGGTCTATCATGCAGTTGTTACATTCTGCTTTTTACATGCTTTTCTGTCAAGAACTACAAGCTTGCAGAAGCCTATGTTAGACATAATTTTAGAACCGTCTGTTGGTGGTTACATGGTTACAATGTTAATCGGAAGTCTGATGTTGCTGAAGTACTGTTTTGAATTTGCACAATCAGAGCAAAAGACCACACAGGACAGTGTGGGCAATTGCCTTTAATTAATGAAAGGTAAAATGTACATACATTTTTACAAAATGAGGTAAACCAATGTTATTACAGATTTATTTACACAAATATATTGCTTGCTTGAGTTCTATGTGTACGTCTGCCATACTTTTACTGTACATTGAGAATTGAGCAAAGCATTATCAGTGTATTGTCTCTTTGAGTAGCAAGTAAAGCAGTATTTATTTAGCACGTCCTGCTTGTTATATGGTAGTCAGTCTTCCTGAGCTCTCATTGTTTTTCCCTCTAAACCATTTAAATGCAATTACAAAAGCCATTCATTCCTTCATACAAAATGCATATTATAACACTGTAATAAATCAAGATTAAGACATCATGTATCAGTAATCAGGGCTGTACATTGACTAGCGACTGACTATCTACAACTCTGACAATAATTATTATTTTGTGTTTACTTTGAATGGATTCAATATTCCATTACGCTTATTCTGAATTCTAGAGCTGTTTGCCCGTTCTGAGTTGCTTTAGCTACTTCCTCTCAGCCAGGTGACCAAACAGGAAAGAGGAAGTTGAGTCACAGTCTCTGTCTGAAATGACACCCTGTTCCCAATACTACAGTTCACTGATCACACCATAACACACCATAAGTAGTGATCAAAAGTAGTCCACACTATAGAATATAGGGTGTCATTTGATATATTTCATATATATTTCATGATATATTTAATAATATTTCAATCTTTTTCCTCACAGTCACTTCACAGTTCAGTTCACAGTGTCATGGTTGGTGTTGGTTCTTCCTGCTGGGTCCAGCAGACCCTATATATGAGATGATCTGGTTCTGGGTTCTGTATCCTTACACCTTGCTCTTGGCCTTCTTCTGTAGGCGGGTCCTGGTGGGCTCGGTGAGGACCAGAGGCTCCTGGATCACCATGGCGGGGTACCTTCTCGCCATCATCTCCACCTCCACCTTCTGTCCTACGGAGCAGAGCTCCACAGGCAGGTAGGCGAAGGCCAGGCTCTGCTGGGTGGTGTAGCTGTAGGCCCCAGACGTCGTGTTCCCAACCACCTGACATAGACCGTTTAGGAGAGTTGTGGTGGTCATGAGAAACAATGCAGCTTGTAGGATTGATATCATATTTGTTTTCTTTACAAACAGAGAACATTTTATGATGATGCAAGGGCACTCACACACACACACACACATATTCACTCAAAGAGTCATATGTAAGCACACACACACACACACACACACACACACACACACACACACACACACACACACACACACACACAGCTCACCTTGCCATTGAGCCAGATGGTCTCATTGCCCTCAGGGTCGACATCATCCGTATCCATGGTGATGTAGGACAGCTTCCTCTTCAGGCCCTTGGCCTTGATCTCCTGCAGGGCTGCCTTCCCAATGAAGTCTGCAGGCTGGGGATACAGGGAGAACATTCAATTAGATATGCTCAAGAAATAAACGTTTGCACACCTGAAGTTGTGTGTTTATTCATAGTTGGGTTAAGAGGTGAAAACTATGATCTTGGTGAATGGACTCATTAATGAAGTTCATGAAAGTCTTGTTACCTAAATGTGAATAAAATATAACTTTGAATGTACACTCACCGGCCACTTTATTAGGTACACCTGTTCAACTGCTTAGTAACGCAAATATCTAATCAGCCAATCACATGGCAGCCACTCAATGCATTTAGGCATGTAGACATAGTCAAGACGACCTGCTGAAGTTCAAACCAAGCATCAGAATGGGGAAGAAAGGTGATTTAAGTGACTTTGAACGTGGCATGGTTGTTGGTGCCAGACGGGCTGGTCTGAGTATTTCAGAAACTGCTGATCTACTGGGATTTTAACGCACAACCATCTCTAGGGTTTACAGAGAATGGTCAGAAAAAGAGAAAAATTCTCTGGGCGAAAATGCCTTGCTGATGCCAGAGGTCAGAGGAGAATGGCCAGACTGGTTCGAGATGATAGAAAGGCAACAGTAACTCAAATAACCACTCGTTACAACCAAGGTATGCAGAAGACCATCTCTGAACGCACAACACGTCGAACCTTGAAGCAGATGGGCTACAAAAGGGGGTCCAACCTTGTACTAGCAAGGTGTACCTAATAAAGTGGCCGGTGAGTGTATATCTATGTCTAACCAAGAAGCATAATAGGTAGAAATGTGTTAGTCTGGTGGGTCTAGTACTGCAGTGTGTGTGTGTGTGTGTGTGCAGTGTGTGTGTGTCCTCTCCGCGAGCCCTCACCACTGGAGTCCCCCAGGGCTCCATCCTAGGGCCCTTACTGTTTTCCCTTTATACCAAATCTCTTGGCTCGGTAATTTCCTCACATGGTTTCTCCTACCACTGCTACGCTCAACTCTCAACTCTTTTTCTCTTTCCCTCCCTCTGACTCACAGGTGGCAACAGGTGGCAACACGTGTCTCTGCAGACATTTCTGCTTGGATGTCAGCCCACCACCTCAAGCTCAACCTTAACAAAACTGAGCTGCTCTTCCTCCCTGGGAAAGCCTGCCTCGCCTATCGGGCAGCAAAGGGAACAGCCCCTCCCTACTTGCAAGCAATGGTCAGCCCCCAAACCCCTGCCCGATCACTCCACTCTTCCACCTATTTCCCACTTTTGTCAGGACTGCAGTCACTACCTATCTTCCGCCGTAGATTGAAGACCCATCTCTTCAAGCTACAAGACCTCTTCATCCCCACTACCCCCCTGTACAGTTTCTCTACTGTAAATAAATAAATAAATAAAATAAAAAAGTGCAGTATCCTTCTTCTAGTATTGTGACTGCCAATGACCCCTGGTATATTTATTTTTCTTATGATGACTAATGGATAGATGATTCACTCACTTAGAAAAAATGCATATGTTGTAAGTCGCTTTGGGTAAAGGCTTCTGCTAAATGCCAAAAATGCCAAAATGTAAAAAAATATTTACATAAGTATCCTAAACTGGTTACATGGCCACAATGTATTGTAATGTAATACAGACGTGACGCTTGGCATTCAGGCCAAAGATCTTGGTTTCATCAGACCACATAATCTTGTTTCTCATGGTCTGAGAGTCCTTTACATGGCCACAATCTGGATATGCACCATAGGGTTTTATTAGAAGTCTCAATACCAAAATCTGTCACACACACATAAAGTAGCTGAATGGTTAAAATAGATCAATGGGTACCTTGTTCAACTTAATGAAGTAGTCCAAGCCAGCCTCCAGAGGATTTGTATCACAGTTCATCTGAGAGGGGACAAAAAGTCAAATCCCAAAATGACTTGGTTATGTGAAGAATTCACTGAGAAATGCAGGGATATCTATAGTGTGTGTGTGTGTGTGTGTGTGTGTGTGTGTGTGTGTGTGTGTGTACCTCTGCTCCCCAGCCTCTGAAGCCCTTCTCCAGTCTCAGTGAGGACATGGCGTAAGTGCCAAAGTTATCAATGCCCTCGTCCTGTCCTGCTGCCATGATGGCCTCGTATACAGCTGCCATGTTCTTCTGGTCAATGTACAGCTCCCAGCCCAGCTCACCTAAAGACATACAGTACACACATCACATGCCAGGCCTGCTTGCCCGCTGCCACGCGCGCACACATGCATGCACGCACGCATACACACACACACACACACACACACACACACACACACACACACACACACACACACACAGCTTTCATCAGCCCACCTGTGTAGGAGATCCTGATGGCTCGTAGGGGGATGCCAGCCAGTTGGATAGGTTTGCAGTGGAGGAACTTGAAGCCTGCGTCACTCATGTCTTCCTTTGTCAGTTTCTGAAGAACCTTACGAGAGTTTGGTCCAGCCACACCCAGCACCCCTATGTCCTCTGTCACGTTAGAGATGTCCACGTCATACTCACCATCAGCTGCCTCCCTCTCTATCCATCTACAATTACATTTTACAACATCAAGACAGTAAATTGACCAAGTGCACTGTGGCTGCAGATTCTCTGACTCACAGTCCCCCCTACCACCACTGGGGGGCAATATAGAACATCACCAGGGTGCCTATCTCAGGGTGTGAGAGAGAGTTGGATATAAGGGAATTAGAGATTAATGTTTTAATATGATGCTTCGCCATTGGATCAGAGAGGGGGCCGTTACATTACCAGCTGCTGTGAAAGGTTGGGTTGCTGGGACATAGAACTCTGTGTTCCCAGTTTATGGGACAGCTTGAGCCTACACATGGTTAATTATGCTGTGGACAATGTATGTGTTGTACTTCCATGGGTGTGGCTGTTTCTGTTTTTCTTTTTGTGTGTGTGTGCTTTGTGCTTGTGTGTGTGTGTGTGTGTGTGTGTGTGTGTGTGTGTGTGTGTGTGTGTGCACGAGTGCGTGTGCGTGTGTATACATGCGTGCATGTGTGACTAACCTGAGGTCGTGCAGCTCTGAGCCTGAGCCTGTGATGAGGAAGAATTCTCCAGGTGCGAGCTGGGTAATGGTAACCTCAGCGTAGACTCTCCCAGTAGGAGTCAGCATGTGGCTGACGTTAGTCAGGCCCACCTGATCAACACAGAGGACAAAAACAGAGCTGTCAGTCTCAGACACACAAAAGTCTGTTTTTAAATACACTGCACCATCCAACCATCCAACCTAAAAAAGGCTGGCATGCACACAATAAACTCAATAACCTCAATAATTCTGCGGAATCAAACAAGGAACAAACAAGAGGTTTGTTTCTGTTGTGACTTCCCTTATGACAGAGATACGTGCTTAGGCTGAACTGGACCACTTGACTGGGGGGGGGGGGGGGGGGGGGAGTTGTCTCCTCACCTTAGGCATAGTGTTGGCAAACAGGCGGTCCAGCAGCTTCTGTGAGTCCTTCCCCTTCACCATGAACTTGCCGAAAGGTGTCAGGTCGACCACTCCCACCTTCTCCATCACTAACTTACACTCCCGTCCCACCGGTCCAAACCAGTTAGTACGTTTGAAGCTGGGCCTGGAACACAACACAACATAACACACAGACATTATTTCTTAGTTTTATATTGAATCAAATCCTCAGATCAATGCCTAGAGCTAGAGTTGTCCATGTGGATCTCAAGTTAAGATTTGGTCCATGACTCTAGCTTGCTAAGCTTATAGTACTACAATAATATACAGTGCATTCGGAGTATTCAGACCCCTTCACTTTTTCCACATTTTGTTATGTTACAGTCTTATTCTAAAATGGATTCAATTATTTTTTTCCCTCATCAATCTACACACAATACCCCATAATGACAAAGCCAAAACAGGTTTTTAGAAATATTTATAAAAATAAAAAACTGAAATATCACATTTACAAGTATTCAGACCCTTTACTCAGTACTTTGTTGAAGCACCTTTGGCAGCGATTACAGCCTCAAGTCCTCTTGGGTATGACACTACAAGCTTGGCACACCTGTGCCAAGTTTGTTTCTCCCATTCTTCTCTGCAGATCCTCTCAAGCTCTATCAGGTTGGATGGGGAGCGTCGCTGCACAGTTATTTTCAGGTCTCTCCAGAGATATTCGATCGGTTTCAAGTCTGAGCTCTGGCTGAGCCACTCAAGGACATTCAGAGACTTCTCCCGAAGCCTCTCCTGCATTGTCTTGGCTGTGTGCTGGCTGTGTGCGTTGTTGTCCTGTTGGAAGGAGAACCTTCGCCCCAGTCTGAGGTCCTGAGCGCTCCGGAGCAGGTTCTGACTCCCTCGATCCTGACTAGTCTCCCAGTCCCTGCCGCTCAAAAACATCCTCACAGCATGATGCTGCCACCACCGTGCTTCACCGTAGGGATGGTATTGGCCAGGTGATTGCCTGGTTTCCTCCAGACGTGACGCTTGGCATTCAGGCCAAAGAGTTCAATCTTGGTTTCATCAGACCAGAGAATCTTGTTTCTCATGGTCTGAGAGTCCTTTTGGTGCCTTTTGGCAAACTCCAAGTGGGCTGTCATGTGCTTTTTTACTGAGGATTGGCTTCCATCTGGCCACCCTACCATGAAGGCCTGATTGGTGGAGTGCTGCAGAGATGGTTGTCCTTCTGGAAGGTTCTCCCATCTCCACAGAGGAACTTTGGAGCTCTGTCAGAGTGACCATTGAGTTCTTGGTCACCTCCTTGATGATGGCCCTTCTCCCCCTATTGCTCAGTTTGGCCGGGCGGCCAGCTCTAGGAAGAGTCTTGGTGGTTTCAAACTTTATTTTAAGAATGATGGAGGCTACTGTGTTCTTGGGGACCTTCAATACTACAGAATTTTTTTTGTACCCTTCCCCAGATCTGTGCCTCGACACAATCCTGTCTCGGAGGTCTATGGACAATTCCTTCGACCTCATGGCCTGGTTTTTGACAGGTGTGTTCCGTTCCAAATCATGTCCAATCAATTGAATTTACCACAGGTGGACTCCAATCAAGTCGTAGAAACATCTCAAGGATGATCAATGGAAACAGGATCCACCTGAGCTCAATTTCGAGTGTCATAGCAAAGGGTCTGAATACTTAGGTAAATGTGATATTTCAGTTTTTTATTTTTAATAAATTAGCAAACATTTCTAAAAACCTGTTTTTTGTTTGTCATTATGGGGTATTGTGTGTAGATTGATGAGGAACATTTTTTATGATGTTGATAAAATGTGGAAAAAGTTAAGGGGTCTGAATACCATTACATCATAAGAACTGGGTTCATATACAGGCAATTTGAAAGCTTTACATATGGAACATTGTATCTCCATATACCAATATGATACAAATGATGAAAGATTTGAAAGCGCACAAAGAATGATAAAATCCCTGAGCCAAAAGCCTAATCAGCACCCGATAGTGGGCCAATTGGAGCGTTACCCTGTAAGGTTTGATAGCCCAAACATGGAAGGTTTCTAAACAAATACTTCAAAGACACCACAAACAAACACATGGTGCACACTCCATCTGTACAGTGCCAAGTACAGGATGGCACCAGTTATTTCCGCGTGGTGTTGAATATGAGGAACGGTTCTGGGTTTTTTTGGTGTTCTCTCTAAATGGTTCTATTGTGCTCATGGCTGGAGGGATCTCTTAAATAACGTGCGGTGAGCTCATCTCACAACGACCTCATTGGGCTGGCTGATATATTTACGGTGTCTGGGTGCATAAGCATTGTGTGTGTTTATAGGTGAATGTGTTATGTGAATCTGTTTGTGTGTGTGTGTGTGTGTGTGTGTGTGTGTGTGTGTGTGTGTGTGTGTGTGTGTGTGTGTGTGTGTGTGTGCGTGTGCCGCTGTGAGTGATTGTGTGTGTGTGCAAGTGTGAGTGGACATGTGGTCTCTCACTCCAGCACTGTGCTACTGCAAAGCAGGGAGAACTGACAAGCCAACCCACCCCGCGTACCCTCTCCCTCCGCCTCCCTCTCCATCCCGAAAAGAAAGAACACTGAGTCCTTGAACATTCTAACACACACTCTGGAACACACAGCTGCACCGTACTAAACCACATTGCTACTATTCAACGGCTCACTCGACCCACAAACCCCTTCTCTGCTACTGTCTGCCATAACTATTTAATCTCTGATTTGTCTGTGTGTGTGTGTGTGTGTTGTGTGTGTGTGTGTGTGTGTGTGTGTGTGTGTGTGTGTGTGTGTGTGTGTCTGTGCATGTGCGCCTGTGTGTGTTATTCTCT
This sequence comes from Argentina silus, assembly GCF_951799395.1. Classification (NCBI taxonomy): domain Eukaryota; kingdom Metazoa; phylum Chordata; class Actinopteri; order Argentiniformes; family Argentinidae; genus Argentina; species Argentina silus. Next base: position 7,632,817 of record NC_139659.1, read on the forward strand.
GGTGTCTTCACACTAAAAAACAAGAAATGGAGAGAGGACACTAGAACCGCGTACAAAGGTGATTTGCCAGCTGCAGATATGAATGTTATATGTTCCAAAGTCATGCTATTCTATACATTGAACTCTATACGAACCATACTGGCAACATCCTTCATTACTCTCCACTGGCACAAAGGTCAGTTTCTTCGCTGTAACTGCAGCTCCACCACAAACCATTATGGTCATGGTCAGATGAAGATAATTGGATGGTGAAATTGTGGTAACTGATTATGGTGGGAGTCTATGGAAGACATATACTATATCTCCAGGCCTCAAGGACTGCAGTCCGGCTGTTTTTTGTATCTCAATGCCTTTTTATTGACTGGTGATTGTCACTGAGTGACCAGAGATCGCATGGCTCGAGGACCAACACTTTGGACTGTCTGCTGGTTTATGGTGTGACAATGTTTGACATTGACACTGACTGACCAAAGTTACTGTCGTACTGCTGATGTTGATGGTGATACATTGTAGAGTGGAAACACGCTACAACAGGGTGGTTGAATGATCGAAGAAACTAGAGCTCGGTGGGGGTGTCTGTCTTACTTGTAACCAACATCGTCTCCAGGTTTGTAGAACCAGTGAGGCTGCTCCCAGCCAGAGTGGAAGCCCATGGAGGCCTTCCCCTTCAGCAGCTCATACACTCCACTGGTCCTCTGGGTGGGACGACCGGCAAAACGCTCCTCTTTGGGATGCCCCACTGAGAGCGAGGAGAAGGACATGTTTATCTTCAGAGGATATACAGACTCTGTTGATTGGCTGTTGGCTCAAATGTGGGCTGTGTGAAACATCAATTTTAGTCAGTTCAGGGGCCGGTTTGCCAATTGCCCGGTTTGCTCTTTGGGGGGTGAAATAATAATTTACTCACCCACGTTGTTGAAGCCATAGGACTCCCTGGCCTTGGCACACATGTAAGGCACGGTGGTCCATTTGCCATAGCGGTTGGGGTCACACTCAATCAGGTCATAGGGGGGCTCTCCAGTCCGGATCCAGTCACTCAGGAACTTGCCAATGCCGCCAGCATGGATAACTCCATACCTGGAACATCACATGATACATTAATCAGCCAATGCCGTAAGCTTCTTAGTTACCACTTCAAACTCAAGTAAGCTCCAATGAAAAGGCTCTGAACACACACACACACACACACACACACACACACACACACACACACACAATCCCTCCAGTGTATACCCAAATCCAATGGCAGTCCAGTAGTTGTGAACCCCCTGGAATGGCCCAACCATGGGCAGCAGGTCAGGGGTGTATGTGATTGGTCCGGACACAATATTGATGATGTCAGCATCCTTCAACACAGGCACCATCTCCATGGCCATCTCCACATGGTCCATGATCCTGTCCAGGTCCGACTCAAACAGCTCCTTACCAAAACCTGTCAAAACCACAACACAGAGGAGTATGGGTCAGACCGACTGACAGGAAGAGAGAAATGAGACAGACAGACAGGCAGGCAGACAGACAGACAGGCAGACAGACAGACAGACAGACAGACAGACAGACCTGGAGGCACTCCGTCTCTGACCCAGGAGTCCTGCAGCACCATCTTCTCCTCTCTCTCGTAGGGTCCAAACAGCAGGCCGTCCCTCTCCTGGCGGAGGTAGTAGGATCCATCCAGGTCCCTGATCACCGGCAGCTCTGTCTTCAGGGCTTTCACCTCAGGCACCGTCGCCGTGACTACATATTGGTGATGGACAGGAATGGTGGGGTGCTCAAAGCCAACCAGGTTGCCCACCTCCCGGGCCCAGAAACCTGTCAACATATAAAATAATGACAATGAACTTAACTGATACTCTCACTTTCGTGTTTATGAGCTACCACTAATAGGAATAACTTTCAAATGGCAGCCAGGGAACTGATTTTATTAGAGTAATAGTGATTATATCATCTTAAAGACTTTCAAAGTGGTGTGTGGAGAACAAGGAAGCAGTTAACACACAGACACACAAACACAGTGGGGAGCGACAAAGACTCTAGTCTGGTGTAAACAGCCATTACTGTTCTGCTCCAGTCTCCACCACAAGGAAAGGAAAACAAGGTTAAGAATAGATCCTTTCACTTAGACTTTCTGCACTCTACCAACCCAGCCCAGCGATTTAACTATATAGAAACGAGTTACTTCATACTGTAGGATTGAGAAATTATAATCTGTGAATGTGTGTGTGTGTGTGTGTGTGTGTGTGTGTGTGTGTGTGTGTGTGTGTGTGTGTGTGTGTGAGGGGTGTATGCAGATGTTGGAGTCAATGAGCGAAATTGTGAAAGGCAAATGCTCACACACGCCATGGGTAAAAGACAAGTTGGAAGGCAGGGTGCAGAGTGAGAGCATGTCTGTGTCACACACTCAGCAATGATGTTCAAAGCCCACAGATTAACACTAATAGAGTTAAGAGTCTCACTATGGCTGCACAGCTGAGAGCTGGATAGGACTGTGTCTGTCTGCACTGCTGATTCACTTTGCTATGAATATGAAGTCTCACTCTTTTTATAGAGTTTATAGAGTCATTGGTATTTTACTGTTGCAATATTTTTCAAAGAACAACCAAGTCTACAGCCAAGTCTACAGTAAAGCAAATGCTTAAGTTCATACTGCATTACCTTATCTAACAGTTCAGGAAAGGCCTCAGGTTAGAGTAGGAACCAATCGATTCACAGGGCCCTAGATACACCCATTAGACAACACCACTAACTCAATACTATACTGACTTCTGTCAACATACAGTATAGCGTTATACAATGTTTGTATACAGATTTATAATGAGACAGTTGTAAAATACATCTAAAATAAAAAATAAAGTAACATAAACTATGGCATAACCTATGTGTACACTGAATAACCAGTATAGGGCGGCTGCTAGGCTTCTGGTATTCAGCCAGACAGCAAATATTATGAATTCTGGGGTGAAAGTGGAACATGTGTCCCCTGCTACTGTGGAAGAGCCCTGGTGCCTTTCATTACAGCTGCTTGTCCCCACAGGGACTGGCCACAACCCGCCCAAACCAGTTGTGAGTAAGGACAAATGTCACAGGCCTGGTTGTTGACTTCTGCTACGTTCTGCTGAGTTGCAAGTGTGCCTCATGCTGAGTGTAATGCCTTCCACGACTGAATGTATCAGTTTCATTCACCCCAATTCATTTTCAGTTTTTTCCATCCTCAAGATGGGCAGCCAGTCAGCGCAATGGACAAACAGCTCAAAACATTCCCCTCTCGTGGCTTCCTAGCCCCTTTTTGACAAATATTAGGGGAGGGTTTATCTCTATTTGGAATCTTACCACATTTATCCAAATATATATTTGGTTTCCCTCAGATATCTGTGTCAAGTGGTCAAGTAGTTAACTTGCATACCAGCAGCAACATACAGCTACAACACATACAGTATGCAGAACGGTGGAAACATGTATGCCTGTATTAGGATTCTGATTCCTGTTACATGTTTGTTACATATGTGTACTGTGTTCTGAGGCCGGGGTAAAGGCTGCCATGTCCCAGTTGTGCATAAGGGCAGAGCTGTCGAGGAGCACATGTTTACCAGACCCCAGCAGCAAACAAGGCCGTTCCACAGGTCCTCCCTGGCATAGTCCTCCAATGAATGGACTCTGTCATCCACTTCAAATGGAGCTACTTTTGAAACAAGCTAAGCAATGTCCACAGCACCACCCCTCTAACAAACCCTCCTCCCTCACATGTTTATGAGCACAAGTGATAACGTGATAAGAGATGAAGCAGGGTTTTTTTTCTCTCACTATGAAACACATTAGTGTCCATGAAGTGAAGAATTGGGGTATGTCTAGCTATTAAACATAGTACATATGGCTACCAATTAGGACATACAAATAAGAGCAATGCACTTATTTCATCTCCTGTTTGGGCTCCTCTGTTAATTAGCATTCACTTCATTCAGCGCCTCAGTGGATCTTCCCCCTCTGGATTCATTAGCAAGATGACCAGAATGGTGAAACTGATCCTTTGGGGGTGACACATTCTGAGGAACATGACCCTTAACAGTATTATGGCATCTGATCGGTCAAGGTGCCAAACAATTGTTCCAGGAAGTGGGGGGAGCAGTGTTTGAACCCTCTCCACCAATGGGGCAAACGATGGGAGCGAAAAACACAGAAATAAAGTAAAAGGAAAGAGTGTGTGGACATTGACAGCAATGGTCGATATGAAGCTGGAGCACAAATAAGAAAGAATAAAAGGGACAGCGGAAGGGGGAGATAGTGAGGGGATGAGTGTGAGAGGAAAGAGAGGGAGCGATGGAATGGGGTGAATGTGGGAGTTAAAGGAGGGTTGGAGATAGATGTGTCTCACAGGAATGCTACACCAGCGCCTCAGGATCTGCTTTCACATGGGAGTTATTTCTGCAGCCTGCAGATCCATCAGGCGTAAATCAGTGAAACACACACATACACACACACGCACATGCACACACACACACACACACACACACACACACACACAAACACACACACACACACACACACACACACACACAAACACACACACATTTCCCTGCACCTTATGCAACTCACCCACATATTGACACCAATAAGACATGGGTGGTATGGAGGGCTACATTGAAGGACAATGGAAAAAGAAAGAGTGGAAGAAAGAAATGCACAGCTGCTGGGTACATGTTTTCATGGGTTATATGATGAGCTCACTTCCCATTGTTTTAATTGCAAACCCACTTCAGTTTTGCTGCATAACCACCTCAGCTCTGGGATGTGTATGGTAGACAGGGAGTATTCCCTGGAAGTGGGCATCTCTCACTAAAACAATATGCAACAGGGCAGAGACTGCTATTACCCTCTAATCACCATAACCATTGTGATACCAGGGCTGGTCCCACAGATCCAAGCAATGCTTCCAAAACAAGGAAAAACAAGTCTACCGCAAACTAGTGTGGCTTCTCCAGCGCAGGGAAATGAATGAGAGATTTGATGCCTAAGGAGTGCACTTTGGGTTGTACTACTGTCAGTAGTAGGGGGTCTATGTTTCTCAAACATAAATGTAGGTTCAATGGTTGTGTGACCTGTAACTTTACCCTATCTATCAGCAGGGATGGCTATGGTCAATATCTTCCCCCACATTCTTATCTAAACACAAATATGTTTACATAACAGATCACTGCAGAGCCACTACACTCTTTAGTCCTGACCCACATGTTACGGACGTAGTGTTCCACAGCCATTATACTTCACTCTTGGAAAATAAAGTTATTTCTGCATTAGTCAAACATTATAAATCTAGTGGGGTCTCAAACAACTGCAGTTCAACCACAGGGTTGCATTTTAAACCCCCCATCCGACATTGGGACATTCCCATTGTACCTTGACTAAGTGATTTCACTGGACTTCAGCTGTATGTGTATCTATTCTGACATTTTGCCAAGAACAATGTGAAGAACCCTTGCTGGAATGTCTCCCCTCTGCACACTGTGAGCCTCATGCAAAGCAATTATACTCTGGAGAATTCACTGCAGCTTGAGAAATCCTAACTTCACCATGGCGTCATGTCTCATCATCTGAGGGGAAGATCTCTGCAGAAACTGAGTCAGGTTCTGCAAATGTCCTGTTGGATGTGTATGCATTCAGCACGTGCTGACTATCGATCAGCTGCTATACAGTATGTTAAATCCATAGACCCATTGGCTAAATCATGTCTTTCAACAGGCAAAAGCCTGAGAAAACTGAGATTTAGTTTCATAGCCTGATTCACCAATGCAATGTGGTTGCTGTAATTCAGCTAAGCTAGCTTCTAAAGGGTCAAGCTCGCTATCGTTTGACCGATGGAAATACTAGGTAGGAGTCCCCCTTAACTACAAATTCATGGACTTAAAGAAAACATTGCAGTTTGCAGAGAGAGGGACCAAAAACCATAGCCCAGCCTTGAGGAGTCAGACATAGTTTGTTCTTCAGAACAAAAAAAAAATTGGCATCAAAATGTGAAACGTCCGTTGAGGAGGCGTGCGAGCCGCTGCTCTGTGATTGGGTAAAACCTGAACTGTTGGCTTGTTTGGATTGGCTGATGAGCAGGCCGACGGCAAGTGGCCAGAAAAGGTCCACAATATTAATGGGTTTAGCAAAGCCAGTGCAGAACCTACAGTGTGCACTCCTTCAGAGACCCATAAAATAGTAGCAATTTTTTTTTGCATGCAGCTGCAAAAAGACTTTGTTATGCAAGTTCTATGATAGTAGTGACAGACCCTGTCTCCCCATCAAATGCTCACATAGTATACCTTTTTCATGTGTGTGTTCAAATCATTTGGAGGGACCATGAGAAGCCAACTACATACACTCTCATACCATTGCAAAGTTTCCATAAAACGTGTGCATGAGTGCATATGCCATTCTCACACCCCCTCATTTATTGATTGCGTATTTGCTGCAGGACACTCATCACTTCATGACTACATACAGAGAGAGAGAGAGAGAGAGAGAGAGAGAGAGAGAGAGAGAGAGAGAGTGAGAAAGAGAGAGAGAAAGAGAGAGAGAGAGAGAGGAAGAGAGAGAGAGAGAACGAAGGGGAGAGAAAGAGGGCGAGAGAGAGGGCAAGAAGAGAGAGTGAGAGAGGGAGATAGAGAGAAAGAGAGAGAGAGAGAGAGCGAGAGAGAGAGAGAGAGAGGGGGGGGGGGGAGATTAAGGAGAATTCCTGAACTTTGCTGAATAAACAGCAGCAGAAGGAAAATAGCAGTATTTGCCAACAAAATCCTCACAGAACTGGTATGACCCTGTTCAAACCCTGTAAGAATGCGTGCCTCTTTGGTCAAAGGTCTCTAATATGTTCTGCAGCCTATCTCTGATATGACAGAGACTTCTGAGTTCAGTATTCACCCAAACCAAACAAAGACTAAGAATGAGCTCACTCCTTAATAATGTGCGCACATTAACTTTTATTTACCTCTGTCCTCTAAATTGAGATATTGAGATGTTGAGGTCTACTTCTCATACCATCTCCATTTAACAGATGTGTGTGCTCTCATTTTGAACAGATTAAGTGCCTTATATTCAAACAAAACTAATAGAAACGGTAAGTTGGTTGAAAAGACATTCTCTGTTGCAACAATAACCTGGGGAGGAGTTGCAGAAGAAAGATGCAACATTTATAAGATACTGTAGCAAGTCCCCCAACCCGGTCTGAATTGACATTATGCAGACACTATCTGTGACCCTTTGCAAAACTCGCAACATCATAAACTGAAGTTGTTTGTCCAATCCTTTTGGCCAGCTCTAAAGGTTTCTCAATCTGTTTCCAGTGAGATTACCATCAGACATGGCTAGAGAACTGTAAATAATGGGGTCATTTTTCTAAATGTATAAACTACTTGAATCGGATCCAACAAACATAACAACACCTTCTAAATCCCTACATGTGTTTCAGAACATGTAGATAGACCTACAGTAAATACTAAGAAACTAAATCCTTATATAATATGATTTCCTGTGCAATAACCATAAAGCCCTGGCCTATAGCTGAGCTGTATGGTCTCTACTTGGTGGAGAAAGAAGTGTGAGCAAACAGACATGTGAAAGGACAGGATCAATCATCATCTGCAAATAAACATAATAAACATAATCTGTACAATGTCCAAGTCTCTAGTATCTGAGCTTCCAGCAACACTGGTTTTTGATGTGTGCCTCTCAATGTCTCCTACAGTAAGGCCTGTTGTAAAGGGCATAATTTTGGTGCTACCTATTCCCAAAAGATGTGTCAATGTGTGTGTGCATGAAAGTGTGTGTGTGTGTGTGTTTGTGTGTGTGTGTGTGTGTGTGTGTGTGTGTGTGTGTGTGTGTGTGTGTATGTGTGAGTGTGTGTGTGTGTGTGTGAGTGCTTGTCTGTTTGGATATACCTGTGTGTGTATGTGTGTATTATTTGTGTGTGTTTTCGGTGTGTGAAGACACAGACCTGTGGCGTTGACGATGCGGTTGGCACGGATGGTCCCGTGGGGTGTCTGGACGTCCCACTTGCCCTCTGAGGTTGGCGTGAGGCCAGTGACCGGGGCAGGGTTGTAGATCTGGGCACCGTACATACGTGCCCCTGCAGCCATCGCCATGGTGAGGGAGTAGGGGTCAATGTGGCCATCTCCTGGGTTATACAGACCTGCAATCACCTGGGAGGGAGACAAACACATTACAATGAGAGGGAGATGTGGGGTTGAGGACTGATAGAATTGATAGAGGGTAATCCTGAACATGAACCCACTCACACACATTGGTCATTTGGGAAAACCTAGCACCTGATCTGTCCTACTTAAAAACAAAAGCAGTGAAAGTGTTATTTGTGCATGGTGCAGTCGTTGAGACCTTGTCCATGTTGAGCAGGGGGAAGAGTTCCTTGATCTTCTCTGGTTCAATGATCCACTGTGGAGTGGGGTGCCAGTGTGTGCGGGCCATCTGGTACCTCAGCTCGTCCACTCGGACTGTGCTGGAGGCGATACGGATACTGCCTGGTTGGTGGAAACCCACAGCCTACAGAAACAGAGAGAACACCAACATATGAAACACACAGAGATGCACACACACATATACTAAGAGACAAAGGACCTCATTCTTATTGTGCAGGAAGAATGCAAGTTTGGAAAGAATGTTGGGTCCAGTGTGTGTATTAGAATACACTATATTAGTGTGTGTATTAGAATATACTATATTAGTGTGTGTATTAGAATACACTTTTGCAACTTACCTGTAGAGTAAGCTCTTCCTGTGTACTCAGTACTTATTTACTTAATACTTACTGTGCAATGAATCAATCAACACCCTCTCAACCAATCAGAACTGAGAATGCAACTAAGATGTAATGTGAGGGTGCTTAGTGGCGTAGCACACTAATGCACTTAACACGTAATCGCAAGGTTCCTGGTTCGATTCCGACCCTCGACCTATCTTGCATGTCATCCCTCCTCTCTCTCCCATCCTTCCTGTCAATCTCTACTGTCTCTATCCCAATAAAAGCAGAAATGCCCTAAAAACATATACAAAAAATAAATAAAAAAAAGATGTAATGCAGTATTGTGTCCTCATGTGTGTGATGTGCAGCATACCTGTCCTGTCTCAGCCTCCAGGCTTTCATACAGCTTGATGCTGTCGTAGTGAACCTTCTTCAGGTTGATCCCAGGGTGATAGTATGTGGTCAGACCTGCCTGGAGCAGAAAACAAAGAAGTATAATGATAACACCTACAGCATTATATGAGGATAATACATACGGCAAAAAGGAAAACAATTCATCTTTGAACCCCAAAAAATTATTTGAAATCATGTTTTAAAGGATTTTTGTTGTGGTTGCGAATCTGCCACCTCTGGCCAGTGTGGTGAAATTCAGTTTGAAGTTCCAAACAACAACATCTTCCCATATAATAATATAACCGCCCTCCCCCCCCCTCCGAAATGGACTTGCAGTGTGAGACATTAGCTGTTGTTTCTGCAGGTATAAGGGATTTGAAGTGGCAGCTACCAGAGACAGAAAGGCAAACATAAGTTAGTGCACTTCCCTAGAACACCCCTGGCAGTAACAACATGTTTGTATGCAAGAGTGTATAGAGTGTCAGGTAGGACACTTTCCAAACGTTCATAAATGAAATATTTTATTCAAGTGGATATCATTGCCATATCGTTTCCAAATAACCATAGTCATTAAAACCATTAGAAAGCTTTTAGAAAGCTTGAATGTTACATACTGGACCTTTAAGTCATGATCAGGCCTTCTATTATGATAGCCACTGTGGGTCATGGTTATCCATATGTGTGCATGACCAGGTGAGTTCACAGTGATTACTGTGCGTAGCACCTGTGTTACTTGTGTCCTAACATAGAAAGAGAGGCAGGTTAGATAACACTGCTGAGATATTTGGCCTTCTGATATTTCTGTGTGCATAAAGGGAACATATTTACTATGCCACGTACAGTGATACTTGGAAAGGGTGGGTTGGAGGGGGAGGAGAGAAGTGGAGATGGGGGGGGGGTAAGTAGGGGGTAAGAGGTGAAAGTAGGACAGCTCAGCAGTACCATTATCCAGTTCATTTACCTCCAGCTCCAGTTCCTTGACAGCTGTCTTTGACGGCTCTGGGACAGCTACTGTATGACCCTGGTGAGTTTGTGAGGCTACTGACACCCTAACTGAGATCCGCTTACAGATTTCCATCTCTGTGTCTAGGAAATCTCTCTCCCACTCCCTCTCTAATAACTTCCACTATATCCCCATAATATCTTGGCTCTGATCTCTCCCGTATATGTATTCAGTCCAATAACTCCACTAATAATACCTCCAGTAAAGCAGTTCTTCAAGTGGACTATCTCTGACCTACAGCACTTCTTTCCCTCTCGTTGACCCATCTATCTATTATCCCCTGACCTCTCCCTCACCTGTTGCACAAGGTTCTAGGTCTGCCCTGATGTGCAAATTCTGAAATATAGGACTACTGACAATTACTCAATCAATGTACTGTATGTTGATTCAGCTGTTCCAACACTGAGCCAATACCATTGGCATTGAAAAACAAAACAGAGAACAAAAACAAGAGGAAGGAGGAGAAGAGGTAGGAGGACTGATCTGTTGACCTTAAACTCCGTTATTAGGTCTAGGTCAAGTAAACCACTGATTTAGTACCTCATTAATCTGGTCTAGTCCCAAATCTAACCTTGAGAAGGGTGAAAAACATCTGAACTACTGATACCTAAAGCGTGCCTAATTATTCCAAAACCTTTGATCAATCCCTGCATACACTCCACACTAGCCCTGACAACAGGTCCCTGATGTCCACCCTGATACCCTTCTTGTACCCCCTTTGTTCACCTACAGCATGCCATGTGGAGCCAGCTGTCAGTTCAGACTTCTCCAGGAGGACCACGTCCGTCATGCCACCCTTGGCAAGGTGGTAGGCCAGACTGACTCCCACACACCCTCCACCGATGATGACTGTGTCAGCAGTGTCCTTCCACCGCTTTCCCAACACCGTGGTCGCAGTGTCTCTGAAAGAAGGAGAGAGAGAGAGAGAGAAAGAGAGAGACAGAGAGAGAGAGAGAGAGAGAGAGAGAAATAAAGGAGGCAGAGAGTGATTGATTGATTGATTGATTGATTATTTGCTATATTGTTTATTTAGGTCAATAATACCTTCATGACTAACATTATAAGACTTATAAGAATCAGTGAAAAGTATCTAGACTATTATCAACAACACACCACTGTTATTACCTCACATAGCCCCTGAGGAGGAACACACGCTACCATGCGATTATTAGAACAGACTGACACATCAAAGTCAAGTGTAGATGATATCTGTTTGTCACATCTTCACAAAGTTAAAGAACATTATGGAGAGAGAAATCTCAACTGATCCGTTGTCTGGTATTGTCATGCGCTTATGCAAACTGAACACTTGTTGGAGAGACTGACTTTATTGTGATCAAAGGGCCCGTATACGTTGGAGCAGTCTTTAGAGTTCCAAGGGTGAGATGTGCAGAAACGGACAGGTTACTTTCCTGATAAAAAGAATTGTGTCTTACCCATTTTCAGCATGTTTTCGTGAAGTGCAGCTTATGCTCCGCAGTGAAAGCCGTGCTATTCCCCGATAAGCGGCCAAATCTCTCCGCAAGTGAGTGTTAATTGCATTAAATATCCTAGACATGGTTAAATTAATTAAATAACCAACAAAAACAGCTCAAAGCATACCAAGCCTTTATCTAATCCCTACCGCAAAGCAGACTACTACGACGGACACAATTTAGCATTTAGATTTCAGGGCACGCCCACAAGAGGAACCCAGTCAGGCAAGTTCCGAGCAAGATGACATATCACCTAAACATGAAAATAGGCTGAACCATCCCTTTAAGCACAGTGAAACTGTACTCAGATCCTCCCCGTCCAAATTCACTTTAACGTTAACGCTTTAGTGCTGTGGCTCAAAACGTAGGTCACTGCACTCCCTTCAATATAGATTAGAAGCCTCCAACACAATAATATATTGGGCAAACATCATTAATACATCATTAATAAAACAGAGTAGCAGTATTGGTTTGAATTGGTGTCACATTTAGTAAGGTGTACAAAACCAATTTTATTTTTGTGTAATCATTATATGTAATCATTTAGCTGTGTAGGCAATGCTTGCATAACATCTTTGAGTCAACATCAGCATAAGGCAAGGTGGATGATTAACCAAGGCCAGTGAGGTGTTATAACAAAATAACCCTTTTCACTTCACTTAGTGTGAAATTGAAAAACTAGTCATAACGCTAAGACATTCAATTCACAGTAGTTAATACAATTCTTACTCCATGTATGTAGCAAAGTTCCCAATGACTCTTTTCAGTGTGGACTTGAACCAGAGATTATAAATCGTTTTTATCAGTAGCAGTCCATGTATTGAATCCAGTCTGAACAAGCCATGGGGGGACGGTCATTCTATAGTTCAAACCTACATAGTATGGAAACCACCGACAACAACTGGACCTGGATTCTGCTGGAGTTGATAAATGGTGGGTAACTGTTACAAAACAGGGACAAACAAGGTGTGTTCACTGGAATAGGATTTCTGCCTGTGTGTGTGTGTGTGTGTGTGTGTGTGTGTGTGTGTGTGTGTGTTGTGGTGGATGTCTGGGATTTACCACTCTGTACTTCAGCTCTTCAGAGGTAAGAATCAAGAAATAAGTCCTGAGTAGCCACAAGGGTTGGAAGGGCCCCAACCACCGTGGACTGCTCCAGTGCTTCCTCCTGCAGTTCTTGATCAGCACCCACTCCCCGGTATTTATTGCTCCCCTGGTCCGGTATGTATTTGCTTGCAAACAAGAGACAGGAGCCTAACAGCAACCCAGCGTAAATCCGGGGGTCTGTTTGGTGCAAGTCTGAAGAGGCAATTCTCAAGGTTGTCTTCATACAGGTGACACATAATGGTAGGCGCCACAATGTCTATCAGCTGATGGGCCTGTGCTTATGCAGGGAGGGGGTGAGAGAGCGAGAACAATGGGGAGACTTTCTCATTGATCGATCGGCGTTCAACATTTCACACCTATCGGCAAGATACGTCTGTCCCCCCATTACTGCTCTCCCTCACCACTCCCTCCAAAAGGTAAATTACACTGTGCTTCTCAGAACAATGGTTATAGAACTTTAGAGGTATGGCAAGAGAAAATGTACGGTGGGTCTCCCAAAGCACCTGATCAAATAAATGGAAGGGCTTCCAAGATGCTGCCATATCATTTGAATACCCTATGACATATTCCCCAGTCTGGAGGCAAGAAGAGACGAGGCCACAAAACGTGAGTTCACTCGGCTACTGAAGGAGGGGACCCACCCACTACTCAAGGCTCTGACCACAAATCAAAACCACTATAACCTGCGAAATGGAAGACAATACACACAGCCAATCAGTCGCACAAAAAGACACCAACTGTCCTTTCTGCCTAGAGCCTACAGACTGACCCTATAGTGTACTTGTGGACATTTCTTAAGTTTTAACAAAGAAATAAATCCCTTTTTAGATTATTGTTGTGTTTTTATGTAGATGTATCTTTATTTCAGAGTGGTCCTCATCATGTAAAGAGCATCTCATTTCATATTGTTGTTATGCAATGTTGTTTTATATAATAAACTTGAACTTGAAACCTGTGTGTGTGTGTGTGTGTGTGTGTGTGTGTGTGTGTGTGTGTGTGTGTGTGTCTGTGTGTGTGTGTGTGTGTGTGTGTGTGTGTGTGTGTGTGTGGGCACATATCTCGGCACATATCTCTTAATCGATTTATCAGTCCTAAATCATACAGTGTGAAGAGGGACTACTGGTTGCTTTTCTCACTAGGCTTGCTGAGAAGCTAATTATTTGTCATAATCTCAGAGAATGTGAGCTTTCATCACAAAGCTTGCATATTGGCATATTGTTGTAATTTTTAGCCAATCCATTCATATGATTTTCTCACTCACCACGCCTCATTTCTATTGAGGATTGTTTGCTTGGTGATTGAACTGAATACATGGAAGGTGGCTTTGATGATAGAAGTGCCTATCAGGAATGATTTTAACAGGTCTGTCTTGGAAAATACATTTTTAATCTCAATGAGACAACCTGTGTAACATAGATTAATAAATAAATTTCAACACAAAAACAATTGTTTTGAATAATCTCGTAGGGCAAATATTTTGATTATGAACATTGTGGTAAGATATAAACAGAGAGTCGTTTTTTAATATTACGGTATTCATCATAATCACATTTTGCTGATTTGCAACATGATTCATTTGATTAATCTGTCAAACATGTCTCATCGTGGTTCCATTCCAACCTCACCTTTGGGAAATCTTTTTTTATGCATGTACTTTTTGTTGTGGTAATCCATGACAAGCATGCTTTTATTTGACTAAACATTTGTGTGTGTGTGTGTGTGTGTGTGTGTGTGTGTGTGTGTGTGTGTGTGTGAAAGCTAACTACAGTAAAATGCTACAACTTTTCACTGACCTTTAAACTAAAACATACAAAATGTACAGCTATCCCTATTGGTCTTTCTGGGCTTACATAACTAGGTGGGCTTCACTGATTCATTGAGTAGCTTTCCTGTCCATTTCTATACATTATCCAATGAGATACTGTACTGTGTTGCTGGGGGCTTTTGTAAGGCACACAATGTTCCTTACGATCCCTTCTGTTTCCCATGGACACAGTGGCATGAACTAGCTAGTCTCCCGTTCATCATGTCTGTCACCGCCCCCATGGTAAATCCACAAGCTGCACTGGGTGGAAGAACAGCCACACTTTTTATTCCTAATTACTTTTTTCTTTGTATAGTAAAGTTCACCCCTCTTCCCCCTGAGCTGCATGGCATCTGAACAACCACTGCCATTACAGTGATTGTTCTTTATATTCATTGTATAAATCAATCTGACAAAACCAGACAATTCAACATAGTTGTACTGGCAAACAATACAGTACAATGCATAAATAAATCTAATGGAAAAAAGGTTTTCCATACAATAAGATCTATTGCAACATACATTATTGATGATTCAATGTCTAATAAGGCAATCATAATCTGTTGGCCTACATTGAAGGTACAAATACACATGATAAGCCACTGTCAATAATATCTAAAGTATTATCAAAACACCCGAACTGAAAGTTTACCTATCTATATATTTTTCCTAAGCATTCATGCACAATGGAGAATACCAAGCCGTCTTTGTGCTGAACTTGCAGGCATAGATGGAGAAAAAATATATTATGTAAGAAGCAGGCGGATCTCTGATGTTGGAGTGACATCAGGGGCACCACACCCCTCTTTTGGATTATAAAGATACTCGGATCACTGAATCAAATCCTCTCCAAATCTAGAGGACCAGTAGAAGAGTGTATCAAGTACTACTAGCACATCATGGCACCAGCTGGAGCAAAGAGGGTGAGTGGACACTTTGAAATGTACATTTCATAATTCTTATGACTGAAAATGTAAAATGTTATTTCAGCATTGTGCATGGCTATAACGACTTTCAGGGTATTGCCAATTTAATATGTGAAGTAGTCTTCGTTAGAGTTTCTCGTTTAAGTTTTTCATCGAATAAAGTACATCATGAGTATCAAACTTTTTTATCTTCAACAGTTAGAGCGACTGTTGTTGTGCGCAATATTACGCACGTATCCTAAAAGTCTATTGTGCGTGCTTCATTGCCCAGAGAGAACAATGAATGGACCGGCGACTCCTGCATGCAACTTTCATACTTGGAGGACAACTGTTATACACATGTGTTTTGTGTGCAGAATATTCTGGAGCGTCTGGATGCAGGCGAGGTTGTCGTCGGAGATGGTGGCTTTGTCTTCGCCCTTGAGAAGAGGGGCTATGTGAAGGCAGGACCCTGGACTCCTGAGGCTGCTGCCGAGCATCCCGAGGCTGGTAAGTTCTTATCTTATCCCTTATCTCCATCTGTTAACAGTGTTTTGCTCATGTGGCAACTCAGTTGTAAAGACGTAGCCGCAAGTAACGTATGTTTGGGTGACAATTGTGAATCTCGTTTCAGTCCGACAGCTGCACCGGGAATTCCTGAGGGCGGGAGCAAATGTCATGCAGACTTTCACTTTCTATGCCAGCGACGATAAGCTGGAGAACAGGGGCAACGTTATGCGCTTCACAGTGAGTAGGATCTGTGAGGAGACCGCAGCTGTTGAGAAACCTCATCTTGAGGAATGAATACATGTGCCAGAGCGCACAAGACGCTCACAAAGCAACACTATAATTTTACTTGAGTGCAACACTTCTTGCTTTTCCCCCAGTGCAGTGCTGCCTGGGAATTGAGCCTATAGATTATATATCCCTCAAATTTCAATTAAAAAAATATTAATTTCAAAGTAAATGTAGTTATTTAGTTTTTTAATTAGAGGCTAGACCAAAGCTTACAGTAAATGGCACATGAGCTTAAGATTTAATTTGCCTCTCTGAAATTTGAATTTCTGTAAGCTCTCATTTTGTAAATCATTGTAGCAGCTTTTTCACTGATGTGCACTAATGAATGACTTCTTTGATTGACAACAGGGACAGCAAATCAACGAGGCCGCTTGTGACCTGGCCAGGGAGGTGGCCAATGAAGGTGATGCGATGGTGGCGGGCGGAATCTCCCAGACCCCCTCTTACCTGAGCTGCAAGAGCGAGGCTGAGGTGAAGGGCATCTTCAAGAAGCAGATTGACGTCTTTGTCAAGAAGAACGTTGACTTCATGATTGCAGAGGTATACATGTGATATTACAGAAGTTCCTGATTGCAGTAGCATGCATATGATGTCTTGTTTCATGCAGTAGCCCCTCGATATCACCCCAAGTTCACTCTGTTCATCGTCAGTCTCACTGAGATAAAATCTATCTGGTCCAATTATAATGTTTTCTGACAGAGCACACGGTACCTCAGATCTGGTCACCTGCTTTCTGTGTTATTTGTGTCTTCTCTTGATCTCATGTGTGTGTGTGTGTGTGTGTGTGTGTGTGTGTGCGTGGGTCTCTCTCTTTCTCTGCAGTACTTTGAGCACGTGGAAGAGGCAGAGTGGGCTGTGCAGGTTCTGAAGACCACCGGGAAGCCTGTGTGTGCCTCTCTGTGTATTGGACCTGATGGAGACCTGAACGGAGTCAGCCCTGGGGACTGTGCTGCCAGGCTGGTCAGAGCAGGTACGCTATATGAGACTCCATTTGGCTAAACAGCAGGACAGCATACAAAGGGAATGAACTGTTCTTTGTCATAAAATCATCATGGAAAACCAACAGATTTTGGGGACACAGTTTCACCAGTCATAACATAACCCCTTGATTATCATCTATGGGTTACTGATACTTCTTTATTAAATATTGTTGTTTTGATATCATCAATCTCTCTATCCCCCAGGAGCCCAGATTGTGGGGGTCAACTGCCATTTTGACCCCATGACCTGTGTGAAGACTGTGAGGATGATGAAGGAGGGAGTGGAGAAGGCGGGTCTGAAGGCTCACTACATGGTGCAGCCTCTGGCCTACCACACCCCTGACTGCAACTGCCAGGGCTTCATCGACCTGCCTGAGTTCCCCTTCGGTATGTGCTCTCACTCTCTCAAACACAAACACACACACACACGCACGCACGCACGCACGCACGCACGCACGCACGCACGCACGCACGCACGCACGCACGCACGCACGCACGCACGCACGCACGCACGCACGCACACACACACACACACACACACACACACACACACACAGAGACACACCTCTTTCTCCTCTCAACATCCTCTTCATTTCTCTGACTATTATTTCTTTCACAGGTCTGGAGCCCAGGATTCTTACCAGGTGGGACATGCACAAGTATGCCAGGGAGGCCTACAACGTTGGCATCCGTTTCATCGGTGGTTGCTGCGGGTTCGAGCCCTACCACATCCGGGCCGTGTCTGAGGAACTGGCACCTGAGAGAGGCTTCCTGCCCGCTGCCTCTGAGAAGCATGGCAACTGGGGTGCCGGCCTGGAGATGCACACCAAGCCATGGGTCAGAGCCAGGTATGGAAACCCTGTAGTTTCCCATTGGTACTGTATGATGCATGCAGTTATAGGGTAGTATGGATATTGTCAGCATATGACTATCATGTTAGGAGTATGTATCTGACCACTGTCCTTTTTCATTGCCTCTCCCCTCAGGGCCCGCCGTGACTACTGGGAGACCCTGAAGCCAGCATCTGGTCGTCCAATGTGTCCCTCCATGTCCACCCCTGACAGCTGGGGAGTCACCAAGGGCCACGCTGACCTGATGCAGCAGAAGGAGGCCACCAGCCAGGAGCAGCTGAAACAC
This sequence comes from Argentina silus, assembly GCF_951799395.1. NCBI lineage: Eukaryota > Metazoa > Chordata > Actinopteri > Argentiniformes > Argentinidae > Argentina > Argentina silus. The sequence goes on from NC_139659.1 coordinate 7,651,144, forward strand.
CTCTTTGACAAGTCCAAGGCCTGCCACTAAGCACTCCTTCTAGGAATGCCCCCTGGTGGGTGGAAGGGGGAAGGCCAGCCTGGAAGAAAATGTCTGGTCTCTTTTTCTCAATTCCGAGGGGTGTGGTGTGAGAGGGGGAGAGGGCAGACTCACACACATTCCCTTTTAAGAAGTTTACATACCAAAAATTAGAAGCTTATTATTATCTTATTGTTCTCTTACATTATAGGACCATCTTTCTGTGAACCAAATATTTTCTTTTTTCTTTTGACGTCATTCAGATCCTCTCTAGAGTTTTGTCACCACTATACTCTCTTCTGTAATAGGTCTCTGGTGATATGATGCAGCAGAGTTTCTCATTGAATATGGATTATAAACTCTATTCAATATGGGTCTCACTCAGATGAATAGGTTTTTACATAAGTCATGAAACCATACTGTGTGTGAAAATAACAGAAACCTTGCACCATGATACATCTAGAGTGTGCTATTGATCTGATGATTATCAAAAAAGCCTAAAGCATGTTACCGAAACTACTGTGACCACAATGTTCAAAGAGCAGTTGAGAATGTGAAAAATCCTTGTTTTGAACACTCCGAAAATTTAATGCAAAATATTGTCTTACCAAATGGAAGAATTTACTTTTTAACTGTTGTTTGAATCAATAAACTTCCAGTTGTCCTTAAATGTGTCTGCATGGCTTCATTGTTAAATACTTATATGAATAGCTGACCATGTCAGTGTGTACCAACACAACATATTGAAATATGTGAAGTCCTTATGTGCACATAATAGGGAAGGCATAATGGCTGACTGAGTAATGAGCGTCGTTTCTCCACATCTTCCATATCGTTGATTAACACTTTAATATTTGTACTGGGATGGAAAGAATCAAATTGGTCCTTAATTTCTCTTCATATCATTATCATTGTAACATTTCACATTTCATATTTCACTACAACTTTTATATATGACAAACAAATTCCACCCTATGGTACAGCAAAAGCACACCTATACTTAGTTGGAACTGGGAAAGGTAAAGGGTTAGTATGTGCAACAGTATCTCTCCTAGTCTAGGCTACTAGAAAAAAATCAAGATCTCAGATGTCGCCGATTCTGACGTGATGATATGTAATTCAACAAGCCTGGGACCTGGAGACTCTATTGGCTGTTAGAGTCACACTACCTATACCTTGGTGAACTACAGTATGTGACATTGTCCAGGGGTGCATGATCTCTTCGGCTTGCTCTCTGTGTTCTATAATCTCCACACCAAACCAGCGTAGGCTATTGCTGTATACTTCTCCACATTTCTGATATTATACATTCAAACCTCCACTAGATGAGGCTGTTCACTAGATTGTGACAACTGTCAGTAAACCAGGCCTCAGTACCGCCACCTACAGTACATGTCAATCCCCATAGACTTTGAATGGCCATGGACTTACAATGGCATATAAAATAGAAACACCAAACGACATTTAATATATTCAGACTAACCTAATGAAATGTTCTTGAATACAGCTTGAATACAGCTTGCTAATGTGTATATTTGTTAAACTATAAGCATTTAAAGGTTGCATTGGTTTCAATGGCGTTTGCTATGGTAAACTTTAGAATGCTACTGTGCTTTTATTCTTTAAGATAGACACTCCAATTCTATTTTAAAATGTTAAGGCTAACCTCACTTAAGTTGCATGGATGCATGTTTTTGCTGACATCTATATGTTTAAATGTATAAGCATTTTAAAATGCTACTGCTCTTTTATCTTTGAAGCTAGACAATAAATCTAACTATAAATGTTAAACTCATCGATGAGATCATCATCGCATGGGATGCAGTTTTTTGATAGAATGTATACTTTTTAAGCTAAGCATTTAAAGTAATTGACAGTGGGCTACAGGCTCCCATAAGGCCAGGCTAAATTGGCACTATTTCAGGATTTTTCAGTGTGAGAAATTATGCAAATATGCATTTTCATGGTCACTTTAAAAAGTGAACAATGTGGTAATGAGGAAAGTATATCATCTAGGCTCCCAGTCTTTCTTTTGAATTTTCTCCTTCTTCGGAAAGACGTGAGAACAACGTGATTTGGAGGTATGGCCTCGCGAGATTAGTCCTAACAAAACCCAGCTGTGTACGTACTGGATTACAGACCGACGGAGCGAGGTGAGTGGACGAGCATTTCTTGTGGGGAAAAATTCTTGCTGTTTTTATCCTTCAGCATCTTCTGTTTAACGTATTGTTGCGTGACACCAACTATTTGTTTTAGTCATACATAATGAAAATACCAAAATCATGTTATTATGGCTGGATAATGTTTTGCTGTTTTATCTGAGCTCTCCTATGTAAAAGCAGTGACATTGCCATTGGAAGTCCACATGGCAGCCCCCTCTCTACCACGTGTTTATTTTAGTAACACGTATTCATAGTTCTTTTAATGTGTGTGCAGCTAAAATGCAGTGTATACTCACTAAAGTCACTTGTGCATTTTGAAGGTGTTTTGAAAACCTGTAGGGTGTTTGTTCTGCTACTACTAGACGACCATAACGCAATGTCATGATCTGTAAATTGACTTGACAGTGTTGCTAACATAAGCATTTTCTAGTGGGAAACTTAAGTACGTTTGTACCCCTGGGTATTGCAATGATTGTTTTGTCGTGTTCACCTGAATCTTCTATGTGGATTCAACATTCACGTTTTTTAAACCCTGAGCTAAAGCCATAGTACCATTTTTGGTTCGCTACCTATTGATGTATTTGTTCCTATAGCCACTAGCTATTAACTGCTATTATTTTGTCCTTAGGCAAAGGGGAAGAAGGTGGCACCTGCCCCTCAGTAGGCCAAAAAATGGTCAATCACCTCTTTGAGAAGAGGCCCAAAACTATGGCGTTGATGACTAGCCAGAGGTAGAGATTTGTATTTGATTCACAAATTTCATGAGCTTGTGCAGATGATAGAAAATATTCTTTACATCTTAACAACAATGCAGACAACTACACCAAGATCCTTCCTGTGATTACAGGGGCCTGTGTAGCCCTAGAGAAAATGGCATACTCTGGGCCATGCAAAGAGCTGTCACTGGAGCTGCCAAGAAATCAAGGGGGCTAGCAATCCAAGAGGGTCTCTAGATTGGTGATTCATGGCAGAATATTAGCTAGAGAAAGCATGAAAGAATTGAGATTCCATTGATGGCTCTTTGGGTCGCCTAGGGGATATGCAATTTTCTCTGGGGCATATCTGCCTAGGGCCTGTCAAGATTCTTCAGTGCATTTTGTTCACACTGAATTGACTACTGAGTACTGAACCCTCCCTTTTATCTGTTACAGGTCAAGACATCCAGCCCAAGTGTGATCTGACACGCTTTGTGAAATGGCCAAGTTAGATTTGCCTGCAGAGGCAACGATCCATCCTGTACAAGCGTCTGATGGTTCCCCCAGTAATCACCCAGGCACTGGACCGTCAGACTGGTAAGCCAGGGGGACTTGGTGTGCTTGGGGGTGGGAAAAGCTTTCTTTTAAGCATTCTCACTTTTTTTTGGAATTGCAAGGATAGGTTATGGGCTCTAACACAGGTTTTTACAGATGATGTGAAAGAATATTTGCTAACTGAACAGAAATGCTGACATTTCACCAAGATCACTGATGCATCCTGCCCAAAAGACCTTCAAGCTTTCTCTATACCCTGAGACTTGTGACCAGTCTAGCCAATCTGGTACACATCAGTGCTGTCAATAGTGAAATACATATCTTTCAAACATGATCTTTATATTACCCTCAGCCACGCAGCTGTTCAAGCTGGCTCACAAGTACATGCCAGAGACTTGAGAAGAAGCAGAGGCTGCTGAGACATGAGACACCCCACCCAAGAGGCTACCTGTTCTCTGTACAGGTGAGGCATGATGAGATACTTGGAGACTGCCTTGTTTGGCTGATGGATTGAGTACACTTTCGATGCCACTTTTGCCCTGATGCAATGATGTTTGAATTTCTTCACCTGAAACAATCATGTAGTGTTATTGAGCTTTTTAACCCTGAGCATCAGCTATAGGCATTGTTAAAGATGAATGGAATAGTTGTCCATTGAAAAAGATATATAATTGCTGTTTTTTTTTTTTTTGTATAGGTGTAGAGCAAGAAGGCCCAACTGGTGGTCATTGCTCATGATGTTGACCCCATTGAGGTAAGACTCGAGACTAACAAAGTCCTTACTACCTGTAATGTGAACTCTCCTTATTGAGCCACTGTCAAACACCTCTGGCATGATAACTATTGATGGGCAAATAAAATGTGCTCATTTGCAATGACGTTGGAATTTCTTCACCTGAATGAACTGTGAGGATTAATACATACAAGCTTTTTAATTCTGAGCAGAGGCCACTGCCATTATGTATTATCGGAAATGAGATGAAGCGCAACCAGCAGTACTTATTTATATCCCGTCTGGTAATTTGTTTCCTGTCTGTAGCTGGTGGTCTTCCTGCTGGCTGTGTGCAGTCAGATGACCCCCTTACTGCATCGTCAAGGGCCAGGCTGGGCAGAGTCACTTCACACAGACAAACCTGTAAGTACACACAGCAATGCCTGAAAAGGGAACACAGAGTTTGGGGAGAATGGTAATGGGGTTGCATGCATGTCAATAGTTTAGTTGAAACCTGTAGGAAGTATCTCTGGCTATGATGATTGAATTTCTTCAACTGAACAACCATGTGGTTTTATGAGCTTTTTAACCCTGAGCCAACGTTTTGAGTGTAAATGAGCTGTCTTAGCGGTATGCTAATTTAGTGATAATTGATGAGTGTCCCTTTTCAGTGAGGCCAAAGGTGCACTTGCCAAGCTGGAGGAAGCCATCAAGACTAACTACCATCACAGATATGAGGAGGTGAGTTGCTTCGGTGGTTGTCAGACTGGCTGATAGTCTATAGTTTTTACTGTGTATACTTAAAATGGTCTGGAGAAATCTATTCAGTCTGTCATTTGCTTCGGTCATTCACTTTCACAGTCAAGACCAGTCCCCGTCCCCCCCCCCATCACTCCAAACTGGCTTCTTTGTTCCTTTATTTACACTGTACAAGCTCCTGACTGTGCTTATTTTCCAGATCTGTCGTGACTGGGGAGAGGCATCATAGGCCGAAGTCCACAGCCGCATTACAAATCTTGAAGCTAAACTACTGGGAGACTGAAGCCGGTCTTACCAAATGGAAGAATTGACTTCTTAACTGTTTGAATAAATAAACTTCCAGTTGTCCATTAATGTGTTGGCAGTGATGTTCCTTCATTGTTGAATGCTTATATGAATAGCTGACCATGTCAGTGTGTACAACATTACTTATGTTATGTGCATATAAGAGGGAAAGCGTAATGGCTGCCAAAGCAATAAGCAGCCTTTGTTTCTCCACATCTACTTGAATGACACTTCAATATATGTACTGGGATAAATAGAATCAAATTTCTCCTCACAAATCTTAATCTATTCTGAACGACGCCTACTGCACAGTATATGACAGTCCTGAAACTGCTGGACATAAGCACGCCTACATAGTTGACACTAGGAGAGATAAAGGTGTATGTGTAACATTATTTCTATCTATTATCTAACATTATTGTGTTAGTCTAGGCTACTTCAGAAATTAACACATTTTAAATAAAATATTCTGTGTAATGACCTCCGAAAAATCAAGATCCCAGATGTAGCGGATTCTGACATGACCACCAGTCAGAACAATCTCAATGTTTCCGTACAAATACAACTTCGTTTGGCAAAGGTGTTTTCGATCTTGTTTATTGAATTAATGATGAAATCTATTTATTTTTTTCCTTCGCACGTGGCGTGTAGTACACTCAAACCTCCAGTAGATGAGGTTGTTCGCTAGATTCTGATCTGTCCTAACATAACCCCAGCAGTCCGCATACTGGGGCTGACTGTTAATTATGACGTTGATTAAGGTACCTTCATTGTGGCGACGTTCGTGTTCTAATTCTATTTCTGTGAATTTGAATTCTAAATGTTGCCATTATCGCAAAGATTATACAAAACCTTCCCTATACTGAAATGGTTGTCAGTCATATACATCTTGAAAGGAATAATTTATGTAGCGAATTTAATTTGTTGATAATTGTTCTTATTTATCAATATATCTACAGGTTTTCTGAATCATTTATCGTTTCGTTCATTCAACGCATTTATTCAAAATACAGTTTGTCACAGACCGCGAATCAACATGGAAATGTAAGTAAACAAGTGGAAACTATAGGCCTACTAATACAGTAATTATATAACTGCATGTGATTCATATAAGCACACTGCTTTACTCAGTTTGTAATGTGATGGATAATATGTTTAGTGTCAATAACTTAATGACTTTTGGTTTCATTTACTTACTTCATATGCCTAACCCACTGTATGCATGATCATATCTCCAGGTTAACTCCAATTCATCAGGGTATGGAGAACACACTAAGGGTGTTAAGACTGCTGACTCAATAGTCTGTGAGGAGCTGACCCCACAGCAACCTTTAACCCCTCCGACCCCCAACAAAGTGCTGATGACAGAGGGTAGTAAGGAGGAGGCCTCTGCACTCACAAAAATGAGTAGCGACCAAAGCCCACAGGAACCTTGCAGCTCAAGAGTTGTCAGTTTTGACACAGTGCGTCAAATCACGAGGATGATGCTGCGAATGATTTATGGCATAAAGGTCCCCGGGCACGTGTCAGTCACTGTTTTTGATAAGACGATGCAGGAACTGTCTGCATGCACCAAAGTGACTGTCAGCAGCTATGAAATTGAGAGCAAAGTCTTCCTTGGGGAACGTGTCAGGGACAATATTGTAAGCACTGTTGCTGAAGACCTGTCAGCCCAGCTTGGTTTGCAACTGAATGAAATCCATGCTTTGATGTCTGAGCCAGAGAGGTTACCTGGCACCATTAATGCTTTGGCAGCATCTGTGGCAAGACGTATCTCGAGTATTGAGCCAAAACCAGAGTCCCCAAGTGATACAGAAGAGGAGACAGAGGACACCCAGGACATCTTAGAGGAACCTGAGATGGATTTACCAACAATAATGCTCTCAGATCAGATAGAGGACAACTGTGTCGTCAGAGTGGTGACTAATTCCAGCTCCAAGAATCCAGTCATAAGCCACGACACTCTGAGAATGGTCATTAACTACATTCTGTTAAGGATCTACGGGGCCAAGTTTCCCAGCCAAATGGGTCTGTGTGTGACTCTTTTTGATCAGACACTGCAAGAACTGACAAAATTCCCAGATATCACAGCCAGCAACTTTCAGGTTGAGAGTCAGGCATTCAGAGCTGAGTGTGTCCTGGAGAGTATCGTCAATGCTATTGATTATGACCTTTTGGCCCAGCACAATGTGCAAATGCACCAACTAGAGGTCATGCTCTCCAACAATGAGCGGGCAGCTGGCACCCTCAACATTATAACAGCATCTTTGGCAAGGGCCATCTTGGGCCATGCACTCCAGCCGACAGCCCCAAGTACAGCAGGAGAGCAGGCAAAAGACCTGACCAGGTCATCTCTAGGAAACAATTCCCCGGATCAGATGCCCATTGAGGTAGTGGAACATTTAGAGGTAGTGGAACATTTAGATTAGATTGTTTTAGCTATTCTGATAATGTATGGATTAGACAGTGACATTCATAAAAAAAACAGACACCTATTGAAATCTCAGTGCTTCATACAATAACATATCTCCATTCTTGTAATAATTTGTATTTTGGTCATTAAGTAATACACATTTGTTTAATTTGCAGGCCTCTAAGAATTCTATGTCATTGACTGGTAAGCTTAAATTCTTGGGTTTCTCCAACCTCATAGACATATGTCTTATCACCTGGGCATCAATTGTTTTGGTCAACCTGTGTAGGTGACGAATTTGATCAATTTGTTCAATTTGCTCTTTTTTTAATTTCAAACCAAACCCTTACAATGAAAAATGTGTATCACCGGCACCTGTTGTCGTACAGTAGGCTATACAGTGTCTAACACTGGCGCTCATGTCAATGTGCCATTTCAGCTTATGCTCCCACCACAAAGGAACCCAAGAGGCCCTGCTTTAAATCTCGGCTATCTGCTGCCCTCTCCAGGACATTTTGCTGTGGCTGCAGGAAGAAGAAGACCAAACACAATGTTTGAAACATGAATCACAATCCCATGGATTTACCTCATATACAGCTCATACCATATGGAACATTTAACTCCTTGCCTTACACATTCACTCATACTGGAAGCGATTGCACTCACAAATAAAGGAATCAATTCAAATCTTATGGAGTCATTCACTCCTGCTCAGTGACACTGTCCATTCACATTGCACTTTACTCCCTCTCCCTCGATTCTGTATATTTACTGTTTTATTACTGTTACTGTTTATATTTGATCTATTATCCTTATTACATTCTATTGTTGATGTTGATTGAAGTTGTAGAGCTGTTCTGCCTCATTTCGTCGCGTTGTATACTTGTATTCAATGTAATGACAAATAAATGAGACTTTACTTTGAATGCCCTGATCAGTCCCAATGTTCCAAATTGCCCATTTGAGTCAATTCCTACAACTCCCAAGATTCGGCTTTCCCTCCTGTGCATGGTCATTCTGTTGAACAGCACGAGAGCTGTCGTGTGCTGCTCTCTGGGAATCGCTGGCATAGTAGAGCATGGTCGGAGTGCAAAAATCTCGTATGACGTATTTTAACGCGGTATGAGACTTTTTTTAGGAAGTAAACACAGACCTTACGTTTCGATAGCTATGATGCATCTGCACGCGAAATGATGGTAGTTCGAGACGCTACGGTATGTATGGTGGATTGACTAGAAGTACACATGAAAATTGATTTTGGGGAAACATCCCCTTTAATTTTGTATGGCCCCATTGCGTCACCACGTCCGCTGCGTGTCCCACGTGCAGATGTTTACGCTTCTCCAGAAAAACTACGTCAGAAACAACACTTCGCAGTTGTGTTGAACCTTAGAAAAGGAAAAGATGGTCAGCCTCGAACACTGTCAACAACAACACAACACATCGAAAGGAATAAAGGGACTGACACGGTAGCAATTCTGCCTGTCGTTATTTCGAAGACATAACGAGAATCGAAGAATCTAAACGGCTTGAATATTTTCTGAAGGGGGGTTTCATTAAAGCCCTCCCCCGGATTTGACAGCACGCAGTCCTCTCAACCTTTTTACTGCTTGTAAACAGATCTTCACACGTGACGATGGGAACCGCGAGTCTGCATTGTCTGTAAACGCACAAAGGGAGCCAGGCAGCGTATGTATCAGGCAGGTGAGCGAAGCAGGTGGAGAAATGACATACCTGCCAAGTTCAAATAGCTACCGAACGAAAGCGACCTTTTCGTTTTTCATGATTGTTATGTTAATATGGATGTAGGCGAGTAATTTAACAGATTAACTTGAACCCAATGTCTGAATTGAAGAAAACCTGCTCATACAACTGTCAACATTGTGAACAAAGCTTGTTAGCAAGCCTTTGGTTTTCACTTTAATCTTCTTGGCTTGATAGTCTTTTAGCCTCACCGTTGGACCGACTGGCACTGGATATTTTGGTAAGATAGCTAGCTCCGTTTTTTACTGGCTGGATGAGATGTCATTCACGATGGAGGATTCTGTAGAATCTGACTGGGTGGCCGTTCGACCGAATGTTTTCGACGAAAAGGAAAGGCACAAATTTGTTTTCATCGTCGCATGGAACGAGATTGAGGGAAAGTTCGCCATAACATGCCACAACAGAACCGTACAGAAACGAACCGCGTTTCGGGATTCGCTCTTGGAGGCGGCCGAATGCGACCTGGCATCCCCCGTCACGTTAGCGCTCGAGGCAGACAAACATAATAAAACTTCCCTCAGAAGTCCTACCAAAAGAAAAGATGAAATATACGCCACGGGTAAAGTTGGATCTAACGTTAGCCCTAAGGTAAAAACCGTAACAAAGAGTCCCACTGGAGAGAGAACGCTCGTGGTGGGTACTTCAAGGCCAGCTGAAAATGTTCGTAAAACACTGGCGTCGTGGGACATCGTGTCCGTCAAGATTACGGACATTGAGATCTTGGAACCAGTAGATGTCCCTGGGGCGCCTCGCTCCCCGGATGATGGCGACCCAGAGGAGGACAGTAGCAGCCGAGAGGACTTCAGCTGGGCCGGGCTATTCTCCTTCCAGGACGTAAGGGCAGCCCATCTCCAGCTATGCGCTGTAAATTCTGACCTGGAGCCCTGTCTACCTCCCTTCCCCGAGGAACAGTCCGGCGTGTGGACGGTGGTTTTTGGGGCTCCAGAGGTCTCGCAACGGGAGACTGATGCTTTGTGTTACCAGCTACAGGTATACTTAGGTCATGCCCTCGACACCTGCGGATGGAAGATTCTTTCCCAAGTGCTGTTCACCGAGAGCGACGACACAGAAGAGTACTACGAGAGTTTGAGCGAGTTGAGACAGAAAGGATACGAGGATGCTCTACAGAGGGCCAAGAAACGTCTCCAAGAGGTAAACTAAATGATTGTGGTTTGCAGCACTTATTTAGAACTACAGTAAAGAGTTTAACATTGTTTTCAACTGGCCCCCAGAAACTACATGACACAGTATTGATTTTAGGCTCTGTGAATCCTAATGCAGGGTAGTTGGTGCACTGCAGCTCACAGTCCTTGGGTATTTTCACTCACCCTAATTAGTGGTTTTTCGAGAATCTAGCCTAGCCTACAACCTTCATTTACACAAGTTAGAAAGTGCCTCTGTAAGGAAAGGGGAATATCTTGGTACTTGCAACATTTTGACCACTCTTGTTTTCGGTCAGGCTTCAGTTCACATGCGGGCTACACTTTGAGCCCAGACCATAGGCTGATAAGGTCCAAAGTGCATGCCATGTCGGGAGCACTCGACCACATGGTCCTCTCTCATCTCTACCTTTCCCTTTGTTTCCCTAAGCCTCTGAGCTGCCATCTGTTGCTACACATTCACAGGCCTGTAATATGATCTGGTCTGGGCTGGCCCTGACACTCCAGTTGGCTCAGTAAAGGAAGAGAGTCAGTGGTTACAGCGACACAGGAGTCGGGATGGGGGTTCATTAGAGCCATAGATGAAGTTCTGCAAGTTATTTGACATTAGAATGTTAATGGGTGTCACATTTGCACCAAAACTCCCAGCAACAAATGATGAACAAATGATGGCAACTTTCCTTACTACTAGGTGCTAGGGCCCATCATACTGTTGAATGTTTTTGAGCATATAGGGTGGAGTGAGGTGTCAAGTAGCAATTACTGCTATTTCTCAGTATCTCCCTCCCTCCCTCTCTCTTTCTTAAATGTTCCCTTTATCTCTGTCGTTTCATCTCTCTGTTTGAGTCACAAACCACAAAACAGCTGCCTGTGCAGGGCCAGGCCAGGCCCTAACCAGTGTGAAAGAGAGTATTTTATTCACAATTCTGTTCAGAAAAACAAGGTATATTGCTTCTGCTCACAATATTTTTGCACGCTTAGCCCCACACTTCATGACAAAGATTATTGCATTCATTCCACATTGTTCTCTGTAATATCACATTTATAAACATTTGAAATCTAGAATTAATTGACTTGTATCCTACTTGTATCTTGTAAATTCTAATGATAATAATGTAGCCTATTACATCTTGCATGTGCTTGTTGCCATGGTGACCTTGTTTGACTGTCAAGCGTGGGCACTTCCTTGTGTCTAGACCAAGATGACAGCTCGCTGTTTTTCATACTGCAGCTTGTACAAACAAGTAGGGTAATACCTTGTTTGACAGTTTTCAGAGAAAGTGAGGTGGGTATAGGAGGTGTGTGTTTGTATACTGTGAGGTGTACATTTTGAAGAAGGAGAAGGACTTGGGTCAGTGATGTAGCTGTTGGTCTTTGAGACCAGACAGGCACAAGGCACCACACCTAATGCTAAACCAAAAAAAGCACACACAGAGAAGGGGGGGGAGACTGGGGGGGAAGGCCATTGTGTGTTAGTGTGGGTTGGTGAAGGGACAAGGAAAGCAGCAACTGAGGACACACAATGGCTCTGACTGTATGCCTGTGGGTGTTAAGAATGTCACGGCAGAATGTTCATAATCAGAACTCTGAACCTCAGTCATGGCATGAAGTGATGTCTGTTGACAGAGTGGCAGATGTTCCCAAGCCAGGCCTCGAGGCTGATTGTGTGAATACCACAGAAACAGCTGGAGAATCTCAGAGAATCAGTGTTTGAGTGCATCCTTATCACAACAAACCCCAGCCCTATGCCTTGATAACAATGGCAAATAGAATAGTCTAAGTACTTGGCAAAAATATACATGACCCTACATGACCCTTATGTCATAGGCCTATAGTTACTCTAGTTAACTGATTGGCCTAATCTGAATGTAATTACTAAACTGATAAGGCATAAACAATGACTGAATTCTAATTTAAGGGAAATTAGTTTAATAACAACAATAATAATAATAATAATAATAATAATAATATGTTCAATTTAAATAGCGCTTTCTCATGGACTCAGAGCACTTTACATGTCAACAATATGAAAAATAAAAAACATAGAACACAGAACATGCATAACATACAGCCCTATACATTAGAAGCTTGCCTGAGCAAGTTTTTAGCAAGGTCTTAAAAGAGTCAATACTGTCAGCTGCTTTGACATATTGGGGGAGAGAATTCCACAGGGGAGGAGCAGCAGATGAGAAAGTTTTGTCACCCACAGTGCGCAGTCTGGTTCTGGGGACAGTGAGGAGCAAATTAATTTAATGGTTGCCAAATACTTTCCCTTGGTTTACTGATAATGCCTCATATCAATGCTATTGAAATTAGACAAAATCTACGTTCATGTTCTAGATTATATTTTCTCAGAAAGAAGGGTCTGAAAGTAGAATGCATATGTGCTGTGCTTTTGTGTGGCATAGAAAGAGTTAAAGGTAAGATGGAAACTCCCAGTCAGTAAAAGTCTACTAGGCATGTAATTAAAACTGAGTTTCCGTCAAACCTACTGCCTAGTCTTTTCTTTATATTCAGCCCTCTTCTATGGCTCTCCTTAGTCTATCATTTCTGTGTAGCCCAAGACACAATTTCATTCACATGTCTTTTTTTTTAAGGTTATTTTTTGGAGTGTGGCTGTCAGACTCGTATTTTTCAGTTTTCATTGGATAGAGACAGTAGAGAAAGACAGGAAAGTAAGGAAGAGAGGGTATGTCAGCAGGGCATGGGCCGGATTCGAACCCATGCCAACATGGACATATGTGTGATCTGTAGGCCGTGGTGCTAGACCACTGGACCACTCCAGGCCACTTCCACCTGTCTTTTAACTGTATGGTGTTTCACTGTCTGGCTGTTTATAGTACTGTAAGTAAACGCTAGACTTCGTCTCCGTGTTTTACACATGAGTGGCTTGCCTATAAACCCGAGACCTAGTTGCTGTGGGTCTGTCTGAGCCTCTTGCCTGCAATGTGTCAGAGCAAGTCTGGCCTATATTTCTTAAAGGGTTTAATCATCTCTGTGTGTCCCTACTGGTCCATAGGGCTCTCTCTCTCACACCCTCTCTCTCTCCACAGAGAGAGAGAGAGAGAGAGAGAGAGAGAGAGTCATGGTTAGTTAGGCATTGGGCAATAGCATCTCATCACAGCCTCGGGATTAGCTGAAATTAGCTGACACACACAGGGCCACCTGCCCCTGTGCACGCAATTGGGTCAAAGGTCATGGAAGGTTTGTGTGCAGGCCGGACCTGCAGGGGTACACCAGTCCTTCATACATGATAGGGCGCTTATAGTGAGGCTTACATCGGGCCTTGTTTCAGTTGATGAGAATTGTATGCAAGGTCTCACTCAGGTACATCATTTGACATTTAGACACACACACACACACACACAATTTAGTCACATGTTTTTCCCCCCTAAATCTATTGCTCTGTGGGAGGGATTGCTGCTCTTTTCATCATATCAACTCATTTTGCAATGACAGTCTCATTTTATGTAGCTCATAAATAGCTCACAGCTGACTTTCAAGTGATGTGTGCTCTCAAAGGGAGGGTGTGTTTCCTGCCAGACAAACTGGCATTACAGGCAAAGAGAAAAGTACTCACGGAAGCTTTAACACTTTCAAACTGTATGAGTTAGGCTTGATGATAGGCCTAGAGCGGGTATGTCCTCCCAGGTTAACGGCTAACTGTTGTTAGGATTGTCCTCTAATTGCTCACTCATGTCCTGTGCTTTGTCAGTTTACCCCTCTGACAAAAGACATACAGTGCATTCAGAAAGTATTCAGACCCCTTAACTTTTTCCACATTTTGTTATGTGACAGCCTTATTCTAAAATGGATTAAATAAATTGTTTTCCACATCAATCTACACACAATACCCCATAATGACAAAGCGAAAACAGGTTTTTAGAAATGTTGGCAAATTTATTAAAAATAAAAAACGGATCACATTTACATAAGTATTCAGACCCTTTGCTATGACACTCGAAATTGAGCTGAAGTGCATCCTGTTTCCATTGTTCATCGCCAAAAGTCACCGTAAGGACTCTCAGACCATGAGAAACAAGATTCTCTGGTCTGATGAAACCAAGATTGAACTCTTTGGCTTGAATGCCAAGCGTCACGTCTGGAGGAAACCAGGCACCACTCGTTACCTGGTCAATACCATCCCTATGGTGAAGCACGGTGGTGGCAGCATCAGGCTGTGGAGATGTTTTTCAGCGGCAGGGACTGGGGGACTAGTCAGCATCGAGGGAAAGATGAACGGAGCAAAGTACAGAGAGATCCTTGATGAAAACCTGCTCCAGAGCGCTCAGGACCTCAGACTGAAAATAACTGTGCAGCGACGCTCCCCATTCAACCTGACAGAGCTTGAGAGGACCTGCAGAGAAGAATGGGAGAAACTCCCCAAATACAGATGTGCCAAGCTTGTCGTGTCATACCCAAGAAGACTCGAGGCAGTAATCGTTGCCAAAGGTGCTTCAACAAAGTACTGAGTAAAGGATGAAGCCTTATGTAAATTCTTTTTTTTATCTTTATTTTTTTTATTCTAATATATATTTATTTATTTATTTCGGTTTCTCATTATGGGGTATTGTGTGTAGATTGATGAGGGGAAAAAAAATATTTAAGCCATTTTAGAATAAGGCTGTAACATAACATAATGCGGAAAAAGTGAAGGGGTCTGAATACTTTCCGAATGCACTGTATGGCCAGACAATGGTGGTCAGTATTCCCTGATTCATCCAATCAGAAGTTTGTTGCTACTCGTTCCCAGCCAATCAGGGACATTTGGGCAGCAATTACCCAAAACCTCCCCCTGCATTGAACCACAGCAGGTCCGAGGTCAAAGGGAAATGATGTCACTACAGCCACTATTTTCCATGTTTTCAAGTTGCACCTCACCACTGGAGGACATTAAGCACATTTGTCAGAGGTAGAACATAGGCATAGGCCTCTGTGAAGTATTTGATGTGTGCATGGGCTTTGAGTTTGTACTTTTGGGACTATTCTATTATTTCCATTATACCAGGCAAACTAAATCGAGTGCAACTCCATTTTAAATAAATTAAGGAGGAGATTTGAAATGGCTTGACGACAGCTCTCTAGTTCTGTACACATCAGGCCAAACTCCCATCCAGCCCCCTCTGCTAAGGGGTTTCCCGGTTACTCACAGCAGCTGCAGGGGTCGAGAGTCGGTGCAGGGTTGGCCTGCGGTTACCAGGGAGATACTGGGCCAAGGTAAACAGCGGGAGCAGTGTCTGAGCTGAATCGAGCAGTGTCTGCCCTGGTCCCCAGAGTGGAGGGCTATGGAAAAGCCTAGCTAGGGTTAACATAAGAGGCCCTATTCATATCTATGGCTTTCACTGCAGAACAGAGAAGAGCAGCACATTTATTCACTGCTTAGGAGCACGATTGGATGGTGATGCATTTACCCATTCAATGTTATCCTAGGGAGAACTGAGGGGGAATTATTGTACTCTATGAATTGGAGCAAGTGGTTCTTGAGAGGTGTGGACAATGGCTGATTTGATAGTGTTATCTTGGAAACAATGATAGACTTGTGTGTCCTACACATATGTTCTCCATCAGCAGCAGTTGGAGGTAATGCATTTTCTCTGTAAAAGATTGAGAGAATGAATTTTATATGGCCACACACACACACTCCATCTCATTTTACCAGTACTGTAACTTTTGGTAAATTAAACTTTTTTTTTGTGGATCTAGCCGCTGAAAGAGCTCTTTGTTTAGTCAACCATTATGAAATGGGCTTGGCTGGGACCACCACGCATCTAGTTTCTCCAGTGAATAAAAACCACTAGTCTCACCACACTGCATAGAATGTGATACTCTAGTCAAGTATGGATTGTGACTATAGCCTCTAACATAGTCTTCTGGGCTTTTTTCTGTCATATTTCCTTGCCCCATCATCAACTTGAAAAATACCTTCCTCTGTCTGACTCTTGTCACCTATATTGTGTCGGTTGTGATTTATTTTTCCATGAGTTGACAAACACATACTTGATGATTTGAACTTATCCGTGTGTCTGTCTGTGTGTGTGTGTGTCTGTCCAGCTCCTGGAGAGGCACCGGGCCATGGACAGCATGGTGGAGCTGCTGCAGGTTTACCCAGAGGAGGATGAGGCCTACGGAGAGCTACTGGAGGCCACCACTCAGCTCTACCACTACCTACTGCAGCCTTTCAGAGACATGAGAGAGCTGGCCATGCTCCGCAGACAGCAGATCAAGGTAACACACACACACACACACACCTCTAACTGGTCTGCTGTGATGGGTGTATGGGTTCAACAAGTCTTCTGTGTCTTTGGGTTAAAGGTAAGATAAGGTACGGCTGTCTGTGACTGAACCCAAGGTTAGGGCGAGGGGTGGGCCTAGACTAAGTCCTTTGACAGCATACACTCTAATGCCCACTGTGGGGCTGCTCAGAGCAATCCTCTCCACTAATGACATGAGCCTCTGAAGCTAGCTGGGCTGTGGAGATGGTCCAGTAGTAGTCTGTGTCTGGGGGCTGAGGAGGGCCAAACGGAGCAGGGGATCAGCCCGAGAGGCTTTCCCCCCACCCAGAGAGGCTTAACAAACAGCATAAGTATTATTACAGCAGCCACTAAACCACTCTGATTTTGCAGTTTTGGCACGCTCGCCTCCCCATTCCCTCCATCCTACTGGTCTGCTATGGCTTCTGTTGAGGCTTGAAAATGTGTATTCCTTTGCTGTATTCATACTTATTGTACCATACCATCCTTTGACACAGAATACGTGTGCATGCCTTTGTGTTTGCTGAAATTGAGGTTTGTGTGTAATGTCAGTAAGTCTTTCGTGAGGCTCTGGCCTCTGTCGCGGCGGCAGGGGAGATTTCCCCATGTTTGCTTTTCTCCACACCACATTCCTTACCCAGCATGCTTGTCTGCAGCGCTGGTCACCCTCACAGATGGCCGTGTGTAGAAGGGAGTCTTCTCCGAACACAATGCAGCATTATTAGGTTCTGGGTAAAAGTTGCCCTAAAGCACAGGTCTAGGATCAGATTACCTTCCCCTAATCCCAATCATAACCATTGGGGTGGAAAATGCCAAACTGACCTTGGACAGTGTCTAGGGTGAATTCATGCTACTGCTATGAGCTGCTGGAGTCTGGGCTCGTTTAGTTCTCCTGCCAGCACTGTGAAACGTGCAGTAGAGATCTGTGCTTGCCTGGTAATCCTGCCACTGTTGTAAACCTGCTCCACAGATCTGCTTTCCTCTAGAAAAGCCTGCCAGATGTCCAAAACCTGTAGCAATGATGTGCTTCAGTAAGCCTGCCTCCGATCCAAATGTGAGATAAAGTCCTCATGCTGGCTATTCCTGTGTGTATTGTATTGTAAAACCCCACTACAGTATGAAGTTGAAACATAGGTTTCCCTTATGTAGGGCACTTTGAAACGGTTTACTGGAGGAGACGGTGACATCTTCAACATTAAAAAATTCCTCAGCCCTGTGATAGAATGGACTAAGTGGATCCCTGGGAGTTTGAGTTCCGTTTGATAGCCATCTTTTCCAGCTCAACCACCTGTTCCCCTGAGGGAAAACCAACGGCTGAAAACAAAGCTGTATGCAAATAGACGCGATATCCAGACTGGGCTGTTGATTTCTCCCGAACTGCTGAATTAGGAGGCTGGCACTGAAGTACATACAGCACTGTGTGCAGCTGGCAGAGTCTCAGTGGCAGAAAGAGAGGGGGAGGAGGAGAGGGAGGATGCTGTATTTACATATGATTTGTATCCTGTTTGATGTGAATTGTTGCGAGTGAGACGAGGTGATGTGAGAAACGGCTCACCTGTGGAGAGTAGGCTACTGTCAATGCTCCAGAGGAGGTTTGGAGGTGTAGTCTACCTGCTAAAGTTACAGCCTCTTCTTACCTCATCTGCAAGTGTGAATACACACACACAAACACCTGAGGCTGTAGTGGAAGTTGTAAAGCAAGCCACCTCCTCTCTAGAGGAAAAGAGGATGTAAGTAATGAAAAATGCCAGTAAGGCTGTAGACCTATATGATTATTGACAGCGCCCTGTCTGCATTGCAAATTCCTATCGACAACAATCTGAACCTTTCACCCCACCTGACAAATAAGCCCCCCTGAGCACATGCCAAATAGAACAGGTGAATGAGACAATAGATGACTAGATGAATGAACAATCAAATGAATGAGTGTCGGGGACAAAGGGAAGCTGGTATAGGATGAATGGAGCATTGTGGGATGGCCCTATCGCGTGTCGAAGCAGTGCAGTGTGGGTGTCCTGTTACCTGAGGGGTTAGAGGGCATGTATGAATAAGTGATGTGGTTTCAGTAACATGTGGGTGGTATGTACCGTAGGCTAGGTACAGCACAACATGAACCCCAGTTACAGTTCCACATCCATTATCACACGTGCTTGGAGTGGCTAGTCCTCCCCTAGGAATTAGATCATTTGTTTCACAGGGTTTTCATTCAACACAAATATTAAAGTGAATGAATGACTAGAATGATATTGGGATCCTCTCTTCACATTTTGAGGGTAGGGAGTGGAGCTGGTGTGTTGTGGTTAGTCATTGGCTCCTCTTCATCTTTCCCAGAGATATGGAGCCCTGCCACAGCAGCAGAGATAAGGTTTGACATTTGACGGTTAATGATTGTGTTACAGGACATTAGCAGACATTTTCATCACTTTGGTCAGCTCTCTTATTTTTTGCTGTTATTCTGCAGGCACTAAAGATTGACTCAGATCAGGTGGACATTTCTATACTAACCGGACCTAATTAACTATCTCAAGCCTCCTTCAAAATAAGTGCTGAACTGGCTGAATCAGTGTGTGGGTGAGAGCCCCACTCACAGAGGTGAGAGATGGCTGTTTAAAGCAGTCAGATAAGAGCCAGGACAGGGATTTGTCTGTGGTTATCTCAGGCCATGACCCTGGGAATAGACCTCACTTCTATTTCTGTGTGCTTCGGACGCCTCTGTTTTTTGTCACCAGCTGTTGCTTAGAGAGTGTCAAGAGAAGACAGACACCAGGGTCTCTCTCCTGCTCCTCCTCTCTCCCTCTCTTGCTGCAGCGGAGGTTAGTAGAGGTGAATGGTGGTGTAGTGTGCTCCTGTAGAGGCAGTGGTGTATTATTCATCAGCCAGGGATTAGGTCATGGATAGGGTGTCTGAGATGTGGTGTCACCAGGAAGTGACAGCTGAGAGGGGGGTGGGGGGTGGGGCTTACCAGGTGGCTGACTCACTAGGCTCGGATGATACAAAGGCTGTGTGACATCATCGCATACGTACACATATTTACATTCGTATTATTATATGTTTTAATTGAACAAATATACCAAGGTAATATCATACCATTTAATCAGTCCAGAGCAAATTGATTTAGAGACGCGTTTCATTTATTACACTCCTACATTTATTTGCATGTTAACTTCTTGGTTACAAACGATGAACGTCATTATACAGCTGTTTCCATTATTGCAAAGCAGGATGTGTGTCTCTTATTGGGGAACACTCTTTCAAACCGTTATAGTTTCCTGTAGAGAGCCGGTATCCCCTCTTTTTGAAGAGATACCTAAGCAGTGAGGTCACGTCTAACTTTCTCCGGACTCCCTCAAACTCCTTTCCTCTCCTGCATACACACTCATACTCGCACTCAGCAAACAATCTGTTGAAATTAGGTCTCATGAGGCTTTCTTGTCGATTGCTTTTGCGCATTCTCTCTATGCACTGTTTGTGTGTGAGCGCCTACAGACATCTGTTTTACATTAAGATATTAACTCGTATGGAGCTTGGCTACTCTGTACATTTTGTTCCAGCTGCTCCAGAGGTGTGGCTCTCAGAAAACACTCAGAATATTCTTCTGCTGTCCTTACAAGCGTATCATGATTCATCAAGGCCGATCAAGGGGCTTGTTTGCAACAAAGACCACAGTAGTCTTCAGACCTTTCCCAAGTCAA
Source organism: Argentina silus (assembly GCF_951799395.1). Taxonomy (NCBI): domain Eukaryota; kingdom Metazoa; phylum Chordata; class Actinopteri; order Argentiniformes; family Argentinidae; genus Argentina; species Argentina silus. The sequence goes on from NC_139659.1 coordinate 7,671,610, forward strand.
CTGCAGAAATTGGAGCTGCTGGAGTCTTGACTCTGGAGCTTTCTGTTGTGTTCTACAGGTCAAAGATACAGTTGGACATAGGGTTATTGTGACTGTCATATGCATACACATGCCCAGGCATGTCCCTCATCACTACACCGCCACCTGCTGTTTCTCACAGGTATTACACAGGGCAGGTGAAGTACTTCCTGAGAGACTTGGTGACTTCAGAGACAAGGATCAGCTTACATGGTTGATTCATTAATGGACCTTTCAAACAGTAATCAGTGTCGTAGTTTGAGTTTTACGGAAGGAATGCGTTTGTGTCAACAGTTGATTTGGCTGTTTTTTATTTTATTGTATCTTTACTGTCATCACTCTGGGATATTTAATATTGACTTGATTTGACCTTGTGACCCATCAGATCTCCTTGGAGACGGAGCGCCTGGGCCCTCGCCGTGTGGAGAGCCTGAGGAGGGAGGATGAGGAGTGGCAGAGGAAGGCTCACGCCGCTGTGCTCTCCATACAGGACCTCACTGTCAAGTTCTTCGAGACCACAGCACGAGCACAGAAAGGTACTGCTGCTGTGGCTACAGGGAACACAAATATGACCAGTAGACAGACAAACCAATAGTCCCACTGCAACACAAGCACAGAAAGATACAACTATATGCAATGAAGGCAAATATGTCATGTATTTTCAATACCAATCTCGAAAAAAATACTTACTATTCTGTTCTGTTGGTCTCCAGTGACCTGTTCTTTTTGTAACATTCATATCAAACTTCATACACAGCGAAGCACCACTTAGAGACACTTAAAGCAGCGCTCCCTCAGACCTTGATCTCCATGCTTAACACGCAACTTACTGCTTTATCTAAGCTCTCCCAATGACATTCTCTTAATCCTGAACCATCTCAAGTTCAACTGTCCTGTCGCTCCAAACTTGCCAACCAATTGCTGTGTAAACCTGAAACCCATTTGTCTACAACCACTATTGTCAAAGTGGGGTACGCTACCCCCGGGGGTATGTGAATCGAGTGTGATTCACTGTGAATCCAGTGTGAATCGCGCAGGGTCGTCAACTTTAGCTGGAACGCATTTCTCGAATGTTGCCTGAACATAATCCCACCTACGCAATCCATTAATTATGTTAAATAAGAAAGAAAATAAGAAAAATCGAAAAGTGATGAATACTAACTGGACAATCTGATCACCACTGGTTTCATTTTTAAATGACAATTATTTTGGTGATGTTAGGCGCATGGGAAGGCATCTTGAGTGAGGGGTGCTGCCATGCAAAAGCCACAATTGTAACCTTGAATCGGCTATATTTAAGTTGCTCTTTTCATTATATCTGTCCCATCTAATCACTGATTAGACGTATGGTGATGGAAGTATTCTCTCGCTTCGTCTCATGCACTCTCATTGTCGTTTCGCTCTCTCTCTGTTTCTCTCTCTCACACGCACGCACGTGCACACACACACACACACACACACACACACACACACACACACACATACGGTGTAACCTTGCATCAGCTGATGCCCTCGGTAACAAATAATGTATGGACTTTAACTGTTGTAGCTAAATTTAAGAATATAAATAAATATTCTATTTTTTATATTCTTAAATTTAGTGCGAATATCTTCCTGTGCCTATGAGTGTATGAGAGCAGACACCTCTTGACCAATCACTTTTGTCTGCATTTGTTTGCGTATGTGTGTATTGCACACTGTGGGTGTGGGTGGGTGTGTGTGTGTGTGTGTGTGTGCGCGCGCAGTTGTTTAACCTTAGTTGATGCACATGTGTGCACTGTTTACCATTTGTTTGTGCGCATCTATGTGTATATAAACCTAACCTTTTTGCTTGTGTGTGTGTGTGTGCGCATGCGTGTGTATTTGTTCCAGCTGTGTATGAACGTATGCGTGCAGACCAGAAGAAGTTCGGCAATGCGGCGTGGGCGGCGGCAGTGGATCGCATGGAGAGGCTGCAATATGCTGTGTCCAAGGAGACGCTGCAGCTGATGAGGGCCAAAGAGATCTGTCTGGAGCAGAGGAAGCACAGCCTGAGAGAGGAGGTACAGAAACCGAGACAGGCTCTCCACCCATTGGCTCACTCTGTAGTGGGTGGACTGGCATCGCCACACTCAATACCCTTTTTGAGGAAACCAACCAACTCATTCCACGTCTTAAGCCAGGATCCTGGTGGAACTGGCCAGAGCCCAGCAGTCGGTCCTGTTGTTGTGGCGTAGTCGACATCATGGCCCTGTGCGTCTTCCTCTCTCCTCTCAGATGCAGAGCCTGCAGAGTGGGGAGGATGCCATGCTGCGTCTGGACCAGATGGAGGAGCTGTACTACGAGCTGCAGCTGCAGCTATATGACATCCAGGCTGAGGTGCTGAGGTGTGAGGAGCTGCTGCTCACGGGACAGCTGCAGAGCCTCCGCAGACAGATGACAGGTGAGGGTCCAGCTGTACCGTCTCTACCGATCTGTCGACCCAAGGCTAACGAAACAAACTGTGTTTTTAAGATATTCTACGATATTAAACTGTAATGTTCAGAAAGACGTTTCTTCATCATAAGAAAATGTTTTGGCATTAAAGCCTTGAGACTGTGATCCCCCTCACCGTGGGTGTGTCTGTGTGTGTGTCTGTGTGTCTGTGTCCACCCAACCACAGAGAGGCAGGATGAGGTGGTGTACTACGATGCGTATGAGAGCCCTGATGCCATGCAGGGCATCGAGGACTCCGGTGCCCCCCCGCCCCCCCTCAGGGAGGAGCTGAGCCTGCTGCAGCAGAGGACTCGGCAGCTGGAGGCCAGGAGGGGCCGGATCACCACCAAGAAAGCCTACCTCAAAAACAAGAAGGTAATCAATGACTCACACTGTGGCAACAGAACATCATTGTCATTCATCTGAGATGGATTCTCCTTGTGTTAAGTTGGGTCAGGAAGTGAGTGAACTCATAAAAGTTGTCCCATAGAAGTAAAGCTGTCATAATGTACTGTATGTGTCTGCTCTAATGCCTGTATGTCTGTTTGTATGAATTAGGAAATCTGTATTGTCAATCACAACCAGAAGATTAATCAACGCCAATGTAGTCAAGAGGACCATAATTACCCTTACACACTGCAACAGGTGTGTTACATGTCCCTGTCAATGCAATACTCCCCCTCTTGTGACAAAAATTCTGTACTGTGAGTTGGCGACACAAATAACTTCCTTTTTGGACATTCTGAGATGTATAGTAATGAATGAGGTCTTCATCATATTGTCTTTGTGTCAGCAGCATCAGCAGGAGGAGGAGGAGGAGGAGAGCAACGCCAGAGTGAGTCAGGATAGACAGAGAACCCTGGACAAACTACGCAGCTTCAAACAAGTAAGAGCCTCACCTAGCCTCCTGCTTCACTACTTGGATCTAGGTCGGTTGATCTGTGAACATGTTGTGACTGTTGTTTCTGGACCCGTGCAGCGATACCCATGTCAGGTGACCCTGAAGTCCAACAGATTGCGTCTGACCCAGGCTCACGGCAGGAGAAAAGGGGGAGCCCCTCTCACCCCCACTGGGAGAACAGAGCAGCCACACACTCAGGCGGCCAGCGTGCAGACAGATGACACAGCTGATCTTCCAGAACTCTTCGCACCACCCTCTGACGCCTGTGGACACGAGAGTGTTTCTTTACCACCAGGGGGCTCTACTGCACCTTACCGCTATGGGTCTCTCTCTGCCCCCTGCTCCTCTCTACCTCCCCTCTCAGCTCTCTTCTCTCCTCCCCCTCCCCCTCCTCCTCCCCCACCCCCTCCCCAATCAGAGAACCAGCCCAGTGAGGCAGGGGAGCGGGCTCACCCCTGCAGCCCTGTCCGGCAGCCCAGAGTGGGGTCGGAGTCCCCCCCGCTCCCCTTGGCCCCCTTCTCCCCCCGCTTCTTTGACAGCAGCCAGCTGCTGACCGCCAGGAAGAAGCTGAAGAAGACCGCATCCCTGGACTCATCACAGTGGAGGAGAGGTGAGAACTGAGACAGCTGGCCAGCTAGGAGAGGAGACACATGATCAACTGAAGTATCCATGTGTGACAGGATACAGAGAGTATGATTGGGTGGGGAGAAAGTGATTTAGACTAGGAAAGTCAGTGTGAATTGGAGAGAGAGGGAAAGTTGCTGATCCTGACTGTACATTCCTGTGTCCACAGCGAGTTCCCCAATGGACGAGGTGCTAAATTCTCTGAAGCGAGGCAGCTTCCACCTGAGGAAGGCTGAGCTCCGGGTCCTTGCCCCTGACCCAGACGATGATGACAGCAACAACATCCTGGCCCAGATCCGGCAGGGTGTGAGGCTGAAGAAGGTGCGGACCCAGCAACGCCATACCAAGGGCTCCTTCCTCCACTCCGCCGACGCCCTGACCCGCAGCATACACGAAGCTCTGAGGAGAATCAAGGAGGCCTCGCCAGAGTCTGAGTCAGAGGACGAGGGCCTGCCCTGCACTGACTGGGAGAGCTAGGGTTATCATAAATACATTGTGTACACATACACACTCACACTCACACGTGCACACACACACACACACACACACACACACACACACACACACACACACACACACACACCTCTCCCCCTCTCCCTCCCCCCAGAGTCTGAGTTCGAGGAGTCATACTTGCACACGATACACACATTTTACCACAGTCCGAGGACTATCCCTCCGCTGACTGGGAGATCTAGGGTCCTAACCCTGGGCCGACAGGAGAAAATTCAACCTGGGATTGAATCCTAACTTGAGAAACATTGGTACAACTCAACAGGAATCCTTGATGGTTAAGAAGGTCAGAAAATAGGTCATACGTACTGTATCTTACATCTGTATATTATCAGTAAAATGGGCCAATAGCCTTTTCTCTGTTCTGCTGATAACTATGACTAGGATGCCTTCCTCACCCCTCCTATGCCCACCACACATAGCTCCTCTGTGTTGGGCACTCTGGTGCAAAATGACCCCCTGTGTGTCCCCCCGATGGGTGGAGGGCCAGGTCCTGGGTTACCTCTCTTAGAATGGACTCCGACAAATTTGAGAGTTATACTGTTGGTTGCTGTGATGGAGTTTTCTTGTTACTGTGAGAGAATCAAGGGTTTTTAATTCTTGTTTTTTTTACGTTCCCACATACACAATCATACCCAAAATCCTGTTGTGTTTTCCCATGTATTCTCTGTGTAAGTAAAGAGGTCAATAATGCTGTATTTTGAGGCACCACTGCCCTCTACAGCCAGCAGATGTATTCAGCTCTACTCTACAAAATGTGTCATCTGATCATGAAGTGTGTTATTTTTGGGGGGTTTTAATTGTTTTTAAATGCTTTTAAGTTCTTTTTATGGTAGTTTTTTTTATTAGAAAGGAGTGGGGGTTTTTGGTTGTTTTTTTTACCGCCTTGTTTTTACTGATCTAGTAAGTCCGCTAGAACAGATTTACCTGGAGGTGTTTAATGTTTGTGTAGTTTGATTATTTTAAAGGTCTTTTATTATGTAAGAGTTGTGTCAAAACTGAAGACAAATAGAATAAATAGAAAAATCTCTGTTTACTGCAATGAAACATGCACTGAGGATGATCAACCTAGTGAGGGGAGAAGGATGAACTCTGTAACAGATGGACTGTACAACTGCTGTCCACGTAGACTTTTGGCCAGTTTAAAGATTGAAATATGTTCAGCACTGTCTTTAGTGGTCTTTATGGGTCTGTCTTCAACCACTGGTTTGATGACAACAGTGGCATATGGACCTCCTGTTTCATGCTGTCATGGCAAGTGGTCAAAACTGAATCATGTGACTGTTTGCAGCGTCTGCATATCTCGGGTGCATCTCAATAGTACAGGGGCTTCCTCTCCTCGTCTCCTCCTCTTCATCTGCACTGATCTAGAAACACAGGCGGGTTGTGAATATATTGGTGTAGATGAAGGAAAGTATCAGTAATGAGGTGAGGAAGCCATTTTCGACTGTTGAGATGCACCCTTACTGTCCTCTCTGATCATGTGCTCTGTCAACTCCATTATTCACTTCCCATAGTCAATGTCCATGTATCATTGTATTAGGGCTCTTTGTCTTTTTTTTTTTTTCTTCTTTAAAAATCTACCTTTGTTATACATTTGTAAAATTCTAATCCTGTATTTATTATTCATGTTCATTTCTAGATGTTCTTACCCTCTCAAACTAACACCAGTTTGATCTATAACTCTTGACTGACCTTATGCATGTGACTGGTCTGAAATTAAGATGAGCTGGTCACTTGGCAATAAGTGCAATATTATTATTATTAAACTGAAAAATAAATATTTGTCATGTATTATACTGTAATGAAATGTAAATCCTGAAAATACATTGGCATGCTTAAGAACTTAAAAGTATTTATTGAGTAAAGCTTCATATTTTAAAACATGGAGTACAGATTTTTAAAGCAATACCATACTGTGTAAAATCTGCCTTTTAAGACTTTTTTGTTTTTGCATTTTGCATTTACTCGTCTTTTCCTATCATTACATTCCTAACTGCTTTATATATTCCAGTTATATTTTTCCCCTTCAAAATAAAACCAAGTACCAAAATGTATTCCTGTCCTGTTCTTTGACTTCACATTGCTGTACCACTGTTGTATGAAGCCATTACTTCACTTGCCCTTTGGCAAACCAACCAAGCCTTTTGTTGGGTCTAACACATTAATATTTGAGGTCAGCAACAAATAGTTGGTTGAAAATACTGCCAACCCCTTTTTTTGGAAGTAAGTGGAAGTGTTATGCAAGACCAAGTCTGGAATAGAATGGTGTCTGAGGAACGGGAGGGTACAGGCTAGAGAAGCTTCATAAATAGAATGTTGAGCAAACGGGAAAAGATGAAACCCCATCATCTACATTTTTTTTTCTCATTTTATTTTACTATAAACTCAAAATTACAATTGTGTTTTAAGCATGTGGTATAATCAACATTTAAAATTATTACTCAAACGTTATTCCCTTTCAAACTAATATTACGGTTCATAATTTAAATGTTATGATAAAGCCAACCCATAACTCCATTCAAGTCTCCAAAATATACCAGAACCAACAACAAGCCCTTAAATAGTGTTCTTCAGTTATACATATAATTTTTTTGTACATTATCACAGATTTTTTGGCAATAGTAAACCCCACAAAATGTACCGTAGTTAGCTACCATTGATGCATCTTTGTACCAAAGGCAACGTCAGCAAAAGTCATATCTGTACAGGAAAACATACATTTGGCAAAAGGAATAAAGTCTCTCTGCAAATCTCACCTGCTATACAAGTGTCTAATTCCATTTCCTTTTTTTAATAGTTCAAAAATATTGCAAATATTCACACCTAAAAAAACAACCTTGATACCCACATACCTGACATTAAAAAACAACCTTGATACCCCACATACCTGACATTAAAAAACAATATTAAGTGAAAATCATTTGAGGTGTAAATAAAAGAAAACATTTTTGTTTCATACAACTTTCATTATAATCAACCATGGTATAATCTTGAATAATAAATTAACAGAATACAAAGGAATCAATCATTGCACTTCAAGTCGCAACAAAACAAGGAAGGGAGGGAAAAAATCTTCTTTATGGATTCACCCAAACATACAATTCCATTTTCACAAGTGCACTATAAATTTGTTATATTAGTATCTTTAGAAAAAGTGTTTATCGAAAGGAAAGACTTTCGTAGTCACTGCTGACCAAAATCCCAGCTTCTTGTCTTGGTTTATGGTTTCACCTTTTCTCGTACATGTCCGAGAAGAAGAGTAGAGTAAAATACCTGAAAGTGAGACTGAAAAGTGTTTTACTTCTTATGCTCCCTCTTTGTATTGCTCATTTAGTAAATAAGGATGTCCTCATGAGCCACACACAGGGTGACTATGGGAACGATGTGATAGAGGAACATTGGGAGCATTGGCTGACATCTTCAACCTTGTGTCATCGTTCAGACTAAAGTTCAAAGGGACAAAGCAGAGTGGCCTTAGAGTCAGTGAAAGCTTGAAGAACCAGCGAGTCCGACTGAGTCCGTCTCCACGTTATCTGATTCGACTGTTCATTTGGCTGACAATGATATCCATATCAACGAGAGCAATAATAATACAGATGATAGCAGTTAAAAAACAAACCTGAATGTGTGGAGGACTACAAGAATAAACAAACAAAAAAAACATCAATCACCAACTCTGGGTGACTGAACTGGGCACCAAAGAAATGCTCAAAATAAGGGCTTTGTTTTGCTGTAAAGTTTTTATGACAGGAGAACCAAAGCAAAAACACTATATCCAATGTCCTCCAAAATGGAATGCTAGCTGGACTTGGAAAAAAGGAGACCAAAACAGATAATTGACAAGTTTATCTGTAGTCAGTGAGGAACCATCCCACAGGGTATGGGGAGAAGAGATGAGGGAAGGCAGGGCCGCAGCGTAGCCTCTTCAGGAAGCTTGTGTAAACGTGCATGGATGTGACTGAGAGTGAATGGATTCATAAAAATGTATAAATGTGTGTATACAGGTGTACCAGCATATGCATGTATACACGTGTGTAATTGTCAAAATGAGAAAATGCAAGTGAGTGTATTCATTCATGACAATGTGAGTGTTTTCAGTCAAGTGTCCACATGCTGAATGCAGGTGAGTGTGTACGCATGACAATGTCAATATTTCTGTGGAGTGCCCACGAGCACTGAGAGTGCAATGTCATATTGAGATGATGGTGTAGTTGTGGCGGCCCTCCACCAGGGGGCGGTGGTTTTCCTCTAGCTGCCCTCGATGAGCTTCGACAGGCTGTCGCGGAGCTCGGTCAGCTCAAAGATTTTGCCGTCCAGGAGCTCCAGGAGGGAGCGCAGGCTCTTGCGGAAGTCTTCCCTCTCCAGCTGACTGCCCTCCAGCCTCCGCTCCAGATCACTCATCTGAGCCTCTAGTGTCTGGTTCTTAGACTCTGTCTCCTGAGAGAGAGAGAAGAAAAAAGAAAGAAAGAAAGAAAGAAAGAAAGATAGCCTATTAACTCAAGAAAGGGTCTCACATGACGCTAAAACATTTTAAACCCCAGCAACATTGAAAACGGGTATGTGAAGCACATTGCAGTTCTGTGCTCACCTGTAGTTTGTGTGTTAGTGAATCCTTCTGAGACTGGAACTCATTAGCACTCTCCACCTCCTCCTTCAGCCGTTCCAATTCCTGCACAATGCCACAGGTAGAGCAATGGGTGAAAATATACAAACTAGGATTTTACATAGAATGCTAAGAAACAAACGTGCAGTCACCTCCCCCCCAACACACACACACACACACACACACACACACACACACACACTTTACAGTACCTCCTCCTTGGCCTTTAATGCATTCTCCAGCTCCTCTATCGTTTGGTTGAGCTCAGTCTTCTGAGATTTGATCACTGTGGTCTGACCGCTCACACACTCCAGCTCTGTGACCTGAGGACAAAACACACACCCTCTTGCCCGTTCACTCTGACTCCATGTTTTTTTCCTCTTACCACTTTATGTAGTCTTTTTGACATGTTTATGTGGTTTCTATTACCATTTGGGGTTAGTATGTTTTTCCTATGACCATTCTGACCCATGTGTGTGGTTATAGTATAGTGTCTCTTACCCATGTGTGTGGTAATAGTATAGTGTCTCTTACCCATATGTGTGGTTATAGTATAGTGTCTTTGACCCATGTGAGTGGTAATAGTATAGTGTCTTTGACCCATGTGTGTGGTAATAGTATAGTGTCTTTGACCCATGTGTGTGGTAATAGTATAGTGTCTCTTACCCGTTTGTGCAGTCTCTCGGCCTCCTCCTGGTAGGCAGCCAGTTGTTGTTTCCACTGTTTGACGTTGGCGGTGGACTCCAGCAGAGCGGCCGTCAACTTGGCGTTGTTCCCCTTCAGGGCTGCCAGCTCTGCCTCCCAGTGCTTGTTAATGCTGGTTGAGCTGGATGGGCAACAGTGATGGACAGGCACAACAGCTCACCATAGACACTAACCACATTCAACAAGTCATTCAATCAAGTTACCAAATAGTACATGACATGTGTTTGAGTTCATGTTTTATAATCATCAGCACGATACTAACCACAAAGGCCAAAGTTAACATGAGAGGAAATGGTGTACAGTGCACATGGGAATGAAATGTACTTCGTTTAGTTATCCATAATTAATATGAGCCACACATAGTGTTTTAATGCAATGCTTTACACTTCTGTCCAGGGGCTTGGGGACCACATTAATAATTAATGAATGAATCGACGGTATCCGGTATGGACTGTGCTGCGCTGTGCCAATTTCATTTTAAATCAGCACTCTAAAGAGAGGCCCCTGTGGATGGGTAAATCCCTCCATTACGGAGCTCAACATGGGACATGTTGACATTTTAATAGAGACAGATGAGGTTCTTTGACAGAGGGTGAATTAGAAGACAGTGGTGCTAAAAAAAAAACCTTCACAAAATGACTATCAAAATAAAGTATAAATATTATTGGTACTGTACCATATTAAAACGGGACCTGGACTTCACCCAGAGCTGTAATCTCATTAGGTTTAACTACTGTAGGCACATACCCTTCTTTACCCTGCACCTTCCACTGGCCTTGCCCAGTGAGGTGCACTCTCCCTGGGCTTAGCCCACTACACCAGTCCCTGGCTTCAAGGCCTTGCTGGGTTTACCTGTGTGAGAAGGGCAGTGCGTTTTGAGATGGCTCAGCCCGGGGCTCGGGGATCTGGGGCGTTTCTGGTGTGCCCCTCTCATCGTCCGTACCATTGATACTCTCCGGGGTCAAAGGTGACTGAAGATCCCCCGTGGCAGACTCCTGGTGTGACATAAACAGTCATGTTATGAACATGTCAGAGTGGTGTGTGTGTGTGTAACCATCTATTATTTCTAACATTCTGGGTAAAAAACACAATCCACAATCTAATGCAGGAAAGGATACCTGCACACTGATTTATGCTCCCCATAGAGTGATGTTTTATTTTCAACTGACTTGAAAATAAACCAACACTTTGGGGTGGGGGGTTGGGTGTGTTAACATGAGGCTGAGATGGGGTTAATCCGGCTGTTAATCTGATATTAGGATGGCAGAGAGGGGTTGTTAAATCAAGACTGGGGGCAGGGTTCTCCCCAAGGACTGGAACAGTGGCATCTTACATCTTGAGTTTGTTTTTCCGATGAGTAAACCATGTAGTCTTGTCTATAAAACTGAAAGTGAAACGGAGTAGAAAAAGTGATTGTTCCCAGTGTCCGAAAACAAGATGTACCACTAGGTGAAACAATTCTGGGGAGACCCCTGAAAGAGGTGGAGTGTGTTAATTAAGTGGGGCTGGGTGGTAGTAGGGGGACACAACTCTCGACTGGGATAGGGGGCAGGAAGGCAATTCGATTAGGGGTAATGGCAATGATCTTTATTTCCTTTTACCTTCTTTTTACCAGGTACCTTTTTACCAGGTACGTTGACTGACAACACATTCTTTTTTACAGCAACCACCTGGAGAAGAGTTGTTGGGAGAGCAGAGGTGTAAAATAAGCCAGTTTAAAGCTGGCGGTGATCAGGCCGACGCTAGAGTCGCTTGTGGGATATGTTGGGAATCAAACCAGGCGTCAGGTTTAACACTTGTCATAAGTACCATGGGATTTGTAGTGACCACTGAGAGTCAGAGTCAGGACGATGCCCTCAATCACGTCTCCTTGATGAGGATTTTGAAACTAAACATCAATTCAAGGTACTGACTACATTACTTGATTTTAAGTTACAGTACTTTGACGTGGTTTGTGCATGCCAATGAGAGCATGCTAACGCCTGTCCATTCGCTCCTCTTGTAATTTGGTTAAAAACATAATGCTAATGTTAGTCGTTGGTGACAGTGGTAAACTAAAAGTGTGGATTGCAGTATTTGCTGACACAGACTATTTCAAATGAAATAAATGTAAAGGTCAACTAGCAGTATCCCTTTCATCTGAGGGGGGTTGTGATTACCTGGGAGGGAGTGCTGGTGAGTTCCATCTTCTCCTGGGACTTCTCCTTGGCTAACCGCGCCGCCTCTTTAAACTCAGCAAACTTCTCTGCAAACTGAGACAGAGCCAAATGAGAGGTATGAGCCACCATGAGGGGAAACATCATACATACTCCATACACACACAGTCAGATGTCGTACTCTGGTCTGACGTTGAGCAGGTGACTGACCTTGGCCAGGTGACCCTCGGAGCCGAAGCCCAGGCCGTAGACGGTGTTGGCTCGGCTGTCGGCCCATTGGCCAAACTTCTGAGACGTCTTCGTGAAGGTCATGTTGGGGGTGATGGTGCTGTTAATGATGGCCTATGGATTCAGACATGCATGGGAATGAGTCATATAAGCTGTGCATGTCACGTCATACCAACTTGGCATGAGGTTCATGTACTTCTGACTTTAACAACATGTTCTGTATCTGAACTTGATGGTTCCAAATGCATCAGTTGCAATAACAATCCCAGCGAATCATGATCTAAATGTCATAGTCAGTAAAAGTGAATGTGAATCTTCAAAGGGAGAGACAAACATTCAAATTATAAATAGAATTCTTCAGGTCCCTCTGACCATATTTTGTATAACTGCTTTTGCCTCGAAACCAAGTATGCTTGTGGTAGTGAGGACGGTTGCCTAGAGCAACAGTGACTTGATGAGTGCTTGTTGTCTCTGTGTTGGGGTCAGGCAGGGGTGTGTGTGGGTGTTGTGCGGTATGTGGGTGTGTGTGACTAATTCTGTGTGTGTGTGTGTGTGTGGGCAGGGGGGGTTACATCCCCATTGATCGGTAAACAGGAAGCAGTCAATGAAGAGAGGGCCCCAGCGTGGTCGATTGACTATACTGGCATCGATCAGAGTGGGAGAGTGGGGGTGATGGAGTGTGTGTGTGTGTGTGTGGGGGGGGGGGGGTAGTGGTGGGTGGGGGGGGCTAGGACTGGAGAAGCAGGACAAGACACTCTTGTGTTGCTGCCTCTGAGACTGCAGTCTGGTGCCAGAACTTGCATTGCAATGACTGTGTGTGTGTGTGTGTGTGTGTGTGTGTGTGTGTGTAGGGATATTTCCACATCTTGCAGAGAGATACGGATAGAGAAAGGAAGAGAGGGAGTAGAGTGAGTAGGGAGAAATAGAAAAGTGTCTGTCTGTCTGTCTGTCTCTCTCTGTTTCGGGACTTACTGCTGTTTCAACGCTGAGTGATGAGTGTTTCCAGAAGCGCCAGAGTCCCAGCCCACCCTCTCCCTGCTATTTCCAGAACAGCGCAGTACACAGTTCAGTTCACCCACTCGCTAGCTCCACCACACATGGGGGTCACACAGGCAGCAGTGGATGGAGCAGCGGAGGACATTACATAACCACCCTATAATAACTCCACCCATGCACCCCTCTGAAGACTAAAATAATAACCACGTTATGACAGACCATGCCGCCCCCACGCCACTTCCCAGGGATTCTGCTGCCCATGGAAAAACACACAAAAAGTAGTGTGTGAGTGAGCTTGGACACTTTCTTGCGCTCAGCCTTTGGTTCCGTTTGTGTCTGTGTGTAAGGGAACGACAGACTATGTGAGGTGTGTGTGTGTGTGTGTGTGCGTGTGTGTGTGAGGGTAAGAGAGAGTACGCAAGCATTTCTGCCTGTATGTAATCTGCATAGAACAAGAGATTCCAATTGATCTATAGCTCTGACAGGCCAGGGCCTGAGGGGACCAGCTTGCTGTGCTCTCCCATAGGCTGTATGGTTGAGGGTACTAGAAGTGTAACAAAGTGTCCGTCAAAATGCAAACACACTGACAGATACTATCTGACACCAAGCGAGTGACTAGTGATATCTGCATATGAAACACTAAACTGTATGGCCTGACAAGCCACGGTCAGGGTAGCGGAGACCTTGGAGCCGTCCAGGCTGATGATGCGGTAGACGTTGCGGGTGCTGTCATAGAAGTAGGAGACTGTGACGGCATGTTTACTGGTGGGAACCCAGTTCTTCTTGGTGTTGGGGTCGATCTGGAAGACATGGGCCCGCGTGCTGAAGATCGGCTGCTCTCTGCAGGGGGGAGATAGATAATATTGTAGATTACAGAAGTGCTCAGGCAGAGGGGGGAAACGTGGGCATTGGAGTAGGTCCCTAGGTTAGTGTGCAACCCAATAACTGTTAGAAATAGAGTCAATGTGTTATTCAAACCCTGCAGAAAACAGAATAGGCCTTTAAGCCAAAATAAGCAACACACATCTCAAGTGTGAAATAGACTCTCTCTCTGTCACGTGTTATGCAACTAGAAGTATCTAACGACGCCCCTAAAGGGTTATGTGAGGTGAGCAGCGCGACACTAGCAACATAAAGAGACCACATTGACAGTTGATATAATGCATAAACCTTTACCCAGTGGCTAACATTTGACATGCCTATATACATTCAATTTAGATGGCCAATTTAGGTATGAAACCCTAGTGTTACAAGAACCGTGCTCTAGCCAACTGAACCAATGCATCGGAACAAGAAGTGCTGGACAAATGGGGTGACTGTGAGGTAGGTGAGACTAGATCTCCACACATCCATAATTCACTCTCCCCTGCAGCATACTGCAATGTCCATGCGCGTGCACGCACACACGCATGCACACACAAACAGCCTATAGCCTACCTAGCACCCTTAGAGCTGAAGCTGTTCTTTTTTTAGACAGATAGGCGCACACACACACACACACACACACACACACACACACACACACACACACACACACACACACACACACACACACACACACACACACACACACACACTTAATTCAGTTCCTCACTGTATCTAATAAGTGTGAGCAATCTCTCAAGTCAGATGGAGCTGTTAGCAAAGAGGTTTAATATGAGCAGGAGAAAGACAAACACTAGACAGACACAGTCAGAAATCACTTACTATTAATGAATGGATGCATGTTAAAGTTAATCAAATTGACTCACTAGGTACATTAAAGGTAATAAAACAGTACCAACAAGGATAAACGATGTTCCACTACTCCATTCATTATGGTTAATGTGCCTTTCCCATAGACAATAGGAGGGAGGGTCATTAAAAATGATTCATCATCAGCACAAGGCCATTTAAACATATGGAAGGCTGATATGTTCTCACACAGTGTATAAGTAGCAGGTAGCATCCAATCCATTGCAACAGTTAGATTAAATTGTTCCTACTCGTAATGCTAGGCTACTTAGGGTATTTGAGGAGGCGACAAAGAGCGATGGTGAGAGCGGTGGCGCTAGAGGATCGAAGAGAGAAAATGGGATAAGAGAGAGAGAAACAGATGGAAAGTGGGCTACAAAGAGGAAACGATGGAGAGACGACTGGAGAGAAGAGGTGAAAGAAAGAGAGAGAGAGAGAGAGCAGAAAGCAACTGAGAGAAAGAGAGAAAGAGAGAGAGAGAGCTGGAAAGAAGTGGGTCTAACTTGAACCTTCCTGCCTCGTGTGTGGGCGGTAGTGATGAGATAAGGCAGGAATTCTGCATTTTTTAAAAGCACCAAAAGCGAGGGCAGATATGCTAATTTCACTCTAATTTTAAAGCCACAGAACTGAACAATGCTGCAGAGCCCACACAGGCACAGACAGCAGTCACTTCTTAGCACATCTCTCATTATATAAAACCAGGAGATAAACTATCAAACGTCCAGTTTGAGGATGAAAGCGGAGCTGATCCTAACAGTTAAGAGGAGCTAAGCTTGTCTACAGTGAAAGGACAGAGAAACAGATCTCCCAGGCCAGGTCGATGGTGGAAAGTGGAATCTGAATTGCCACGGTGGCTGTCAGTTAGAGCTAGGCTATATGTCTTGTTGGCTTCATTTGACAATGACCTACTGTACAGCTGTATCACTACGGGAATCTATCCTATATCGAGCTGGAGGGCCTATTACAGTAATGAGGAAGAAGACCTGCTGATGATGATCAATATCATAAATAGTTGATCAAGTTTTGAGAAGGTGTGAGTGAGTGAGTGAGTGAGTGTCATTTTTGTATTTTATTATAGTTTTATTCAGCCAGGTAAGTCACTGAGAACAAATTGTATAAACTGGTTAACAGGCCAGCAGGGGGCAGACTGCCATGAGAGAAGTACTGCAGTGATGTAACAAGGCCAAAGGTGACCTGGGAGCACCTGTTCAGACACACAGAAAACAGAGAACTGGACGTCCTCCAAACAAGCTGTATCCCAGGCTGTGACTGGTCTAAACCATGCAAAGCTAGCTGCAGATATTGAGCTGATATAACTAGCCTAGTGAGTCTACCATTCCAACTGACAGAGCTGGAGAGAGGGAGTGAGAGAGAAAGAGAGGGACAGAGGGAGAAATGCATTGAGGGAGAGAGGATCAGGAGATTTAATTTCTCCAAGAATGACAGTGCTTCAGTCATATGTGACTGCTGAACATGTAAAAAAAAAAAAAAAAAGAAGAAGAATCTGGACATGAAAGAGCACATTGTTCCCATAATTGGGTCTGCTAGAAGACAGAGGGTGCTTACTTTCTCCCCACGATGCTTTTTATGGATCACATTTTATCATGGCAGCAAATTGCCCCTCAGCCATCTGATTTTATCGTCCTTGATAGCACGCAGCATTGTGAGGAGCCCCCCAGCACCGTTCAGGGGGCATCGACTTAGTCCCCCCTTTCCAGGGCCATCCACACCCACACCCACACACAGAAAAACAGAACAACTTAGAAAACAAACAAAAAATAACTTGAGGAACTTATTCAATAATGATTAAGTATAGTATATTACAAAAATAAAGCAAATTGGATGAATGCACATAATGTTTCTTCAATACAGAAATGCGACCAAAAATAATACAAAAAACAAACTCATTACAAATGATGGAACAAACCATATATCACATTTGACGTTCCTATCCCATAGCATCTGGTTTATAAATCAATATATATAAAACTACTGACTCATCTCTATGCTTTTTACAATTTAAAATACTGTTTTACACTATAAAATGGTTGCAATCAAAAGAATCACCAATGAAGACACCCAGTGTCTGGTGGGGTTAAGTGGTTGCAGACTTCAGGCAGTTACTGCATACATTTGCAAGGATTGTCGACAAAGTACCAAACACGAGTGCTTAATTTGGATAAATGTGTCCCACCACTTTTGCATACCCTGACACAGGGGGACTATGCATACAAGTGTTGTAATTTCTGAACGGTGAAACCAATATGAACACAAATACCATCAAATAAAAGCTGGGAATATCTACTTAAAAAAAAAAAAAAAAAAGCAACGCCTGAGTTTTGCTTGCTAGATCGCTAATCTTCCAGTAAAGCTCCAGTGTGGTGTCTGCCCTTTAGACATTATGCCAAGTGAAAGCAGGTGCTTTGGTTACAGTCTTGGATACCCATTAATGACGAACTAAAAATGCAAAGTGGGACTGCTTCCTTTTCCTGCTGTACTCAACCATACAGCAATGGATACCCTCTTTCACATCTACCTCAGACTGGGGCCCAACTCTATACTACCTAAGATACCAGTCTTCTTGACTGGCCCCATGTATCCTAGATGAACCTAACACACAGTCACTCCTGAATAGACTGCAAGATTATGAGTGTGAGAGTGCACTCTTCACCAAGCCTTCTAGAGAGCTAGCAGAAGCTACAGTGTGACCATGCTCCAGCCTTTTTCCATCAGCAATAGGGTCATCAAGGAGACTTTGAGGACAGCGGCAAAATGACAAGATTACAATCTGGTTTCTATCTCACCGTCTCTGTCATTCCATCCTTATGCCCAAGTAATTGAAGCTCAAACTGCCAACCTTGGTTCGACTGGGTTGAATGAACCGGAGGAGAGGTTGTCTCTAGAGCAGCCCTTGCCTGGCCAGAGTGAGCACCCCTTGGGCTTGTTAGGCTCTAGGTCTCCCTACCTCCAGAGCTTTCTCACCGCCAGTGGCAGTCTCATCCGAGAGATAAGCGCTCGGCTCCTCTAATTCCTCTGTCCTCAGCAATAAAAACCACAGCATACAATGCGGCAGACAGTTCGCCTTTACACTAGGCATATTTCATGGAGATTACGTCCCTAGATGACTATCTGCCTGGCGTCAAGGGAAAAGGAGATTTAATTGCTCAGCTCCAAGCCGATTTCACACAGCGTTCAGGGTCTTCTCTGAGACAGTATGATTGTTCTTTGCTATGGGAACCTCCCCCCACCCCCCCTCCTAACGTGTTAATTAAGTTAGCAGAGTGGGGACTTGGCAGCTGTTAAAAGATAGACACTGTTAATCAGAGTGATGGTGGTAATGTGAGGGTGCACACCACTTCACACCAACTCACTCAGCCTGAGCTACTGTAATGTAGGCTATATGGACCACAGAGCATTACACACACACACACACACACACACACACACACACACACACACACACACACACACACACACACACACACACACACACCTTGAGGATTGCAGACGATTTCTACTGGATTGCAGGTGGAGGCACTGCTTTATTCTTCTGGTACCAGAGCATATAAAACGCTACAAATGACCTGAGTTGGTTCCATAGGTCTGTGATCCCTCTTTCCGCTCTGTCTCCCTCAGTCATTCCTATTGTACCGTCTCAACAAATGTAAAAAGACACAAACAAAACCAGAATGGAATTTTGCCAATTTAAAAAAAAAAAATATGTTCTTGGCAAATCATGGCACAGGATACTTTGGGTATCTGTCTTATCACAAAGACAAAACTGGCATGAGTTGCCACTCCCCTCACTTCCTCCTGGGCCAAAATTTGCTTAAAGAAAACGTTCCCCGTTATCTATCGGTCAGTGCCCAGGTGTGTGTGTGTGGCTTGTGACTGCGTGTGTTATTGTTAGCCTATAATCCCTTTCACAATGGACTGTTTTGTGGCTCGATGCAAGGCTCAATGACGAGTGCTATGCCAGAGGAATCTGACCACAGATGTTATCAAATCAGCAGTTCTCCACTTACCAGCAGAGACACACACACACACACACACACACACACACACACACACACACACACACAGACACACAGACACACAGACACACAGATTTGTGTTTGCATAGAGGCAGACAAAGCCAGGTACTGTCTGTGGCCAAACGGGAAAAGTACCCTTGTGCAGCCTCCAATTATGTCCACAGTATATGGTTGGTAAACACGCATCCTGACCATGCAGCCTTTTTCTGGGGCCTGAGTGATATTCCCCTTATTCCACTGCTTCCCAGACTAAATTCTACCAATAAGGAGCTTCTTCATCTCAACAGCATGGGCAGTTGAATTGCTTTTGCTATACAACCACACCTGACCTGTCAGTGATCCAATACACTTAGAATGACTTCTGGCTGTTTAAAAAAAAAAAAAAAAAAAAGGCTGTCAAGGTGCAATACATAAATGAATGGTGTAAATGTATCTTAAGAAATACTTCAATAATACAGTATAACTGTGATATCAGCACTGAAAATTAATTCATAGGATTATAGGCGAAACAATCTGTTAATATAGTTCACACACCACATTGCTGTAAGTGCATACATCATTAAGTGCATACATTCGGCAGGATGCACTGTATATGACTTGAGTCTAAAAATCCCAGAGAAGCCAACAGCCATCCACTGGACCAACTCACTGGCTGTGGCAGTCTGTGCTTAACAGACACAAAAAAAATCCCTGCTTTACTAACTTAGCTGCCACGTCGTCATAGCAACCACCATGTGACTCAGGGCTGGTCATGAGCTGCAAGCATCCTCCAACTCCCTCTCTCCTTCCCACATGCTATATCCACCAATCAGATCCCTGCATGTCCCAAACGGTTAACCCACTCACAGAGGGGAGGCAGTGGGGCTTGGCGCAGCCTCTGATTTAAAATACACATATGCTAGGCTCTGATCTGTGTGGTTATGGTCACACACACAGGGTGGTGTGAGTTGACTTTTTTTTAGTCGGGATCTCTCTCTCTCTCTCTCTCTGTCTCTGTCTCTCTCTCTCTCTCTGTCTCTGTCTCTGTCTCTCTCTCTCTCTCTCTCTGTCTCTCTCTGTCTCTCTGTCTCTGTGTGTGTGTGTGTGTGTGAATTAACACTGAGAACAATTAATTTAGCTTGCACTATTTTCACCTAATAGCAGGGACAGTGCCATCTAGTGTAAAGAATGTTGTACTATTGCACTGTATAATGGGACATTACACAACTTCAATTACTAATATATTTGGACAGGGCAACACCCAGATTACCAGATTAACTAGAAATACATTACCATAGTATGAAGTAACAAAACTCCAAGCCGCAGCTTCATTTAACTTGTCAGACATGGAGAACTGATATTCCATACTGGCCCATAAAATCTTCTAGGGAGGAGTTTGGAGGTTTCATGGGTGACTTTTGACCATGTCTGAATCATTATCAGGTACGACTTTGGTCCAAATCGGATTTGGGGTTTGAATTCTATTGAATATTATGTGAATCCCACAAAAATAAATATGGCCAATTTGGGTACAATCAATTATCTTATTTCTCAGGGATTAAACTATAATTCTACAAAATAATGAATGAATATTTATGGTATTTGTTTCTAACTACAGAAACCACTTCAGAACAATCTGAGATGATGGGTTACGAAACGCTCTTTTGTCCGTTGATCTGACATGGAATGACCCAGCCCTCTCTCACCATTCTCCTACTACCACTCACTGTAGGCAGGTAGAATCTGAGATGAAGTTTCAAATCAATACGGTTAAAGTGTTGTCTACATGTTTTAATCAATTAAACTATTACTATGCATGTTACGAGACAATATTCTGTAGTCGTAGTAGTACGTGATTTGATTTGAATACATTTCACAGACTGATGTTTTTTTTTCCTCATTTAAAGTCTGGTGCTGGGCTGAAGAGAATTTGACCTCAGCAGATTCGGTCTGGCCCTAGTCACAACCATGGCTTCGTTTCAGCTACGAGGGATAATCTGCCTAGTTCTGTTCAATTGGCCTGTAGGTCTGGTTGTCATGCATGTGTTTTGGGTACAGACACATTGTGTTTCCAAAACAAAGCTCACTTGTACAGTCAGTCAGACAGTAACAGCTCTGTTTAATCCTAGCACCCTTCACAACAAGATGATTTGATTTAAATATAATTTCTATTCAAACAAAGGTTGTGTAGCAACATTTGAAGGTGGGGCGCTGCTCTTTTAAGAGTGGCGCAACTGACATGCCACAGCAAATATGACCAAAATAGGCTAGTCAGTGTTTGAGCTAAGGCTGGTTGACCAGGTCTCTCTTGTAAAAGAAAGACGAACTATCTAACGTGGTATCTCAACCTGACTAACCTGGATACATAAAGGTAAAATGAAATAACGGTAGGGCAATATGGGCCGAGCAGACAATGTTTGTTCAGTTAATTACAATAGTTATACTTGAAAAAGAATCATTCTGTGCAACATTTTCTTTCACCGTAATAGTTTGAAAAATGCAGAGGCAGGAATACAGATTATCTGTTTTGAGCCCATCTGAGGAGATGCAAAACAAATCTGAGTCTTTTTTTTTTTATAAAGCCACAACATCTCGCCATTTAAATGCAACTGCACACCAATGATTATGGCCACAATAAATCAGAAGTCTTTTGACACACAGCCTACCTAAAGTACTGTAGCTTTTTAGGAGGTGCCAAGTTTCAGGCTGACAGCTTGTTTACATTCATCCATTATGCAAAACAGAACCCCCTGCACTAATGCCAACTCCCTGACAGGCCTAATTTAAAAGGCATACTTTGAAGACTCGATTTCTGACTACGGATTATAGACTTGTGGTTTGAAGGTTACTGAAACTCCAAAATAAAAGTTTACCACATGTTTTCATAAACCACCAAAAGAGTGGTCAAAAAAGTTGGGTCCGTGTGCAACGACTCAGACCCCCTACGAATTAGGAGAGATCTGCAGGCCTTAATCCTAAATCTCAATTATTTGTTTGTGATGGTCTGCAGATGTCTGCTCATACATGTAAGCAGGATCTACAGTAGGCCTAAACAGTAGATGACATGGAATAGGCCTAAACTTGACTAGACTGTAGATTACTTTAGATTCTGAAAACATCTGACAAACTTTGAAATTTAAGGAGAACTAACGCTTTAATAACAACACTGACTATGTGCATACTATCCTAACAACATGGATAAACTTGTCACTGGTCAAAGTTGAATAACAGCACCATCACCTTGGGCTACATGTTAGATAAGATAACAGATGTTTCTTGCATGGAGATATTTGTAGGTGGTAGCCTCAGTTTGAACTGTCCTTTCTGGCATTAATGTGCAGCAGCATAGCATAATTGTCCAAATGATTACAAGATGACAGGCCTGTAGCCTATTGTTTTATGATGTATATTGCAAAGTATTGTAATGTTACACTACATCAAAAAAATCTCTAAATAAAATCAGAACCCAACCCTATAGCCTACCTATGCTTCTGCGCACCTTACACCTGTGATGTGATCATTTAGCCTACACCAGTGGTGGGGAGTTGCATGGCAATAACCTCGTGAAGCCAACTTCATATAAACTATGTAGCAGTTGCCCGTCTGCCTCTGGTATACCCTTTAGCAAACCAGCCTTCCTCGAAATCTGAAACAACCATACACTCTTCTTGTCACCGAGCATTAGTACAGGCCAAATGGAACTATATTGTGCGATACTTACCCCATTTTGCTTGGTTGGTTAATCGAAGTGATTCAGTCAGTGGTCGCGGCAGAGGGATCCGAGAGCGGTGTGAACACGCTCCTGTGTTTTTCCTCTCCAATAAGCTGTTCTATACAGTATCTAACCAGCGTTGATGGTTGTGGCTTGATTCAGGGAGTTAGGTTCCCTTCAATCCGACATGGCTTGTGGATCTGTTCTTGACTATGGGGTGTTGGTTCACTGTTCATCCAAACAAACGTGTCGGTGCATGCATGATGACCGAAAACATCAGCATTGACGTTAGCTAAATGAAATGCATTCTTCAATCATGCTCAATGGTGAGCTAAAGCTATTATAAGCGCGAGGGTAGCACAGCTAGCTACCGAGACGCAAATACATGATTGACAAGAGACGATTCTAATTCCAATGTAGCGCGAGCCCCTTGAACTAGCGCTATTTTTACACTTTCAGAAAGGCTATGAATGACAACGGCTTGCATTGATAATGGCAGCACACAATCTCCTTTTGTCAGCAAAATAAGCTTTCAATATCCACTCGACTCGAGCTGGGTATTACTGCTCGTGCCCCTTTCCGTTGCCTTCTGGTATTTACTTCCCAAAGATGACACCTCTTTGAATGTGGCCAGCTGTACCGCATATAGTTATCCTGGGGCAAGAAAAATGCCGAACATTCATTCCACCATCTCACTTTGAAAGAGCCGACTACAAATTCCAGAATTTATTCGTTGCTTCTTGCAGTTCCCTGGCGTCGTAAGTGCCATCAAAATTCCTCCAGCTTGCTAGAGCTATCCTACAGAATATCAGAGCATTATCGCATGTGACTAACATAAGGGAAACGGCAGCAATAGCAAACTAATTTTGCTACCTAAAAGTAATCAAAATTTGTATCGAGTGGCCTTCATCTCCAATCTGTTTTCGCGGAAAGACTTGGTGCATTCTCAAGGCTCCATCACCTCTGTCCTCAGCTTAGTGCAAGATCAAAGCAGTAAGCATCATCTTCAATGCCTAGTAAAATAGGCCGGGCGAATATGAAATGCTATGCTGAATTAAGCTATTTATAGGAAAACAGCCAATTCGTTGATTTTATTTATCAAACTCGGATCCAAATGTCAAATATCGGCCCCGTCGTTCCATCGAACGACTCCCCTCTTCACCAGTCTGTGTGTCTCATATCAGCTCTCATCCCATTCATTACCTCTGTACCCATCCTCTGTTCACTGAAAGCATTAAACTGGGCTGCGTCACTACGCCGCCCGCCGCAACAACGTCACCGTATCGACATTTGACGTAATGGGCAATAAAACGTCATTTCCTTTAAGCAATTCATGAATGACAGTTAATCAATAAGTCCAAATTAAATGTATAATTGGTATTTTCATATTTTTTCCATTTTCAAGAACAACATATTATGCATGAACACTGCACAGATATCTGCAAAGTATTCTGCAAAAAAAAAAAGGTATCAGAAGTGGGCAGAATTACGCATTAACTATTTACAGATACGCATGATAATGTTGTGGCAAGCATGCGCTGATAATAGCTATATGAGTATTATGTGGTCTATCAAAAACAGCACAGAATGACAACCCTAACCACCTGTGTACCGTATTACCTTAGCAGTTTTCCCAACAATAACAACAATGTTTTTTATTAGATTTTTCTCTCTCTAGAAATACATAAATTTGAGGGGACGTGACCACAGAAGCTTCAAAGCACACTACAAAAATATATCGGAAACAATGCTTCAAACTACCACAGCAAATGCCCATGTTCCACTATTTTGCAACTGATGGTGGCCATCTTGTGGACAAGTACAGTGGTGCACAAGTACAGTGGTGGCCCCAGGAGATTAGACAGTGACAGCTCTGTCAGGGTACAAACACAGAAGACAAGAAGACAGTAGTCCAGGGAAGGCCATATGCAACATCAGTCAAGACACTAGGTCTTCATATTGAACAATATTCTCCCTTCTAAGACCCACTTTCCAACTCTAAGAAGCTCACTTTATGTTTGATGCTGGTCATTTAGGGTGATCAAATGCTAATTTGTCAAAGCTAATTGTCAAAACTGTCATCAAGCTAATTGTCAAAGCTGTCATAAAACTGTTTAGATCAGATTCTGGCTGTTTATTGCATAAATAAATCACAGATTTTGGGAGTGCCCTCAGGAGGTAAACATCCTGCCCCTTGTCCTCTAAGCCCTCTCCCTTGAGCTGATTTACTGCAGTGATGTGAAAGACCTGAATACATGGCAGTATATTCCACCATTAAGTGTATAATTAGCACATAGCCAAGGTTTGGATGGCAGGGACATCACTAGTGTCAGCATGTGGAGTCACCCTCTCCTGCTCTCCCTCACTTATCCCCCTCTCATTTCCATTCCCTTTCACAAGAAGGACCTATGGCCACCCGCCACTAAAATGGGTAATTGGGGTCTTGTTTTTGTGCTGTTGTGTTTCTAATTAGTTATTTGCTTGTATGTTACACGATAACACACATGTGGTGTAAGGTGTCAGTTAGTGTGCCTCTGTGCAAAAGCATGTTGACAGATCAGTACAGTAGGTTTATGATGAGAATCCCCCCCCCCCAACCCCCATGTTTACCCTCAAAAGAGTAAAAACTGATCCAACCCCACATCTCCAGAGAACACTGCAGGGCTACAGTATCTGTTTTTAGCCTCCTTCAGAACCACGTGAGGGCTGTCAAATTTGTTCCACACTGTCATTTAATACAGCCCTTAAACCAGTTGGTGCAACCATCCAAGAAAGTTTCTTGTTCCCTGAACTGCTGGCTCCAATATGACTGGGTAAGGAAATTAAGTTGCCCCTGATATATGGTCTGTTTTTCATTTTGCCCCTGATGATTAAGTTTAGGATTTGGGGAGGGTTAAGGTTAGGTATTGGGGAGTGTAACCTTATTCTAGATCTGTGCCAATGGGCAACTTTATACCCGGAGTGGTTATAGGATCATCTGAGTGTGAAACCCTGTTGTGCTTTAGCAGCAAAACAGCAACCACCACTCCTCAAGTTCACTCGCGTTCCCTGTCCAGTATCTGTTTCACATTGCGAAGGTGACAGACATAGGCAGGTGACACTTTGACACGCTGACCAAACCAGGACCAGGAGTCTTGCAGGAGGCAGAAGACCTTGATTTTGAAGTGAATTAGTTGATTTGCTTGAGCGAGTGTGTCCTCTCTACACAGCATTATATATAAAGAGAATGGGGATAAAGATGATGATGACTAAATTCATCAGCCAGGTCCCTCAACCATTCCTACAATATGTGTTGCTGTCCATGGTGCTGGACATCTCTCACTTTGAGATGATTTGCAATCCAGTTGACCAAAACTCCCCCTCAGCATTGTAGGTTACTGCTAAATGATATTCCACATGAGTCCATTTTCACCCTTATCTGACCACATTGTGACAGACTAGCAGACAGCGTCCTGCCATTGGATATAGGGTGGTGACATGAATTATTTTTAGCCTTGGCAAGAAAAATAAAGAGAAGTGGGTGTATTTTCTGTTGCTTCTACTGTACATCAGTTACACAACCTGGAGCAGAATAAACTGAATGAAAAATAGGTTTTAGAGCAATAGAAGCCTAATTTGTTCTACTTATGGGTTTAAGTGTCAACATGAAAGTGTCAGTGAGAACGGATGGCAAATTAACTACCTGACATGTTGCAGACGCCTCAGATGAAACGCTGGATGCCTATCTTTCTATTTCAAGATTACGCTGAGCATTACATTGCAGTGCAAGTTGTCTCCCTTAGAACGACATCAACATTGCTGTACTGAGTACTGGTGAGGAGTCAAGACAACATAGATGAAAAGAACTTGCAACAATGGCTACATGTTTGCCAGCAGAATGTGTGAGTATAGATGTGGATACTCAACTGACAATGCTACAGGATGAGGCCATTTCTGAGGAAGTCCCTGAAATGAATGATGAAATTGAGGATCTACGCAACAGGTAAAGATCCATGATGTTTGCACAAGGTAGAGTTGAAAATGAAAGTATACAGTACATCAAAAGCATTTGGATTAATGTTCACTTTTGATTACACCTGGAAGAACTATCAGTATTTCTTTGTGTGCTCATCTCCTATTGACTCATCTAGTTGAGTTCAGTGTTTTCTTTTAACTTTTTTTTTTTTTATCTCTTTTTTTTTATTTGTATTACTTAACAAACACAAATTATACGCAATTGTGTAATGAATTAGACATTAACATGGGCATATTAATACATACATTGTTGTAACATTATTACAGTTTCAGAGAATAGGCCTGGCTGCTGTGTGCATTGGTAATGATTGTAATAACAGTATTTAAAATGGTTTTAAAATCAGGGCTTCTGGTTTAGGAATAACAACCAATTCAATCTAGTTTATTATTCACTTCACATCAGTATTTTATATGAAAGGCACTGACTTGTTTCTGATTCCCATTCTCAAAGAAACACATACGTAATTCATAGGTTAATATTAGGTAATTACTATTTAATAACATGTATACATGTAATTATTATGTAATAATAACCATGTAATTTCTACATAAGGACCTTTCTGTGCCATGAAATACAGAGTGATGCTTTTTACTCTTTGTACATGAACATAAGAATGTAAATAAATGACATATAAATGACAACAGAATCAATTAAAATCCATTATTTAAATTAGAAAATCTTAAAGTGACTCTTTTCCCTAATAATATTTAATTGTTTGTGTTGTGTCTTTTCCAGTTTGCGGGAGGCTGTCCACAATGAGGCTGTCCGGCCCAAGCTGCAGTGTCTGATGATGGACCCCTCGTTCTCCATGGTAACAGTGCAGAGTGAGGACAGTGGAATCCTGTGGGAGACCACCTCCAGTCGCTGTTCTACCCCCATGGCGTCTGAAGCTGGCAATACCCCCTCGGAATTCTGCTATCCCATTGTGGAAGGTTCTGTAACGCCGGGATCTGAACCGGCAGGTAGGATCATCTTTGTCATGGACGAGGAGCAGATCTTTAGAAGGAAGAGGTCAAAAGGTAGCGGACGCAGGAGCAGAGCTGGGAGACAAAATCCTCTGGCGACCACTGAAGATTCAGGAGAAGTCACTGGGAGGCCAGAATTGGTGGAGGTGTCCCTGCCCAATGTCAGAGCTGAGGGAGAGGGGGAGGGAGAAGAAGCAAAAGATCCCTTGGAGGAGAAAGATCAGCGCTTATTCCGCCTGGTGTCTGAAGGCTCAGAAATCCTCAACATCTTTGTTCAGCCCAAGCTGGTTACTGTGGACGAGGAAGAGAGCACGGAAATGGTGGACAACCTGTCTTATCTAGAAGAATCACCTATAACTAAACCCAGTGAGATGGTGTTTGAGCCCAACATGGAGGTAAATATTTCAGACCAAGGAGATGGTGGAGATAAAACTGTAACACATACAAAGGCCTCACAACCCATTAGGCCAGGTTTTACAGACCACCCTGGGGCTCCTGTGCCCAAACCCCAGAGGAGAGGAGCCACAGGCGACACAGACTACTTTGAGAAGTTCACCTTGGTGGATGCACACGCCCCAGGAAGCCCTGCTGTAGTCACAGTGGAACAGGAGGAGGAGCCTGAGACAGATGCAGAAGAGCAGAGCCAGGCGAATGAACAGGAGGAGCAGCCCAAAGACAACAGTGCACCTGTGGCTGAAGACCTGGCAGGCTCAGAGGGCATCAGTGGAGAGGAACTCGCCAGCGAGCTTTTGGATGACGTGTTCTATGGCGGTATAGATGACATGCCCATGAAGCCCAGCATTCTGGATGGAGAGGAGTCCAACACGGATGAGAATGTGCTCTCCAAGTCTCCTCTGAAGAAGAGTGGCTCAGTTCTGTTTGACAACCAGGAGGACATTCTCACGCCCATCTTCCTCTCCCCGGGACCCCCCAAAATCATTGACCCCTCTCTGCTGGAGGAGCCCACGGCCATGGCTTTCCTGTACACAGATCTGTATGAGGAAGCTGTAGGAAGCAGAATGAAGGATGAGGATGCAGAGAGTATGACCTCTGAAAAGTCCTTCCACAGTAGGAACTCTGACAGAGAGGACAGGGGGTATCTGGAGAAGTTTGTCCTGAAAGACGAGACTCCAGTGCTGGAGTTGGAAGTGGAGGCTCAGGTAATCAACAATCGTCGCAAGGGACATCAAATGTGGTCCCAGGACTCACACGATCTCACTGGCCTCTCACGTCCCGAGACGGAAGAGACAGAAGGTGTCAAGCCAGAGGCAGAGGAGGAAATCACTGATTTTTTCAGGACTAGTGCCAACTCCACCCCATGTGCTGCAGAACTGTTTCCGCCATCACTGGAAGAAGAAGGGAATGACACACCACCTGTGAAAAAGCACAAAGTCAAGGCAGAAAGAAATGGTGATAAGACAGCACAGGAGGTGCCTCAGCCTCAAGCAGATGAGCGAGAGAAAACCAGGGAGGAAGAAAGTGAGGCAAGAGCTCTGGATGAATTAACAGATCTAAATGAACCACCACCACTGTGTGACACAAGCTACGAGTTGGCAGGTGGTAGAAGTGTCACCACCGAGCAGCTTATAGCCCTGGAGAAACCTCAGGAATGTATCCCGCCAATAACCAATCAGGAAGCTCCAAAGCCAGTTGCCCCACCAAGAAAGAAGACAACCCCACCTAAGACTTCTCTTGACTTAGCACCTCTGACTCCAGTTGAAACCACAGAGGAGGGAGAGGGGGGTGGAGGGAAGGAACAGAGGAAGGAGGAGAAAGAGAAGGCTTCCCCTGCAGAGACTGCAGATGAGGGAGAGGGGGATGGGGAGGAGACAGAAAAGGTTCCTCCTGTTCACTTCCTGTCCTCACCCGATCAATCCCAAGGTTTGCCCTCAGAGACAGAACTGTTGAAAGGAGAGGACATTAAGACTGAAACAGTTGAAGGAGAAACTAAACCACCTCAGGCGGAGGAGAACGAGTGCCATAACGCTGAGATTCAACCTCTAAAAGGAGAAGGAGGTAAGAATGAAGCAGCTAAAGGAGAGACTGAACCAGAAAAAGCTGAAACTGAATCAGCTGAGCCCCAGGTTGAACCTGTGATAGGAGGAAGCAGTTTGACTGAAACAGCTAAAGCAGGGGCAAGTGAATGCCCTCCTTCATCAGTGACTGAACCTGCCAAAGAGAGCAGTCGGTGCATCATCCTTTAGCTGTACAGGAAATGAATTAAATAGATTTAATGAGAATGTAATAACTGACTATGATACAGTAATGATGTAATTTTTATGTTGAATTCATATCAGATAAATTACACTGTACATCTTCATGATGATGAATATCAATATTCACACTCAACCTTATTATTGGTCTTCTTTATTCTACAATTGTTCTGCTATGTAAGATACTAAACTCATATCCTGCTCATATATTGCCCCCGCTCCCCAGGTATTCTATCTCTCATAGGGGGTATTTCCCCCCCTCTCCCTGTGTACCTATGAGCCCAGAGTATCCACTGTTCCAGGTTAATCCAATTGCCTCAGTATTGAGAAATAAGGGACATGAATCATAAGGTAGTTGAAGGGAGAGATATGAGTGTGAGAATTGGAGAAGTGGGGGGTTACTGTATACACTGCCCTGAGAGAGGGAGGTGTGTGTCTGCATGTGAGTGTCTGTATGTGTGCCCGTGTGTGTACTTTATGTGTGTGAGGTGAGGGGGAATCTAAAGTACTATGCACCCCCTGTCTCTATTGTTTAGTGTGTGTGTGTGTGTGTGTGTGTGTGTGTGTGTGTGTGTGTGTGTGTGTGTGTGTGTGTGTGTGAAATAATCCCCTCTGCCCCTGAGCCTGACAACCCCCTCTCTCTGCCATCTATTCTCTTCTCATTCAGATTGGCCCATTGGCCCCCACTGAGGAGTTTCCCAAGTGTTCCCTGTGTGCCAGCTTGTTGTGTTTTGAGACAAAGGCAGCTATCGATGGGATCTCAATAGTTGAAATTTACAAATCCCATCCCTGTTTTCTAACCCGCATATCCATCCTACTTGGAAGGCATAATAGATTACATTTATGTGCTTTTTACTGGTTTAAATTGCTTTTGGGGTTAACCACTTCTATCTTCCACCTATGTGCAGCACACACCTGGATCAATTCCAAAATGTATGTTGGACAATCAAGATTATCATGGTAGAGTCTCTTTTTGCTCACTACACACATTCACCCATTGCTCTAAAATGCAATTGTGTGTGCACATGTGATAATACACTTGAGTCTGGTGTTCCTTTGTGTATGTGTGTGTGTGTATGTGTGTGTGTGTGTGTGTGTGTGTGTGTGTGTGTGTGTGTGTGTGTCTGTTC
Organism: Argentina silus; assembly: GCF_951799395.1. NCBI lineage: Eukaryota > Metazoa > Chordata > Actinopteri > Argentiniformes > Argentinidae > Argentina > Argentina silus. The sequence continues at coordinate 7,702,590 of NC_139659.1, forward strand.
ATGGCCATGTTCCAGTCTCAGGGCATCACTCACATGTATAGGTGACTGATCATTGAGCTGCCACATTTCACAACAGTCCCTCTCTCTGTTTGTCTCTCTCTCTCTCACACACACACACACACACACACACACACACACACACACACACACACACACACACACACACACACACACACACACACACACACACACACACACACAGCTTTAATTTCATGATGACTGGGATGTCAGGGGTACCAGGAGGTAAGGTGCAAGGTACATATTTGCAGAACTATTTATGAAACAGAAATCTTTGGTAATGAAAGTTGCCCGTTTTGTTGTTCTTTTATTTACAAAAGTATTGGGTTTGGTGCCATCTTGCGTTCATATTTATGACAAACAGACTTCAATGTTTTCCGTCGCCAGAACGGCAGGTGGCGATAGGCGCCAACTGTGCCGCTTATACACGCTAAAAAAATCAAGGTTTTTTTCCCCTCTTTTCTGCCTTCCTGCCCTGTTTGCCATGGAAACATCATCCCGAAGCCTCTCAGACCTTTCGCTGACTGCCTCTTCTGTTCATGCTGAATCTTCACCGTGTGGTGGTTCGTCCTTGCAAGATGAAGACGTAGACGGATTTGGAGATCTAGCTGCACTGCCAGTGGAGGTTTGCGAGAGACGTCCCACATGTTTACGATGCCGGTAAGTAGATATTGCCAGTGAACGTGTTTTTCAAAGCAGGCACCATTCATGACCAACTAAATGTAATCATTTAGCTATTGCTAATTGGAAGTTGTACTGTATAGCAAGGGACGACATTTAAGTATACAATGCAATTAGCTTCTCTTACTACGAGTATTGACAATGAGTTGCCTAGCCATACGTGCATGACTGAGAGAAGAGAAGGCGGCTTAGAAGGCCAATAATTCCTTCTCCCCTCCTTTCTTGCTTCGTCTGCACTGATGAGTAAGAACTTAACAGGTAAAAGCTATTACAGGGGGTCCTCTATTTTGCTCTTACCTATCCTGTGTTGATTAGGGAGAGGGGAGGAAGAGGAGAAGCCTGTTATGAGTTGGGCTTTGGGCAGGCTTTTGGATTCCTTTCCTCGTTTTCTCTCCTTCCTGTCCATAAGAGAAAAGACTTGAATAGGTTCTCATCATATTGATTTCAACTGCCATATTGTGTCACATCTGTGGGTACGAAAATGAGGGTATTTTCATTGTTCAGATTGTCTCTGTGTACCACCACCTACTGATCAGTGATATTTCCCTCCTCTTCCTGTCTCACACAGTCGACCTCAGAAGGTGTGTCTCTGCCCTTTCCTGCCAGTTAACCCCCTGGAGGTCTCTACATGTCTGTACATTGTGCAGCATCCACATGAGGTGAGGCCAGCTGCTGAGCATTAGACATTTACACACAGCTTTGCACTGTGCAAGCTTTTGCATTCCATCGGAGTGCAGAGGTCCTGAATATAGGCTGTGAAGAGGTGCATGCCAAGTGTTATATGCAGCTCGGCTTTAGGGGTCGCATTGTTGTGCTCCAAGTTCAACTGATTACATATACATTTTACATTTATGGCATTTAGCAGACGCCTTTATCCAAAGCGACGTACAACAATACATTTCTATCTGACTGATTGGAACTCCAACACTTCTGCTCCTCAACTATAAGTCACTTGCCGAAAGAACCCTTTGATCTAACACATTGCAAGTATTTTTATTTTATTTAACCTTTATTTATACATGATAGCTAAGGCTACTTTTAGAGTGTTTATGGTGGAGCAACCTATCTACTTCCCAGACACAGTGATGAATAATCTGTAATTTAAAGTTACTGTTGCACAAATAATTGTCTTTCTGTATTTGTGTTCACTGGCCCTAATCACCCATTTGTTTTCAGGAGAGTCGAGCTCTTCGCACCGTGCCTCTCCTTGCTGCTTGCTTACCTCCAGGAAAATGCAAAGTCTTAGTAGGAAGGAGGTTTAATGAAGACAGGTACATATTTCTCTAGATAAGTCAAATACTGAACATTTAGCAGTATTTACACTCTTTTTAACACTTATAACACTCTTTTTACAATACATACTAGCAAGTCAAAGTTGGTGCAAATAAATTCATTTATTGGTGGGTCACACAGCACAAATGTGCTGAGAAGTCAAAATTAGGTTGATTTTGGATAATCTCCCCCTACTAGGAATCCAGATCTGGCTGCAGTGTGCCGGGACAACAAAACTCTGATTCTGTACCCGGGTCCCGATGCTCAGAACCTAGATGAGCTAGTCCAGAACCAGGAAGACCAGGACCTGATGGCCACAGGACACAATGTCATCATCATAGATGGCACCTGGAGCCAGGCCAAAGACATGTTTCTCAGAAACAGCCTCCTCCACTTGCCCAAACAGGTATATTTGAACAGATATGCTTTCATTCATTCCTTCATGCCTAGGCTGCAATACCATAAAATAGTTGTCTTTTGGAGCAGCCTTCTAATCAAACGGAAATGCTATATTTTTGATACAGTTTTTGCTGTTATGTTGTTCCAGGTGCAGCTCAGCAGAGCTGTCTCTAGTCAATATGTGATCCGTACACAGCCCTCCAACATCTGCCTGTCCACCCTAGAGTGTGCTGCTGTCACCCTGTCCATCCTGGAGAGGAACGAGGACATTCAGGAGGTAAGTCACATAACTTTACCTCAGGATGAGTCTTCTGTGTCTGTAAAATCAGTGAGTAAAAAGAAATGCTCTGAGGTCTTTAGGTAATAGCTACACCCATAGATAAGCCATAGATAAGATAACTTATATACATAATCCGTCCAGGTCTTACACAGTTCAGATGAAGGATATGAGGTATTTTTGACTCGAGAGATTCACCCCTGCTCTCCTGTGTCAGTGATAAAGTTCAATTTCCCCCCCTTCAACCCTCCCAAGGTTCTGTTGAAGCCCCTGCGAGCCCTCTGTACCTTCCAGCTGGAGCATGGAGCTCAGGTTCATCACAGCAAGGAGCACCTGCTGAGGAACGGCATGTATGACAAACCCATGCCCAAGAACAAGCGCAAGATCAAGAGGATGGAGAAACTCATCACTGACCAAAACATCTGTCCTAGATGAGGGATTGCTGGTTTTCTGTTGGTTGATCTGGAAAAGAAGGGCCTCACTGACTGTCTGTAGTGGCCGGTATTTGGATGGATCTCACCAATCAGGAAGAGGGCAAGGTGTAGCCTCAGAGCGAAGAGATGTCACACCAGGTGGTTGCGTTTAGGAGGGTGCAATGTACTAAATGTTGCAGATAGAAATGTCATGAATTAGAGCTGACATTATTTCTTTCTGTACATGTCAGAGAGAGAGAGATGGGTATGTCATATAAAATCAGGTAGGCTACATTTTGGTGTGATGTTCTGAGCAAGTAGAAATATATGATACAGAAAATACATGTTTATGTGCAATGTTTAATGGATGTGTTGTGTACTGTGTCAGCTTTATACATCACTTTTCTATCTGCAACATTCTTGGTGTGGCATTAAACACCAGGATGTCCTTACCCAAGTCACAAAGCTGCCCAAGCACATTACATAATTCGTAATGTTTTTTACACTTGTATTCAAATAAATTATTAATGAGTAAAGTGGCTTTCATTGTGCAATGTGTCACCTGCATCTTGAATTATGACATTTTAGGACACTGCCTTAAAAATGGTTATGGTCACTACCCATTTTCAGGTGTTACGCCTGCAAGAAAAGTACCCTTGGAAAATGTGAGAAAAATGTGCACTTCACATATATCATAACAGACAGGCAGACTTTCAATGTTTTTGCTAAATTGTGTTGAGGAGTTATTGCTGTTACATAAATGCCGGTTCAGAACATAAAGATACTCTGGCAACCAGTCCCTCTTGAAATCTTCAAGGGTATTCTGAACACTAGATTTTCCAATGGGAATAAGTACTACTTTTAAAACCACAAAGTCACACTTTGGAAGAGTTTCCTCTATCCATGTTTGTAATATTGACAGCCTAGCTGCAGACAATAATATGCGAAGAACGTCCTAGTTCTGTTGTGCATAGAAATAATGTTGATATTTAGTCATTGCATCACTGTGATTTGCTTTATATACCAGGTTTCTCCGATGCAATTCAGAGCGCCGCTGGTGTAGTGGTATCATGCAAGATTCCCATTCTTGCGACCCGGGTTCGATTCCCGGGCGGCGCACGAGTTTTTGGCACGCAAGTATCATCTTTACCATTCTTTGCATTTTACATGCATATAATACAAAACGCGTATGCGTCAGCATTTGAATTGATATGTTATTGATAATCAATCGCTGCACTTCAAGTCATTCCCTGCCCGCGTTACAAGATCCTTTCCCGAAACTACACTCCAGACAGTGCGCATGCGAAGCCGTATATCCGCTCCGGTCTGTCCGCCATCTTATGTCGCCTTTCTATTGTTCATAATTGGAGCTAGCAGGGGCGGCGGAGCAATTTACTGCGCATTAAAACAATTTTGGATATTGTTCAGTCGACCTCAGAGAAATAGGGAAATAGAGCAAGAGCCCAAGGAGGTCTTCATATAATCTGACACACGTGGATTTTCTCTCAGGGCTCGATCTCACGCTCGTTCGGAAAATATGATGGACGACGAACAACCCAAGACCTTGTATGTATGAATAGCGGTAGCTAGCTATTAGCTCTCTGACCATTATTTAGCAAAGTATGTATCGATCTCATGTATGTCAATTGCTGTTTCTCAATGCGTGATTCGTGATAATTACGCCATTGATCTCGTTATCGCTGTTTACTAGTTGAGAGCGGTCTAGCTGTTTTATGATGAACATTTCAGCTAGCTAACAACGTTGGCGCACTGGTTGTTAGCCTACCTAACAGTTAGCGAGATAGCTAATAACATGTCAGACGTGTCCATTTTTTAGACAAAGGCACTGTTTGCTGTGTAAGAATACATTGTTGCTATATAGGCAACTCAGCTACTTGCATATTTGCCCAGATGACTACTTTAACATTTGTGAATTTGAAAATGTGACATTCTACTGTCAACGTAGCGAACATCTTTTTGGGGTTAATTATGCTTATGCATAGCTATGTTAGTGAGCTAAGAACAACCTATTCGGCTACCTAGCCTAGCTTAACTAAGGCTATTGCTATCTAGCTAGCTAACGTTACTTGCAATGCAAGCTCCCGATTTTCTGATCTCGAGTCAAGAGAGAGCATGGAGGGCCGCTTTGCTGATCTGCAACACTGTGTAGTTGTCAGCGTGATCGCTGGTCTTTGAAGTCAACCGATGTCGTTATTCGTTCATTGAAATCTTGTCAGGTCACTCTGATTGGCATCCATCATTTATCAACAATTTGGAGTCAATGAGCTAGCTAAGCAGATGAGTGATTGTATGCTGGGCAACCAGTTAATTTGTTGCCGAACTATACCCGGCTGGTAAAATGCATGTAGCTACTACTGTACATAACAAGGAAAATGTTGAATGCAGTGTAGCCAATGTGAAAGTAGGCCATGCTTCGGCCTACTACTAGTCCCTGTGCCTAACTCAATAACGTTTGCTAGCTAACAATGGCAACACACCTCTGGCTCCAAACTGATTTTCTAAAGTAACCAGTCAACAGTAGGAGTAAACGATGTTGCCTCAACTTGTTGTGGTGTTTTTTTGTTTTGTTTTAAGTTGAGACATTGATGGATCTGAGTTGTGAAGCATATACAACTGTTGTTATTATTCAGTACGCAAGAATATGCATTTGTGAAATGAAAATAGCCCATTGTTGAAGTCCATGAATTTAATAGTGGTGAATTAAAATCCAAGTGGACCCCAACCATGGCAAACCATAGCATGGAAGTTTAGGCTATGTCTTCTCCCTGTGCTGCAGGTATGTGGGGAACCTGTCCCGGGACGTGACGGAAGCCCTGATCATGCAGCTGTTTGGTCAGATCGGCCCTTGCAAGAGCTGTAAAATGATAGTAGACGTGAGTCCACCAATCTTCCTATTAACTTGGAATGAACCATCTTCAGTTGGATTCCACTCATGAAAATGTAATGCAGATTGGCCATATGTGACTAGGGGCTTCACATATTCAGTGGGAGATGGTAATCTAAAATACACTGAATGTTAAGAGCCCATAGAAATGAGCCCACTGCTCCCTGTTTTACATGATAGTGATGTTTCTTGTAGACAACACAATGCCGCTTTATCTGAAAATTCTATAACACTGAATAAGCCCTAGCACTTAGACCTACCAGCCAAATAGAACAGATTTGACCAACACTGTTTGTTTTGAGTACATTGCACTGTTGAGTCTTGGCATTGTATGAATGAACACAATATTCTCAACCTAAATGGAAGATTGACTCGGCTGTATTCTAAATAATAACAATGCTAACAGTCACTCTAATTGTGCTCAAAGTGTTTTATATTGTATGGGAAGGGACACGTCTCTACCACTGGACACTTTGTTGAAATTTCTCTCTTTATGCCCCCCTAGACGGCAGGTAATGACCCATACTGCTTTGTGGAGTTCTACGAACATAGGCACGCTGCCGCCTCACTTGCAGCCATGAACGGTCGTAAAATAATGGGTAAGGTAAGCTAACGTATCTACTGGATGAGTCGGCTTGGGCTGGGAGGGGAGGTTTGGATCTACAGAAAGAGGGGAGTAAGTTGTGTCCTGTTGAAATCAACCTCCTTGCCCCTAACCTAGACACTTATTTGAAATATTTTGATGGATGGTGTACTTTAATTTCAGGTCTATGAGAAGTGTCTAGGGGTATGGGCTGGTAGTTTATTTTAGACATGGCATTAGATTTGATTGGAGTTGACTAAGCATCATATTTACAATCCCGACCATGAATTGTCCCAGCCAAATTGAACAAGTAAGTAAGTATGATATAAATAAAGGGTTTCATCACCGAAACATGCCACAACACTAGAGGACCATTTTGCACATACGTTGATTAGGTGGCAATACTCCTTTTTTATTCTTAGATGTAGGTTGTTAAACCTTTACATTACAAATTAGGCCTTTCAATTTACACCGCATCATCCGGACACAAGGCAATGTTTTCAAGGGAAACATTTGTGTTCTGAGATGCTGGACACAATAGGCTCTAGTGACATTTCACTGTGATGCAAAACACACTATGAAACAGTTTCATCTCTGTCTCTATGTATAAGATGTTATGAGTTCCAATAGATGATCACTCTGGCCAAGGTACTGTATGTTCATAGGTTCCCTGGTTGGTTCACAAATGTGATAGCTAGTACTATCCATCCATATCTAATTGGATTCTCCTGTAAATCTGTAAAGTCTTACATCCACATTGATGAACCTCATGGTTACTGAGAGAGTAGCATCTTACATCTGAATTAGATGTTTTCAAACCCTCTGATTGGCTATTGTACATTATTTGCAAGGTCCCCTTTACATTTTGTAGTTGGATGTTACTGTGAGACAGATTCTCTGTCGTCAAAGTTTCATGCTAAGAACAGAAGATTTGGCTTAGCCTTTTATAGGCACCATCTCTTAACATAGCAGTTGTGAAATCATACTACCCTTTTACCTGTTCCAAATAATGCTCTTTTATCCCTTTATCTGTACTGTGTTCTTTTGCAAAATCCTTTGCATAAAGAATCCAACTAAGAGCAACCTCGATAAAGACACATTCAGTTGAAAATATTTTGTCCTCAACAGGTAATGAAGGACCATTTGAGGAGTAATACAAGTTCGTAAAATTCACTTGTTTGTAAGTCCCATGTTATTTGGACCTTTTTACTTCCTAGAGTGTTGTTCCAAATTTTGATTAGACGGAGGCTGAATTGTGCATAGTTATGAGTGTGAACAGGATTTCCCTCTATACTCATCACTGGTGTGTGACAAGTCCTCTAATCGGTAAGCAGACAGACGTGTGCTGTCCTCCTACAGGCATGCTTTTCACCCCTCTCTCCATCTCTCTCCTTCTCTTTTTTCTATATCTTTATCTCTCTTTTTCTTCTATAGGAGGTCAAGGTCAACTGGGCCACAACCCCTAGCAGCCAGAAGAAAGACACAAGCAGTGAGTATTTGCCTAATATATATATATCATACCCAACGTTTATCTATTTGATAAGAGCTTCCATGCTCTAAGCACTGTTTAATGATTTAGATATTTCACTATCACATCAAATGCAACACACTAATGCCTTGTACATTTGTGCAGGTAAGAACATTTTAAAACCAGTTTTGGCTCCGTAAAACCGTCCACGCTGGCGGCGGTTGCCAAAACCTTTTACTTTGCCCCCCTCAGGGCAAGAATTTGAAGCAGTTTGAAAACATTGAGGTTGTGAATGTGTACAGGGAGCAGTTCTCGCAACCTTCTGCTCCGTTTGTCACGTTTTCAATTGATCACAATCTCCAACAAACCGATGATTCGGGGTTCTGCCTCTCAGACAACGTTGTTATGGTCTCATCGTCAATGGCAAGACGTTCAACATTCCGATGGGCAACATGCTCTGGTTTTCGCAACCATAACCTAATTTGAGTGTGTACCAAACTGATATTACAAAAATATTTCTGAAAAACAAAAGTGTTTTTCAAAACGTTTTTACCTGCAAGTGTGTACGAGGCCTGAGAGAAGGGTCACAGCAGTTGCTATCTTAGGCAGAACCCGGGTTATACCACTAGATGGTTCCAATAACTGTTTGCATTGATGTTTTAACCAATTAATCGTTTTTTTTTCTTCTTCCATATTTAAACATTTTAATTTTTTGGTCCTCAGATCACTTTCATGTCTTCGTTGGAGACCTCAGTCCTGAAATTACCACCGATGACATCAAAGCTGCTTTTGCTCCTTTTGGGAGGATATCGTAAGTGCGCCTATTCCAAAACAACCAATTCTTTTTTCTGAAATTCTGAATGTGTTTGTGGAACAGAATTAATGTCGCTGCACAAATTGAAGGAAGACCTGTTAAAAGTCTACTAATGTATATATTGGCTGCCGTGGCCAGTGGCCATATCTTCCTGTTGTTCTCCCTCCCTTGGCTAACAGTGCGTTGTCTGTTTGTCCACAGTGATGCCCGGGTGGTGAAAGACATGGCTACTGGAAAATCCAAAGGCTATGGCTTTGTCTCTTTCTTTAACAAATGGGTAAGTGTCCCCCTCAGGCCACTTGTGAGCTTTTAAGAAATAATTAGCATCTTGCTAAAAATGTGAGACAACATTCCATCTATAACGTTTCCCCTCGGCCAACAGTGTTCCAAGAGCTAACCGGGGTTAGGTTGCTGATTTTTATATTGAAGTTTCAAGGTTTGGATTCAATATCGAACTATCATCCAGTGTTCTCCCCGAAGAATGTAAGAGTGGTGCTGTGTGAAATTGTAAACATAAACATTTCAAGGCAAATTTAAACACTTTATATTTAGTAATGATAGAGCAACTGTCTTTGATCGCCAGCAACATCAGTGTTAAAAGCGAAAGTGAAAGCGTTATGATGTTCCTCAGTGAATTCAGCGGTTTAGTAGTATTTTTTTCAAATTGACGAATAAACGCACGTCAATGTTGTTTTTGTTTCTTTATTGATATACATATTTCTACATATTATGTAGTTGATCAGTCTATACATACACATAAAACATCATTGTATAGGTACGATTTGGTGAGTCGTGAGTGTGTGTTTTGTGTGCAGGATGCGGAGAATGCAATCCAACAAATGGGAGGCCAGTGGTTGGGTGGAAGGCAGATCAGGACCAACTGGGCCACAAGGAAGCCCCCTGCTCCCAAAGCCACCTACGAGAGTGAGCGCTCACGGTGCCACTTTACTAGCTAAACAGTTTCTACCTTGCCATTTTACGAAATACCATGCCGACTTAATTGAATCTACAATTAACTTTCTTGCCTCGCGGTACATTTTCTAAGCCATCTGGTCAATCCCACAGGCGTCAATCCTCAAATGCCTCATACAGGGGAATACATTGAAGCCATCTAAGTCTAAATGTTTAAGTTCACCTGTTAGTGATGTCTTTGTTGTTTTCTAAACTATTTGTTTTGTTGCCCCTTATGAAGCAGCGAATACCAAGCACCTGTCATTTGAGGAGGTGGTAAACCAGTCTAGTCCCAGCAACTGCACCGTCTATTGCGGAGGCGTCACCACAGGACTGACAGGTCAGATGCAGGCCAGTCACTTTATTGAAGCACTCTTGATGGAGGCTTTCAATTTGAAATGATGTTTCAACAATAGGAAAGCACATTTTGTTGTCGCCGTCCCCCCAGGGGTGGATGAATATCTCTTGTACATTCAGTTCTATTCAATGAATACTAATAGACTGCTATTACTGGTTTTGAGAAGTAGTTTTCCTCTATATTCATGTTATTTTTTTATTTTATTTTTTTCCTGTTTTTTTTTCCCCCTCTCAGAGCAACTTATGAGACAGACCTTCACCCCCTTCGGCCAAATCATGGAAATCCGTGTTTTCCCAGACAAAGGCTATTCGTTTGTTAGGTAAGCCCACCAAAAAAACGGACTCACAGCGACACCTGGTCAAGCAAACAAAGTCCATTGATTTCAACCGAGGACACCTTGCAGAGGGGTGGATTTTTTTTTTTGCACCGACAACCACTCTTAGAGTGGTTAACGATTGACTGACTGATTGACCTGCGGTTGCTGACTGTGGCTGACATTTGTTAGATTAACAGTGCCTATATATCCTCAACTTGGCCATCGAGGAGCTCACCTCTGTACTGTATTGTAGGTTCAACTCACATGAGGGGGCGGCCCATGCCATCGTATCTGTGAACGGCACGTCCATAGAGGGCCATGTGGTGAAGTGTTACTGGGGCAAAGAGACCACAGACATGGTCACCCCCATGCAGCAGGTACAGGTGCCCCAGGTACGTACAGCTCGTTGTTCACCACCCCGCTGCGGATCACTTACAGCCCATCACTTTACTCGTATGATTAATGATCAAGTGTTGATCCATCCAGGTGAAGGTTACATTACTACCGAAGTAACTTAACAGTCATATCTCATGGACAGAAGAACGAACAACTAGAATAACAGAATAGTTCCCAAATGCTTCGACACACAACTCGATTGTAGTACACTGAAGTACCGAGACACAGCTTTGATCGCTAACTCTTGTTTTCCTCCCTGTGACCTTCAGCAGCCGAACAAAGTGGGCTTTGCGGCGCAGCCCTATGGCCAGTGGGGCCAGTGGTACGGTAACGCCCAGCAGATTGGCCAGTATGTGCCCAATGGGTGGCAAGTGCCCACTTATGGTGTCTACGGACAGGCCTGGAACCAGCAAGGCTTTAAGTGAGTACAAAAGTCCCCTTCTAGATTGAAAAGCAGCCCTGATTTTCTTTTATATTTTGCCATCCAGGATGGGCACGTAATTGTTCTCATGTTCAACTGAAAGGGATATCACTGTGATATAGCCTCTGAGGATTGCTTCACACAGAACTCAACTTCTGTGTCGATCGACACTTGCCTTTTGTTTGTTCTCTAGCTGTCTCTGTAGCCTCTGGGTTCTATTACTGTTATCTCTCTTACTGCTCCGGGCCTCTAAATCTCTTACATTTGGTTTTGTTCTCTTATCTCTCCTCTTCTGCCCCTGTCCTCTAACTGTCTTTTATTGTGTGTTTCTCTCTCTCCCTCCTCATCCTTCCCCTTACCCGCCTGTCCTCTAAATGACCTCCATTACATGATCTCTCTCCCCCTCTCACCCCATCCCTCTCCCCCTTTCTCTTACCTTTCTTTCCCAACCCCCACCCTTCACCTTCATGTCCTCTAACCACCCTTCATTGTTGTCTGTGTGCTGCAGTCATTTACAGGCCGGTGCTGGGTGGACAGGCGTGGGTGCTGTCAGTAACGGCGGCGTGGTGGAGCCCGGACAGGGAGTCAACGGAACGGTGCTAGCCAACCAGTCTGGCATGGGCACTGCTGGCTACCACACCCACTGATCACCGGCTCGGACGCCCCAGTCTCCAACCCTCCATCATGGCCACAAGGATCCTGTATAGGGGAAAGGGGGGGGGGGGGGGGGGGGTTACATGTGCCCTCTCTATTTTACAACACGATTAAGAACTCTGGCGGGGAGGCGGGTGCGTGATTTGACCTCTCCCTGCCCCTGTCCCCCCCCCCCCCTCCCCAAAACCTGATTTATACATTTAAGTTTGAGGTGGAGAGGAGGAAAAGCAATTGCTTGTGTGTCAACGGAGATGGAGAAGTGGAGAGTTACCCAGCCCTGGGATAAGATACACACGTATATATATACCCACGCACACAAACACACACTCATATACACAAAAGGTCTTTGGCCCGGTGTCAGATTGACTGACTCATGAATCAGAAAGGACTATGCCATTTTTAATTAAAAATATTATAAATGAATAAAATACATGATAAACAGCGACTTCTTTTGGATTTGCTTTTTTTTGTTGGTTTGTTTAGAGCGATTTCAAACTGCTGATATCGTAAGAAACGAGCTTTGCCTTTTGTGTTTTTTTTTGTTTTGGGACTGTCATTTTAAAGAAATGTTTAAGCAATGACACCATGGAATCATGTGAAATGTAAGAACCTTTTTTGTTTTTTATGTTTATAAAAAATGAATAAAATGGATGTCAACTGTTGTATTTTTTTAAATTAGATTTTCAATATCAACTAAAACCAATTGCAGGGATTACTGCCACTGTTCTCTTTCTTTAAAGGCAGACAAATATTGCACAATACTATTACTTTTGGTTACCTTTTCACAAAATTTGATGTTACACAAATTCTAGGTATTTTGAATTGTTTTGCATTCCACTTTTTCCTTTTAAATTTCTTTTGGAGGGCTTACGTAAACTGTTTTGTATGTAAATAACCAAACAAAGTCTGTTCAACTGTTCTGACGCTGTATAAAGAGAAAAAACTCATGTTAATTATGGAAGCTTGCTTGCTTTTTTGATGGGAGGGGTGGGTTAGGGATTATTAAAAGTAGATTTTGGCGTTAGCATCACTGTTAAATGCTGGTCCATGCTGATGTAGGGACAGTGCAACATTTGATTCTTCCAGGGGTTTGGGGGAGAATGAACAGCATTGCTATGCAGTGCATAATGATCTAGACTGAAAAGTAATGTAGAATTAAAAGTTATTCTGTGTATAAAACCTAAATATTGACTTTTTGGTGTTTTTTATGAAGTAGTAAATAGTATCGAACGAAAACCTGAACGGATCAGAATTTTGCACTGTGGCCCCCATGGAGTTGTTTTATTACAGAGTTGGAAAAGACCCATTGTGTTGCCTTATTTTGAGTTAATTTCATTTTAACCAACCAATTATCATAAAGAGTAGGCAGTGCCTAAGGATATTTTCAGACCTTATGTTTTGATTTTGAGGAGGTGTTTTGGGGGGGCGTTATGTTGATGCTACTATAACGTGTTCTTGCTTTGTCCCATTAAAATGCTGATGCGTATAAACACTGTTTGTGAGAACTGCTCATATTTGTATCTCTTCATGCCATCATACACTTTGTTTCCTGAACAGACAGGTTTGAGGGAATCAGTTATGCAGATACACTCAAATCAAAGGAGAAATTAAGATTGGGCAAAAGTAGTTTGGGATTGGCATGAAAAGTAAAAGAAACCCTGAATTAGGAATACAAGGGTAGACCTAATGTTTTCCAATCAAATAGGGCTGAGAAGTCACCAGGGGAATGCACACCGACTGGTCTCAGAAATATGAACTCCAGTTCCCATGATGCGCTTCGTTGGAGGCCGGCCCTATTGGGCCGTGTGATCAATTGGCTATCCAACCCGGAGGCCCGTTACAGGCGCAATGCGGAGACGGATGTAAGAAGGAATGGCGACGGTCGAGAGGATCGAGAGGCTTGTATATAAAAACTGAAATCGACCATACAGCGGCTGGATCATAGTTACAGGTATGACTTCAACGAAACCAATCATACAGCGTCCAAGCGCATGAAACTGCCGGCGAGCGGGGCATATGGACACATTTTAAGCAACGTTATTATTTGCAGAAATCATGTACATGATTCTAGGCTATTCCCAAGTTATAACATAGTTCTAGGCATCACAGACATATTACCTAATTTAATTACAAGTGTGATATGGTTTATTGCAATATTTTATAAAAAATAAAATTTCAATATAATAACTGTGTAGGCGTACACACACAACACAACAAAGGTTTAACTGGGACAAATAGTGTTTTTTTAAGCTCACATTATTGCTATTTAGGACTACTACATTATCCCTCTAATTTGCTGTATTATTTTTTCAGGCATAAGCCTTCTCCTAACCTGAAGTACACTACTGGAGACAGTGCACCAAAATGGAGTCTGAGGTAGCAGTGACCTCACCATGTACAATGGTCTCCCCCACATCACAGACTCCTCCTGCACCGCCAAACCTCACAGCCAGGCAGCTGGAGACCAGGAAGACTACAACAACAACCCCAGCCTTCCTCTCCAACCTGGGCAAGCCCACCCTTCGTGGCATTCGCAAATGCCCTCAGTGTGGTGTCTACAATGGCACCCGGGGGTTCAGCTGCAAGAACAAGGCTTGTGGCCTTGTCTTCAGGGATGGGGGCACTACAATGGGCGGTAGGGGAGCCAAGAAAGGGGTGATGGAAGTGGTGAGGGTTGTGATCGATGGTGGAGGGGCAGGGAATGAGGGAGGGGAAGAGGAGGAGGGAGGGGGAGGAAGTGGCTCAGGTAGTCGTGTGCAGGTGTTCTCTGTGTGCCAGCGAGGGAGAGGCGTGACGGCTACCCAGCGAGGCTTTGTGGAACTGGTACCCACAGACACCGCCATTGCCACGGGTGATGGGACAACGTTGCTGACCCGGGTCAACCTGGGCCGCTGCTTCCTGTCCACCTGCCGCCAAGGTCAAAGGCCAAATCAGAGCCAATCACAGCAAGCTCTTCCTAACTCCCCCAAACAGGGGTCATCGTCCGACAGTCCCTGCATCCACATCAAGCAGGCCATGGAGTGCCAGAGCCATGCTACCCCTCTTCCCCTGAAGAGCTCCATCCTGGAGGGGCTGCAGGCCTCGGCTCAGGCCCGCGAGGAGCTCTGGGGTCTGGCTACCGAGTCCGCAGGGCCCCTGGTCCAGCGCGTGTCCAGAGACACCCTAGTGGTGAAGTGCCACACTGGCCCCTGCCATCCTCTGGGGCTCCTGCACCTGACTATAGGGGTGGGGGGGACCGCTGGGGGTTCAAAGGGTGAAGGAAAGGGCCAAGAGGGGCAGCAACAGGCTGTGTTTAACTGTGCCTGTCAGGCTAACACCAGAGGGGGGGCGTCAGGGTTGAGGGGTGCAGTGGAGCCGTGTCAGGTTGGGGAGGGGGAGGCACAGTCTGGGATGAGGGGGTCCTTTAGCTCTCCCCCTGGTCCCAACTCCGATCCCACTACTCCAGAGCACTGCCTCCACTTCTACGCCTGTGTGTGTGCCTTCGCCAGCGATGACAAACTGGCCTCTGAATTTGCATCTTTCCTCAACTACAACACCAATGGTATGCCCATGAACATGCTTGAGGTGTGAGTTGTGGAGTATATGTACCTGTGTGGAAATGACACGGTGTGCTGCGTAAGATGTTGTGTATGTGTTTCTGTATGTTACCTCATAGTAATTGTTTGATTTCAAATCCAACCTTTTGGAGAATAGAGCCGAAAGAAGAAAAAATGGTTCACTGTCCCATTACTTAAGCAAGGCACTGAATAATGCGTGTGGATTACTCCTGGGCTTTAGAACCCAAACAAGCATGTTTTATGCCCATTTTAACATAAATTTCACAGCCGTTCACTATAGTGCATTATAATTCACTAATCCAATAATCTGCCTTCACCCCTGTGTCTGCACTGCAGGTGTGCAGCAAAGCGCTGATTGCACAGGTCTCTGTGCCTCTGACACACCCCAGCTGGCTGAGCCAATCACCTCTCTTAAAACCAAGCGACTCCGCCTGGAGGAGCCCTTCACTGGTGAGCTATTCCACACTCAAACTGTCTCAGACTGAGGCCTATACACAGGCCTATAAATACATAGAGAGGGATTGCCGTCTTCAAAGCACACACGTGGTCTTTTCATGGTCTTCTTCCTTCAGTCTTCCCTATCTTTCTTTATGTGACTGTCTTGTCTTCTTTCTTCTCCTCCCTTCCCTCCTCCCCTCCTCTCCACCTCCCCTCACCCCAGCTCCCTCAGTGGTCTGTCCAGTGGGAGTGGGCAGAGAGGGGGGGCCAACCCCCACCCTGAGGAGACCTGGTCAGAGGAAACCCCCTGTTCCCACTGGGCTGAAGACCCCAGGTGCTGCCTGTCTCACAGTCCCTACTACTCTTTTTCTGTTGCTCTTTTTAAATACCTCTACTCTCTACTGTTCTGTCTGTGTCTCTGTCTCCCTCTCTGTGTCTATGTCTTCCCCCCATCTCTCTCTCCCTCTCTTTATCTCTCTGTTCTTAATTAAATTTTCTGTCCCTCTCTCTATCTGGTCTTATGACACTAATCCTGTTGTAGGACCTCCTACGTTTTGATGATGTGTGTGTAAGCTGTGTTTTACATTGTGTGTGTGTGTGTGTGTGTGTGTGTGTGCGCGTGTGTGCGTGTGTGTGCGTGTATCAGGGTGCAGCCT
This sequence comes from Argentina silus, assembly GCF_951799395.1. Lineage (NCBI taxonomy): Eukaryota > Metazoa > Chordata > Actinopteri > Argentiniformes > Argentinidae > Argentina > Argentina silus. The sequence goes on from NC_139659.1 coordinate 7,719,167, forward strand.
GCCTGTGGATGAGAGCCTGGTGTCCCTGGGCTTCCAGCAGTGGCTAGCCAGCGTCACAGAGAGGATCCACCAAACCATGCACTACCAGTTTGATGGTAACACTCAACACACTCCTCTCATTCCTTTCTCTTCCATACGTACTGTCTGAAAGTGCTGCATTCAGAGCTTTGGTGTGTCTCAATATCATACACAAGTGTAATGGTGATGATGATGATGATGATGGTGGTGATGGGGTGTTCTTCTCACTAGGTAAGCCGGAGCCACTGGTGTTCCACATCCCTCAGGCATTCTTTAACGCCCTGCAGCACCGTTTCTCCCTGGGCTCCAAGAAGAGGAGACTGCCCAATGCTACCACAGGTGGGACCCTAACCCAACCATAACCAACACCATAGGCCTTTATGAATCCCATCAGGTTGCATTAAGAATGCACCTTTGAACCCACAAGAGAAGATTAGATACATCTCTCCCACTCATCACTCATAGTTAAACACACAATATATCTGAACCCAGCAACTGATGTTTGTTTTCCTTTGCCAATGTTGAAATGAAATTGTAGTAGTTTTAATCTCTCTCTTCCTCTCCCCCCCACTCTCTGTGGTTGACAGCGTTTGTGAGGAATGATGCTCTGCCCCTGGGCTCCTTCTCTAAGTACACCTGGCACATCACCAACCTCCTGCAGGTCAAACGCATCTTCGACACCCCCGAGGTGAGCTCTTTCAGTCCCTCTCCTTCATCACCCCCCCCCATCCCCTCTTCCCCTTGTCTTTCATAACTGCATGGTGCCTGTCTTGTTGTCTGTTTGTTTCTCTCACCATATGGACCTCCATGTCCTACTCTTTCCCCTAGTTGCCTCTGGAGCTGACCCAGAGTTTTGTGAAGAACAGTGATGGGTCCTACTCACCCTTGTGTTGCCCTGAGTTGCCCCCTGACCCCCCAGAGGGCTACAGCCGGACAGAGAGGCCCCAAGCCATACGACCCAAGGAGCTACGTACCATCCTCAGAGTGGGTGAGTGTCATTGTGTCCGTCAGTGTGTGTTTGTGTGCTTAGCAGGCAGCTTAGCTGAACTGAACTAGGCAACAGTTTGTGTCAGCTGTCATGACTATTTATAACATATGTTATGACAATTACTATGACAAAGCATACATGTCTCTGCTCTGTACTGTAGGAACATGGGATCAGAAGCAGGCCACTCCCTTTGTGATTGAATGGATCCCAGACATTCTCCCGCGCTCTCGGGTCGGAGAGCTGAGGATCTGCTTTGAGTACGGACACCAACATGGAGGCCAGCCAGAATGCTGCGATGGAACAGCAGGACGCACAGGAGAAGGGCCCGGAGCCGAGAGAGGAGCTCGCAACAAGTCGCCAGAAACCCCCTGTGGGGGGACATGCAGCGTTCAGCCTGTAGAGGGAGCTACAGGACCGTGGCCAGGGTTACGTCAGCGAGGCTCCGTTGCACACCTGTTGCAAATGAAGCCTCGTTGACTAGATGGTTTAAGATGTGTGTGCCTCGGCGTTTGAGAGAGGAACGGCGACTGGAAAGTCGCTGAGTGTTTGGAGGAGTTTGGGAAGCCAAAAGGACTAAATGACAATCATTATTATATTAAATAAACGGGATTTCCCTCATCACCACACTGCGTCCGCCTCTCTGTACAAGGGACTTGTTACACCCCCCAATCCAAACGCACACAAACTGTTGAAATCCTTCGAATGATTGTCTGAATGAAGTTGAAGATGTATTTCAGATGCCTTGTGATGTTAGCGGCTTAATAAGAGATAAGAGTACTCGCTCCCTTTGGAGTGAACTTGTGTGTGAATGTCATATGAGATTAGTTTCATTATGAAATGCTCCATTGTCAGAGGCTTGCAAGCATTGTAATGAAAATTAACGCTATCTTATGCATCTCACAGCCTGACTGATGTTACTGGGCCTATGCTCCTCATTGTTTCGCATTGCCATGATTAAATTCATGGTAGAAAATGTTTTTTTTTAGAGTGAATTGCCTTTTTAACAGTAGAACATATAACCACCAGAACTCACTTGATTTGTAATTTGGCTCTTAAACTCTACTGAGCCTTGTTCAAGACGATGGAATGTCACAGAGTGTTCTGAAAGAAATATATCCTAGAAATGATTTTTCACTGAGAATAGGCAATCATGTCAGCTCTACACATTACAATTCTGTCTGCAATGTGTAATGTGAACATGTAACCCTTGTGAAAAATGCATAATAAATAATAAAGCCAGGCTGATGGGCAGTGGAGACCTACAGCTTCTCCAAAGTGAACCTTCACCCCTTCCTTTGTTGAAGTCTAGTCTATCAGACTTGCTGGTGAAGTCGTTCACCAATGAGAGACATATTAACAGGGTGCAACCATACAGAACATTCAGATTTAGATGTATTATGTAGAACAGACCAATCAGTAAGTCATATTAGCTCTATACGTTACATTTCTATGTTCTGTGTTGTCTATATGATGCACCCCAACTCGCCCCTATTGTTTTCTCAGCCTTTCTTCAGTCCACTTCAAACTGCTTCTGACTGGAGATAATGCAGCAGGAAGAACAATGTTTATGTTTTTCTTTCCCATTGTTAAAGCAGAATGTGTAGTTTGCAGTTTGTTATTTTGAGTGTGAAATAAAAACCTTCACTTTGAACCTCACTTTGAGTCTCTGTCTGTATCATGAAACCCTCTGCTAGATTTGCTCCATGGCAGAAGCCCATTCCAGGTCCTGTTTCAAGATTGTTTTCCTCTGGAAGGACTGTAAACACTTAGTGATTTTCATGTACTCTAGGGTGAGCCTCGACATTGATCTCTTTGTCCACCAGATGGAGACATAAGCTAACAGTTTCCACATTGCATTCGCCTCTGAGAGAGAGAGAGAGAGAGAGAGAGAGAGAGAGGGATAGGCTCACAGTCTTAGCTGACTTACTGCAGTGTGTATGGGATAGTGTTCTCCAACACGCCAACCTGCCTGTAGATAAAGGCAAGGGGAACCCCAGTCCTGACAACTCTGTGTCTCACTATGTACACAACTTTCTATATAGTTTTATACTAATAAAAAGTTTCAGTCCATATTTTGGCTCTGGTTTCATCCCCTCCAGACAGCACAAGATCTTATCACTGGGAACTAAACCCACACATAGTCTTAAATGTGTCCAAATGTTAAATGAATTAATTCAAAGCAGTGCTCAGAAAACACCACACCAAATTATGGGCAAAAATAGCAGAAGTACAGTGTGGGTGTAAGAACATCAAGTACCAGCGGCCCTATTCCTCCCTCTCAGCTCCTCAGGACACACCAACCTGGGCCAGCGCAGGGCCCAACCTGCCAGAAGCCTTCCAGCGGTGCATGTGTTTATGTACTCTTGTCACTCAGAGAGCACTGAGATGCTCCAATCCTTTCCAGGAACACCGGGAGGGTGTACTCTGACAGGACTGTGTGCTGGAGGAGCTTTTCCACTCCTCTGTAGCCTTGACGACGTGTGACTGATTGTTTATGACATGGAGAGAGAGAGAGAGAGAGAGAGAGGCAACAGAGAGAAAGACAGACAGACAGAAAGACGGATACAGACACACAGATACAGACACTGCAGACAGACAGACAAACAGACAGACAGAAAGTTAGACAGACAGGCAGGTGGGTGGACAGACAGACGGGCAGGCAGGCAGACAGATAGGCAGGCAGACAGACAGACAGACGACACACACACACGATTGACATTGACAGACAGACAGACAGGCAGACAGACAGACAGAGCGATTGACATTGACAGACAGACAGACAGACAGACAGGCAGGCAGGCAGGCAGGCAGGCAGGCAGGCAGGCAGCCAGACAGAGACAGGCAGGCAGGCAGGCAGACAGACAGACAGGCAGGCAGGCAGGCAGGCAGGCAGGCAAGCAGCCAGACAGAGACAGGCAGGCAGGCAGACAGACAGACAGGCAGGCAGGCAGGCAGGCAGGCTGGCAGGCAGACATACAGAGCGATTGACATTGAGCAAGCATGAACGTTGGATGAGGATGAAAGAGAGGGAAAGAAAGAGAAGCTGTTGACAGCTTGAACTGCCATTCCCAGAGAGAGAGTACTTTGGTATAACAATTAGTGTCCTGGCCACATGTGTAGCGGAATGGGATACAAATCTCATGGTCACAGCTACTCAAGATGAAAATGATTTTAGCTTGCTTGTGTGTGTGTGTGTGTGTGTGTGTGTGTGTGTGTATGTGTGCGTGTGCATGTTTGTGTTGCCTGATGATGGAATGGTGAGAAGGAGCCAGGAGACAGCTGCCCATAGCTGTGTGTCTCTCTGTGTCTGTCAACACCAGACTAGAAACATTCTCTGAGCCAACAGCTCTCTGTTAGCGATGTCATTCTGAATTATATACTGTACAAGCATACACACATGCTTGCATGTAGGAGAAGCCAATGATGTACTGTCCATGTGCCAGCGTATTCTTTCTCAATAAATTCTTGGCCGCAAATACCTCTGAGCTGGACAAATAAAGTCATCCCCATGGTATGCTGACCTGAAGCTGAATCCAGAGGTGTCAGTTCTCTATGTTATTGAGCAGAGGAAAAGCATCAAAACATGGAACAACTCAAGGCAAGGTCAGCAATACTTGGGCCAAAAGCACAAGGCATAGCGCACACACTCACCCACCCACACACACACGCACACACGTACGCACACACACGTACACACACACGTACACACACACACCAGAGTGTAACACCAGAGGGAAATGGACCTGCCAACGTGTAGTTTACCTGCCAACTCCTGGAAGTAGGAGACTGACTGGATGTGTCAACATGGCCGTGGTGACTGACGACAAATCTTGACAAAGAACACCCCCTACTGCCAACCCAGCACTGACATACTCTCTATCTCACTTCATCACCAGAGAGAGAAAGAGAGAGAGAGAGAGAGAGAGAGAGAGAGAGAGAGAGAGAGAGAGAGAGAGAGAGAGGGAGAGATAGAAGGAGAGTGAGAGATAGAAGGAGAGTGAGATTAGGTGAAAACCAGCACATCTAATCGGAGCCAATGGACCACTTAACAACTGACCTCTAAGGTCTACCTGTCTATCATGAAATCAACCAACCAGATCCCACTTCAATCGACTGTCAATAATCACAATCTCCCTGTCAACTCAGCAGTCCTCTGAATGGCTTCTCTTGATTGTTCCATATTGACACATTGAAGAACGGTTTAATCATTCAGGAATGATGGATTATTCTGTGGAAAGGGTCAATTTAATCTTGCATTGTATTGATGATGCCTGATGCATTAGACCCAAGGCCAAGGTTTAAGTCCCCCATGAACCACCATTATGGCCCTGTTTGAAAATAGTCAGTTGCATAGTGTAAACACCCTCCATCATACTCAGACACATGCTCATACACACACATGAACATTCTGAACACCTTGTGTGTATGCACATGTGCATGCGCACACACACACACACACACACACACACACACACACGCACAAACGCACAGAAACACACATGCACACAAGCACACACACACACAGTACCATGATCGTTCGGCTGAGTGGGGCCGTCACCAGATCCATCAGTGTGAAGTCATCGCCTGAGGAAACATGGGGCAATTATGGTCATAAATAATAATGGAAGTGAGCGGCTGGCATGATGACTGATGGCCCCCTCTCACATCTCATTTACATGGCTTTGTGTGGCCATCAGCAGCCCTCCTCTAATGTAATGCTTAGCAAATGAGCCTCCCAGAGAATATCGCACACAACTCATGGGCCGGCCACTGGCAGTGGACGGCAGTCTATAAATCACACAGGAAACACATGGCCTGTATGGCAGGTAAATCAACATGGAATCACAGGGAAGCAGGTCCTGCTGGACATTGGGCAGAGGCAGGACTGGATGGGTAGAAAGAGGGCGAAAGAAAGAAGGGGAGGTATGGGAGAGAAGGGTGTGAGGGAGAGATAGAAGAGGAGGGGTGAGAGAGGATGGATGGAGTGGAGAAGGAGGTATGGAAAGGGAGGGATAAAAAGCATATGTGTGTAAACTCTATGTAGATACTGCCAGCCCTACCTCACATTGAAAGACATTATAAATAACAGTATAAGAAACAAGAAACAACCAGAAGGGTCCAACATGTGTATTACAAGTGTGTGTGTGTGTGTGTGTGTGTGTGTGTGTGTATGTGTGTGTGTGTGTGTGTGCGCGCGTGCCTGTGTGTGTGTATGTATGTACACTCACAAAACACTTTATTAGGAACACCTGTACACCTTCTCATGGTGGAGGTGGTGTTATGGCGTGGGGAATGTTTACTGGGCCCGTTAATAACAATCAATCATCGCTTGAATGCCACAGCCTATTTGAGTATTGTTGCTGACCATGTGCATCCCTTCATGGCCACAATTTAAACATCTTCTAAAGGCTACTTCTAGCATGATAATGCACCATGTCACAAAGCAAAAGTCATCTCAAACTGGTTTCATGAACATAACAATGAGTTCAGTGTACTTCAGTGACCTTCCCAGTCACCGGATCTGAATCCAATAGAACACCTTTGCAGGAATCTGCAGGAATTGCGTGATGCAGTCATGTCATCATGGACCAGAATCTTAAAGGAATGTTTCCAACAACTTGTGGAATCAATGCCATGAAGAATTGAGGCTGTTTTGAGAGCAAAGGGAGGCCCTACCCAGTATTAGTATAGTGTTCCTAATAAAGTGTTTGGTGAGTGTATGTGCATGTGTGTGTGTATCTGTGTGTGTGTATCTGTGTGTGAGTGTGTGTGTGTGTGTGTGTGTGTGTGTGTGTGTGTGTGTTTGTGTGTACACTCACTGAACACTTTATTAGGAACACTATACTAATACTGGGTAGGGCCTCCCTTTGCTCTCAGCTGTGTGTATCTGTGTGTGTGTATCTGCGTGTACGTGTGTATGTGTGTGTGTGTATGTGTGTGCATGTGTGTGTTGCAGATAAAGACAAAACAACAAGGCCTGTCCATCAGCATCAATTACCAACCTGGCTACTGTGTAGACTGATTGTTACCCCCTGTCCTCCCACCTGTCCTCCA
>NC_139659.1:7731226-7746226 GCF_951799395.1 Argentina silus
GATGATCAATACCAGCCTGTCCCCTACCCCTCCCTCCCTTGCTCTTTCTTTCATTCTCTCTCTTTCTCTCTCTCTCCCTCTTTTTCTCTATCCCTCTACCCCGCTCTATGCTTCCTTCACGCTGGGCTCTCCTCAGCTCAGGCTTGTCAGCCAACATTCTCTCATCTGCGGGAGCTGCACCTGTTACCTGGAATTGGACCGGGATAGGACTGGGATAGGACCGGGATAGGACTGGGATAGGACCGGGATAGGACTGGGATAGAACTGGGATAGGACCGGGATAGGACTGGGATAGGACCGGGATAGGACTGGGATAGGACTGGGATAGGACCGGGATAGGACTGGGATAGGACCGGGATAGGACCGGGATAGGACTGGGATAGGACTGGGATAGGACTGGGATAGGACCGGTATAGGACTGGAATAGAACTGGGATAGGACCGGGATAGGACTGGGATAGGACTGGGATAGGACTGGGATAGGACTGGTATAGGACTTGGATAGGACTGGGATAGGACCGGGATAGGACTGGGATAGGACCGGGATAGGACCGGGATAGGACTGGGATAGGACTGGGATAGGACCGGGATAGGACTGGGATAGGACTGGGATAGGACTGGGATAGGACTGGTATAGGACTTGGATAGGACTGGGATAGGACTGGGATAAGACTGGGATAGGACTTGGATAGGACCGGGATAGGACTGGGATAGGACTGGGATAGGACTGGTATAGGACTGGGATAGGACTGGGATAGGACTTGGATAGGACTGGGATAGGACCGGGATAGGACTTGGATAGGACCGGGATAGGACTTGGATAGGACTGGGATAGGACCGGGATAGGACTTGGATAGGACCGGGATAGGACTTGGATAGGACTGGTATAGGACTGGGATAGGACTGGGATAGGACTTGGATAGGACTGGGATAGGACTGGGATAGGACTGGGATAGGACTTGGATAGGACTGGGATAGGACTGGGATAGGACTTGGATAGGACCGGGATAGGACTAGTTTTCATTCTAGGGGTTCAGAGACCCTAAGGACAGCACATTAAGAGAGACCCTAAGGACAGCACAAAATGGATATGTACATATTTTCATGTTGAGAGTCCATCTCTCCAGAGAGGATTATTTGAATAACCAAGTCAAAGCAACCAGGCAATCAACTGATCAATAAAAAACAACAACTAGCAGTCTCCTTACCAGAAGTATAAACTCTAAAAAGAAAATAGCATCACTCACATTATAGCAATAAAGCTAAACAGGGACACAATTTATGTTTTTTTTTTGGTATTACACAGATACCCTTTGCTATCTTCAGACACAGCCCGGTTAATAGAGTGGGCAATAAGAGTGGTTAACAGTGGGTATAATTCTGCTGAGCGCAGCCCCGGTTAGTAAAACTGATTTGTTAAAACAGGGGAGTCGTTAAGCAGCACAGCCATGCCTTCTGGACTCTAATGCTTTCCTAATCTTGTTAGCAATCGCTAATTCTTTCTCTCTGCGCCACCATTAAACTTTTTCACAGGCTCTGGGCGGTTAATTAAATCAGGCCAGATGTATTGAGCAAACTAACCATAAATTGGCTATTGCTGCACTCTCTAGTGTAGGTGGCCATGGAGACTATGCTGGAAAACTGGCCAACAGCTACAAATTCACAGCTTTGAATGCAGGGTTAGGCTTAGGCTAGGAGGGCCAATGGAAGGCAGGCATCCTTGTGTGTAATCACACACACACACACACACACACACACACACACACACACACACACACACACACACACACACACACACCATGGGAGGCTGGTGGAGGTAGAAACCAGAGGACAGGGCTCATTGTAACGCATGGAATGGTATCAAGCAAATACCTCCCCTTGGTACACACAGTCCTTGCACGCTGACTCCTCCTGGTTCACTAACAGAGTACCATCACCACACCAAGTATGCTTTACTTAGCATTAGTACAACAGTGCCATGTGCTTTATACTGCACAGCATGCTGCTAGCTTCCCCCTCCGCTGTACCCTACAGCACAGCACAGGGCAAACACACATCAAGACCCCCCAGAACTGGGCAGCCTGGCATTGTATCCGACAGACGGTCACAGCGGGGCATTCGGGGGGGGGGGGGGCACACAAAGTGGCGTGACCCCGGCAGCACAGCGCGCCGCAGCACAACACACCCCAACACACCCCAACACGACGCCAGACTGACAGTCCTGCCAGCAGCTCAATTACCCAGCATTAGCAGGCCGCACAGCACAGGCGCAGGCTAATTTGACAAGCTGAAATGATGCCCATTCATATTCTAGTGCTTCAGCGGACCTGAGTAAATATTTCCTCAGCCACCCGCAGTATAAATAGAAGGGCAGTGTTTGAACAGCTGAGAGAAGAGAGAGAGAGAGCGAGAGAGAGAGAGAAATAGTTACTTGACCCATTGGAAAGAATCAAGCAAAAAACAAAGCAAACTGGAATGCTGTCTGGCCCTAAACAAAGCGACCCAACACTAAAAAAAACGAAAACTAATCCGGAAAGAAATGTAGTCAAAAAGGACTAAGCTGTTTAACACACACACTCAACTGAATGGTTGAGACCCAAGAGTTATCTATGTTTTACCATCACTCTCCCAGGACTTCACACACATGCTGCTCACAGCCTGCGTCTTATCACGCTGGGTCGTTCACTAATTTATTCATTATTAGTGAGTGTGTGTGTGTGTGTGTGTGTGTGTGTGTGTTTGTATTTGACAACAGACAGGTGCTGACACCAGTGCCTCTCTCTTCCTTGTCCGATTGCTCTCCGGAGAGACAGCTGAGTGAGGGAGGGATGCAGACAGAGAGAGAGGGAGAGGGAGAATGAGAGACAGAAAGAGAGAGAGAGAGAGAGAGAGGAGAGAGAAAGAGAGAGATGTGTCTCCTCTGTCATCCTGTCTCAGAGCTCTCCTCCCCCTGCTGTCCATCAGCTGTCAGTGTGATGACTGAGGGTTGACAGTGTCTGTGTCACACTGAGATCAGGTGGAGGGAAGGAGCCTCAGCCGCCGCCTGGCCCAGAGATCAGGTCCTGTCACTGACGACTCAGATCTGTCAGCTGACACACTCTTCTCTACAGACAGAGGATGAGGAGATAAGAGAGAGAGAGAAAGAGAGACAGAGAGAGAGAGAGAGAGAGAGAGAGAGAGAGAGACAGAAGGTAGAGATGGAGAGGGAGAGAGGCAAGGAGAGAGAGACTTATAGAGAGTGACAGAGAGAGAGAGAGAGAGAGAGAGAGAGAGAGAGAGAGAGAGAGTGCTTCTCTGTCTCACCGCCGTTCAGCCCGTGAGGGACCTCTCATTTGAGAACTAACGAGTCGGAGACAGAGGGCGGAGATTGTGCAAATGAGGCCTGTCACTTAGCAGAATGAGATGTTGCTAAGCGCTGTTAGCAACTGTCAAAGGAGCTTGCTCCAAATTTGTCATTACTTGACAGTAGAGCAGCCGGTTACACATGCATAAACACACACAGGCGGACAGACACACTTACAAACACAACACACACACACACACACACACACACACACACACACACACACACACACACACACACACACACACACACACACACACAATATTCGTATTATACTGAACCTCATAAGGATTCCTGAGTTTGTGTGTGTGATAGACCCCCCCTCCTCCCCCTCTGAACTACCACCCCCCCTTTTCTTCTGCTGCCAGTGACCTATGACCCCTGAGGACACTCATTCTCTCTGAGTGATGAATCAGGAGTGACACACAGCTGAGTACGACCTGTTGGTACTCACACGCTCCTGACATTCCTCACACTGGGGAATGCACTGACAAGCCGAGGGCACCTGTTTCTCCCTGTGTGTCTGTCTGTGACCTGGGTCTCTCTCTCTCTCTCTCCCTATAAATGTCTCTACTTGTCTCTGTGTGAACATGTGGCTTCATTCTTCCTTTGGCTGGCTGTTCTCCCCCCATCTTCCATCGCTCCTCCTCTCCTCCCCTCTCCTCTGGAGAGAGAGAGAGAGAGAGAGAGAGAGAGAGAGAGAGAGAGAGAGAGAGAGAGAGAGAGAGAGAGAGGAATGGAGTCAGTGAGGGAGCAGACCCTGAGCACACAGTGTTCCTGACAGCTGAGGGTCATTAATCACTGTCACACATGAAAGAGAGAGGGAGGCGAAAGAGAAAAAAGAGAGTGAAGGAGAGAGAATCCCTCTCACAGTGATGAGATGAATTGCCCCGTTCACAGCGCCACTCTTGTCTTCCTGTTGACGCTGATTTGAGGCTATGACATCACATCCCCCTGTGACCCGCCCACGGACCAGTCACTGAACAGGAACGGCCTGATCAACAATGAGCACATCTGACATACTGTACACACACACACACACACACACACACACACACACACACACACACACAGACACACACACAGTGTGTGTCTGTGTGTGTGTGTGTCTGTGTGTGTGTGTGTGTGTGTGTGTGTGTATGTGTGTGTGCGTGTGTGCATGCATGTGTGTGTGTGATGGATTGGGATTCCCACATCCTGATGCAGCAGTATTAAAGTGAGTTCAGAGAGGTAAAGCAACATACAGAGATAGAGACAGATAGATATAAAAAAAAGAGAGGAGAGAATGAACAAGGAGAGAGAGAGAGAGAGAGAGAGAGAGAGAGAGAGAGAGAGAGAGAGAGAGAGAGAGAGAGAGAGAGAGAGAGAGACATGTGCGTAGGGGTAACTCCCAATACCACCACCCTGGATTGAAGCCCTGGGGTCTGAAATGTGAAACAGATACTTCAAATCACCATACCGTATTATTATGGCCTTCCGACAAATCTATAACATCCATTCACTTAAAGAAAAAGAACATGTATACAGTATGCTCCGTGTATTTATCTTTGGCTTTTGGGAGGAGGCACTGTATTCCAAAGGAAAAGTATTCAGTATGATGAATATGTTGCGGCCAGAGGCGAGTGGGTGGTCTGTGTCTGTCAGTGCTGCCATTAAAACAGACAGTAGAGTTACAGCCCAATAAGCCGCACAATCATCACTATCATCAGCAGCAGATCCCCTTACAACACTGCTCAGCTAGCCAGGCCTCAGAATGCTAACCAAAACACGTGCTTACCCAGAGAGCTTTACACTAACGTGTTCAGCAACCGAACTGAAATATTTGGGGTCTTCTAATGTTTTGAGGGAAAGAAAAAATAGTGTTTTTGGAGCTCATTCCAACCCGATGAAAAAAATCCAAATTCCAAAAGAATGAAGAGAAATCCAAGGACAGATTGAAAGGGGTAATTATTGAAACATCTCCTTGTTTCCAAGTTTCTCCTCTCTGTTGTTTTCTGTTTTCCTGAGGAATGGTGACGTATGTTAGTAGGAATCTCATGAGCGATTTACAGCAGTAAAATGAGGCCAGGCACTGTAATTACCAAGCTAAAGAGGAAAGTGCTGCTATCATAACAGTGAACATTAGCAGTGACTGTGTGAGCGGTGATTCATGACTGTGTAAATTACACACACGCGCGTGCACATACACACACACACGCACACAGACAGACACCTTCTATTTGAATGCAGGGCAATTACCCTCCTTATCTTAGAGATGGGAAGGAGAATGATGAGGTCACCAGCGAGCCAATTCCAGCGTGTCACAGTAATGAGGTTGGTGTCCACCACTGCGTCCGGGGGTCGAGGACACACACACACACACACACACACACACACACACACACACACACACACACACACACACACACACACACACACACACACACCACACACACAAACACACACACACACACACCCTGCGTTATCTGTCCCCCATCAAAGGGTCTAGCTTTTTTGCAGAGGGAGAGAGAGAGCAGTGGAGCATGGAATAGCATGGAGGCCCTACCATTGCCCTCTTTCTCTTTCTCTCTCTCTCTCTCTCTCTCTCTCTCTCTCTCTCTCTCTCTCTCTCTCCCTCCTGACGTTAGCCCCTCCGACAGCCCAGTGCTGATTTATGAGTCCAATTCCCTCAAACAGACACAGCCAGCAGTCACTACAGTGTGTGTGTGTGTGTGTGTGTGTGTGTGTATGTGTGAGTGTGTGTGTGTGTGTGTGTGTGTGTGTGTGTGTGTGTTGGGTGTGTGTGTATATGTATTTGTGTGTGTGAGTGTTTTGTACTCCCCAAGTGATTGATTATCCTGTCTGTCCTGTCTGTGGTATTTTTGAAATGTAATCTCTCTCAACAGCATGAAAAGTGTGAGGCCCCAGAGAAAACAAACCCCCTCGGTCTGTGTGTGTGTGTGTGTGTGTGTGTGTGTGTGTGTGTGTGTGTGTGTGTGTGTGTGTGTGTGTCAGGGCTCTAGTGGATGAAACAGAGCCAGGCTTCTGGTGATGCTGGACATTTTGTCAGCACATACAGTAGGTGTAAGCTGTTTGGTACAGTAATGTGATGCATTACCATTACCTTTGCTGAGATACATCAGGAAATTGAAAGAGAGCCTCTCTGTTTCTCTAGGGACCAATAAGTCCCTCATGTATGATTCACTGTTAGAGTTCTGTGTAGGCTTTTTTATTTTTTATTCATTCTGGTTCTGGTTTCTACAATCAATCTAAAGTGGATTGCAGTTGTATTGTGCTGTGTGAGTCACAACAAGGGCTTCTGTCTTATTGGCTTTAGCTGTCACATTGTCATGGTGGATTGCAATTTACTTTGCATTGTTTAACAACCTTGCTGCTCACAATTGGCTTCTTTTGCTACTATGCTCCCTAACGTCAGTGTCAGGTTGGGCAACAATAAGCAGTACTGTAAAAGACATGGAACAGATAAGAGAAAATGTGAATTAATGAAGCAGATGAGGCCCCTGTCAGCTGCTGTGCTGACACACTCAAAACAGTGGCAGTCCTGGCTCCACTCATCATCTCTTACTGTGTGTGTGTGTGTGTGTGTGTGTGTGTGTGTGTGTGTGTGTGTGTGTGTGTGTGTGTGTGTGTGTGTGTGTGTGTGTAGCTGATGATAAATGGAGGGCCAGAGAATGTGGGGAAGCTTGCAGCTCTCAGAATAATGCCTGTTTAAGCACACTCGTAAATTACCATGGCTTTTGTCTTAGACTGCCCCCCTTAGGGCATCAGCACACACACGCACACACACACACACACACACACACACACACACACACACACACACATACACACACACACACACACACACACACACACACACACACACACACACGCTGTAAATGAGCCCTTCTCTACCTATCCATCACGCATACATACTGTACACCTAAAACATTCACCTACTGTGCATCGGGTCTACAACATTGTCTCACGTCAGATAGTGCGACTCTGTCTGATCTGTCCCGTATCTCGCAAACTCTCATGGGATAGATCAAAAGTAGCCTGGCTAAAATGTGCTGTCATATCATTACCTATGTTACTACTGGTAATGGAAACAATAAATCTGTCAATTATTTTCATGTTTTTCTCCAGCGAATTTCTGAGTTACATGATGTTGAGGCTAGCAAAGGACTTTGGTGGTTGAAGGTGCAACAATAATTTAGTTTGAAAATGTACACGAAAACAAGCATAGATTGTTTAGTGAGTCAGCCAACTGAGCAACTCACATTTCACATGAAACGAACAGGTGCTTTACCGGCAGCAGTGCAAACTTAACAGTGCATATAAATTACTCTAAGAGTGACTTCAAACAGCAGTAACTAACAATGAATATCAAGTTTTTATGGTTTTGTAACATATTGAGTATTAGCCCCATAGAAAGCAATGGGAGAGCGCATTAATCTCACAAATTACGATATATTTTATCACCTCATATTCTATCACATTTTTCTTCAGATCTCCAGATTGGTTCCACGTCCAAAACAGGTCGTAAAACAATAGAGTCTACAGTACATACTCACACACAAAAAGCTTAATATTTATTAGTGCGTATGTGTGTGTTTGTGTCCATGATAATGCTAGTCTCAGCAGGCGTCTGCCAGGTCACAGAGAGTAGTGTGATGTTTATCTCTAACTGCCACAGACGGGCATGGCAGGCCTCCCTGGGAGGGAGTGGGATTACTGTACCAAGGCCTCTATAGGCGCCTCTCTACCCCAGGCTGTGATACACTACTGCTGCTGAAAAACACACACTTCCATCAACCGCACACGCTGCCACGTTGTTATGCTAGCTATGTAGCTAGCTCGCATTGCATTTAGTCACATGGAGGCAAGGGGGAGAAAAATATTATAAATAATGTACAGTAACCCCCTGGCCTTTAGCTGCAAGGCTAGAATTGGCCGTAGGCTGTATGGCTCAATCCACAACCCTACACCTATAGCCGCCTGTCTTCAGTTCTGACTCAGGGCTGTAGGGATGAACCCAGGGCTGTAGGGATGAACCCAGGGCTGTAGGGATGAACCCAGGGCTGTAGGGATGAACCCAGGGCTGTAGGGATGAACCCAGGGCTGTAGGGATGAACTCAGGACTCTACCGGTGAACTCAGGGCTGTAGGGATGAACTAAGGGCTGTAGGGTAGGGAGGGAGAACTCATAGCTGTATCTCCAACTCTGGACCTTGTATCATCCTTATCTACAACTTTTGACCTAGCAATAGCATATCTTATTAAATACAGCTGTAGCCATAACCTCAGATGTCACCATGTAGCCCTTAGCCTAGCCATTAACTCATCATTCAGAGCACATCCCAGCCTCTCTTCAGCTCTAACCTGCCTGACTGTGTCCTGCCAGAACACATTCATTCATCATGAGGATTCATAAACAGTCATTAATGTTTATGACAGGTGTCGTGATATGTTTACGACAGCGTTATGTCAGCTTTACGACACCACTGTCAAATCAAGTTTTATGGCCATGGCACACAGATACAAGGGGGGGGGGGGGTCTGTAGCGGGTCGAAGGGTTTCTGTGGTGTTTAATCAGTTACAGGAACACTCTCACAAATAAAAAGAGAAGAGTTTTTGGCAGAGAATCCTCCCTCTGTTAGAGAGCCCAGCCATCAAACCCACTCATTAAACTCTCCAGCCCCCTCCAGCCCCCGCTCCCCTGTTCTTCACAGCTTTTATAGGAAAATCACTATTCGCAATTTGCTAGCTGTCGTAAAAGTTGTGTTCCAGGTAGTGGTTGCGGGTCCAGGGTGGGTTAAGAAACACCCCCTAGCACCCCCCTGCTTTATGGCACGCTGTAAAGCCGTTGGCACAGCGACAGGGACAATAACTTTTTATCCGGCTGCTAATTTAGGGAAGGAGATTAAGGCCATGAATTAGATTCATAGATAGGGATCTCGTTGAGTGCTTGGTGATAACAACAAAGTGGGTAACGTTAGTCTAGCACAGCAAACATGAACACAGTTAGCACCTTGAATAGGGAAAGTAAGGCATAGATGTGTTAATGTAGCTCAAAGCTCCTGTAGTAAGGCCTGCTGACGATGCCTTAACAGTTTATACAGTTTCACTTGGCTTCACTTCACTAACAACTGTAGTGTAAAAATATGGTCTATGATTTGGAATATGGCCCATGTGTGTAAGATAAACACATTAGAATATGTTTACACGTGTGATACAGCTGTTTGACTCATCCGTATAAACATCTTAGGGCTTGATTTGTAACATTTAGATGAGGAAGGCTTATGAATGTGAGTATGTTTCTACCCTCTCAAACTTTAACAAGACTTGACTGAATCACCTCCTGGTCCTTTTTTCCACAAACTGGCCTTGTGGAGGCATGAAGCAGCTGCCGGTGGTCAGTGTTTGGAAAATATGCTGAGTGGATAGCTCTATTTAATTAGCCCAGCTTGGAGAGGCGGAAGACGCGGTGTGGAGAGGGGGCAGACGTCAGACCCTCCTCCCCCTCACCCCTCTGCCCTTCCCCACACCCTGACAAGCACTTTACAAACAAACCCGTGCTGGCAGCTTTATTGATAGGGTAATCCTAGACTGATTAATGGCCCAATAATCAAGCGTAACCTGCAATAAATCAGAGAGTGATCAATACGCCCTGTGCTCTCCAGCCATGGGCAGATCATTACAATGTCACTGTATATCTACCATTAGCACACAGGAAAAGAGAGGAGCAGGGAGGGGAGGAGGGAGGGAGATAGGGAGGGAGGGTGTGGCAAGAAAAAGTGCTTCCCCTCTAATGTGTTAGAAATGGGATTGATAGAGAGGCCATTCTTTCTTTTCATTTATCTGTCTGCCTGTCTCCCTCCCTCTGTCATTCTGATTAATGGTATGATGGTGGAGGAGGAGATAGAGAAGGGCAGGGTGCTGGGGACTGAGCTTCATTGTTCAGCAGCATTCGATAGTCCTTTCTGTTATATCCTGTTAAAAAGGTACGTGTTTAGTTTAGGTATGGGCTTGCTTAGACATCATATGATATGTGAAATGATCTTCCTGTATATGGTTAAATCACTTTAACATGTGTTATATACTGTAGGTCTCATAAAGGTCTCAAGTACAGTATGTAAGTAGCACACACATATAATGAGCACGTGGTTAATGCGTCATAGCTCATATCTACTCAAATAACGACTCAAATCAATTCACTATGATGGTTTAAGTCCTCTATTGCCAGTTATAATGAGGGTACATTTCTGAGATGTGAATTGATGCACAGATGGGAGGCTGTGCTCAGATGTATGACTTATGGTACGGTATATAGTTAATCAAAAGCAGATGATAGAACTGTCACTGCATGTTTTGTTGGGTTTGAAGTACTTTATACGTGTTTGGATGTGTGTGTGTGTGTGTGTGTGTGTGTGTGTGTGTGTGTGTGTGTGTGTGTGTGTGTGTGTGTGTGACAACTTGTCCCATGTGTAATGGTGACAAACGGTGACATCTGTCTCTTGCCGTGTTTGGGTGGTCTCCATCTCCCTCTCAGCGCTCCTCGTCGTCCCTCCTCCACTCCTCCTCGTCCCTCCTCCACTTCCCCTCTCCCTCCTCCACTTCCCCTCTCCCTTCTTCCCACATTTCCTCTCATCTACTCCTTTTCTCTCCCACTTGTTCTTTACAATTATCTCTTTGCAGATCATGTGTTTGGGTGCATTAGTGTTAACTTCTCCTGAAGATCTGTCTTTTCTCCACCACCCCACAGACTCACTCCCTTGCCTCTCTCTCTCTCTCTCTCTCTCTCTCTCTCTCTCTCTCTCTCTCTCTCCCCCCTTCAACCCTTTTCCTCTCATCACCCCATCTCCCTTTCCCTTCATTAATCTTTTCTTTTTTTCTGCTGGTGGTTGCTCTTTCTCTCTCATTCTCTCTCTCTACCCTAAAATTCCGCTGACGAAAATGCAAACCTGACTGCACTTTCCAAACTGAATCCATTTCAAATTGAATAAAAATGAAATGAAACCAGGAGTAAATCAAAACCGGCTCCTGTGCTGCTTGAAAGAGAAACGGCCAAATATGCTCCCCAGCTGAATTGGGCAATCTTTACTCAACTGCATTATGGCTGAAACCAGACCCCCTGGCACTGAGAAGTGGGACAAGGCAGCTAACTGAACATGAATCTCTCCGAAGGTGACTTTATTTTGTTTTGAGTCCCTAAAAATACAGCTCATGCTTACACTGCCATGAACTGCACCAGCAATTTCTTTTATTTTCTCACACGATCGGACTCATCTCTGGCTTGAAAGAAAGATTCTGGTAAATATTTTTAAAGTGTATTTAATCTGAACTGATTGAACTCAGTTCAGAGTTTGAATGGTGCCCATGTGTGAGAGAGTCATGCATAACCTAATCTATCATGGGTCCATGTCTGACCTTTACACTCTGATCTGATCATTTGGGCCGTCCTGAAGCCTCACCAGTAGGCCTTTCTCTGGGTGCTATCCTAGCCCAGTCTAGTGGAACTTTCTCATTAGGCATGTCTACGCCACTGTTGTTCTGTTTTGTCTGTTTAGATACCATAAGTAGACCGTACACTGCACCTGCCAAGTCTACTGTTTATGAGTCAGAGTACTAGACTTCATCATTAGGGCTTTGACTGTTCAAACTAGCCAAGTAAAGCTTCGTCAGGAACCCTGTCTGTTCTAGTGTAGAAACTGTTAAGGCGTCATCAGTAGTCCTTACGCTACCGTACACTACACTTGTCTCTCTCCTGTCTCAGAGACTATCTCCTGTTCATTAGTGCTCTATAGGCCGGACCTCTGGCCCTACAGCCAACTCAGATCAGCTCAACTCAGCACAGCTCAGCACAGCTCAGCACAGCTCAGCACAGCTCAGCACAGCACAGCATGGTTGTTTCTCCTAATGGTCAAAGTTAGGATTTGGAGAATGCAAGGTAATTCTAGATCTGTGCCTACGGACAACCAGAGTGGCAGGCAGGTGAGGGGAGCAGAGAGGAGGACAGAAAAACAAGGATAATGCTTTGATTCAGATATATTTGATACATTTTAGAAACACATAAAAAGTCAAATGCATAGATAAAGTCATTGAGGATGACTGTAAGATGATACTGTAAGTGTTTGAGTTTCCATTGTGGTCCGCATGCACGCAGACAAGGAAGGCAAGATTGTCAATAGTACATTTGTTATCCAGTATTATATAGAAGACAGAAGCAGTCAGCAACGACATGAACATTTTCACATCTGTAGAACAAAGATAATAAGGATAAGGATCAATAAGGAACAATAAGGTCCCATCAACCAAAATAAGGATCACATCCACCAGGTGAACACAGGGAGGGGGGAGGGGCTGGATGACATGGTGCAAAGGATGGGGATAAGATAACATGGGAGGGAAGAAAGGGCGAAGGAGAGAAGAAAGAGACAGGAAGGTAATTTGAGAGGAGTGAGGGGAGGGAGTAAAAGAGAGAGAGCGAGAGAGAGAGAGAGAGAGAGAGAGAGAGACTGAAAGAGAGAGGGAGAGGCAGAGAGGGAGAGAAATGGAGGGGGAGGGAGAGTGACTGAGAGAAAGAGGGAGAGAGGGAGAGGTAGAGAGATAAAGGGAGAATAGAGAGAGAGAGAGAGAGATAGAGAGAGAGAGAGAGAGAGAGAGAGAGAGAGAGAGAGAAATAAAGGGGGAGAGAGAGCAGTGGGGAGGGTTCAGGTTGAGCTGACAGTAGGCCATTCATCCTCCATGCTAGAACAGACAAACTGCTGGCAGAAGGAGACAGGTCCCATAAATCACCCAGCACAACACACACACACACACACACACACACACACACACACACACACACACACACACACTTCCTACAGCTTATTACATTCTGAATGAACGAGTCTCTTCCACTGCCACTGCCACACACTCCCTCTTCATCTGGACAGCTCTCCTTCTCTCTTTCCTTCTCTCTTTCTCTTCTTTTCTCTGTATTTTTTACCGTCTGGCCATCTGGGTATCTGCCTCTCAATCCTCACTAACTTCCCTTTCCTCCTTTCATTCCTTCCCTCCCTTGCCCATGCTGGCAAGGGTCTATGGACTTGTTTATCAACTTAGCTTGGCTTATAGGGTTCCCTGCCTTGATTCACAAACAGATCCAATGGTTTGAAAAGTGCAAGTGGAGTAGGAAAAAGAGTGCAAGACAAATATTCCTCTAACCTTTTGATTTTCCTCTAACCTTTTGATTTTCCGCTCACATTACAGTAATACTTAGTTGACCGTTCTGAGGCCAGGGTGTTTTTTCACATCTCTCTGTGGCCAAACCCGTCTGGTGTCTCTGAGTGATTGACTGTGGGTTACTGCCCTCTCACTGTGGGCTCTGTCAGTCACCTACCTCCCCCACTCCCCTCCCCTCCCCTCCCCTCCCCTCCCCTCCCCTCCCCTCCCTCCCCTTTCCTCCCCCGCCCCTGGTCGGTATGAGTGCTAGTTCCTCTTGGCCTTGCCGTGACCCCTGGGCTGCTATGTATCCCATAAAGCCTTGTCTGGACAGTGGCCCACACGCTGACCGAGGGCGGCAGCAGTGCAGGTTGGGGAATGACCGCCTCCATGTTTTTACTGGCCAGTGTTCTTGTTATTGTTGTCTCTTCATCCGGTGTAGAGGCAATAAATACCTCTTTGATACGGGCCTTGAGCCTGGTCCCTAACCACACATAATCAACTCTTTATATATCCGCAAAAGTTTGCACACACGCACACACACACTCACACACACACACACACACACACACACACACACACACACACACACACACACACACACACACACACACACACACACACACACATAAACACTGCACTGCACTGCACTGCACTGTATATATACCATCTCCATCCCCAGGATGATGAAGACTGTTATGTGATCCACTTGGCCATCTCTGGCTGAGAGCATAGACACCTTTTGTTCTCGGTCACAGGGAGTGTTTTCACTACAAAAGGATTAGTCAGCAGTGTGTTCAGCTTGCCTCACAGATACACTCCTATGTTTGCATGTGCGTGACTTGTATGCTCTCGCCCTATGAAGCCGAGCTGAATAGGGCTATTATGGATAATAAATGCTTCTAGGGCTCAAACAGATGGTGTTTTTTCATTGTGTAAAATATGATCAGGTGGGGCCCAACATGGTGTCATGCGACATACAGTTGGAGGCATAAATCACTGCTCTGACCCAGGCTTCACCCCCAGTCACAAGGAGACTGACGACAGTACACAACACAACACAACACAATACAGAGTGTGTAGAATGAGGGAGAGGGTGACTCACATTAGCACGGCTGTTAACTTAGGGATGCACGCGCACACACACACACACACACACACCCCCACACACACACACACACACACACACACACACACACACACACACACACTGTTGAGTGCCAGTAAAGAGAGGGGGCTGTGGCAGGATTACGATGTTTGGTGATAACCGGTGAGGCTCTGCTGAGTGAGCTGGGTTGATTTATGTAGCGTCTGCAGAGGGGCAGATTGTAAAATCTGAACTCGCCAGACAGACTACCCAATCATCCACTTTACCAGAGTTTATCCCAGAACTTTGTCTTTAGCACAGCAGTTGTCAACCTTCTTTGAACCCTGCACACCTTTATAGAAAGACAAATGCTGAGTCACAGCT